>NC_064413.1:21278333-21591111 GCF_023375975.1 Astyanax mexicanus
TTCAAGAACTTTAATATGGTAATTCCAAATGACCTATTCATTAAAATAAAGCTATTCTTTGCTGTGTTTACCAAAATAAGGGCACAAATAAGCAACGGTCTGCAATATTATTGTGGTATGCTATTAATTTTAGCCCATTTTTACAATCTGCTAGAACACAATCCCCCAGTCCCCGGCATACAACATAATGTGATTCCTTTCCCCCAATAACAGTGTTTACAGCCACTGTGGTAAACATATCGCTTTTTAATGCCCCTATAGTGAGTTATATTCGAAACAGCAAGAAGCGGCATAAACAGAGACGTTTTATACAACCCTATAGCTATATACCCCAGGGGAGAACCGCCTGAACTGCCCACGACCATAACGCCCAGCTCTCTCTCTCTCTCTCTTGCTCTCTCACTCCATCTCTGCTTCCTCTGTTCAAAGAGACAGTGCAGCACTTAGACCGAGGGCCTTAGAATATATATATATATATATATATATATATATATATATATATATATATATATATATATATATATATATATATATATTTTTTTTTTTTTTTTTTTTTTTTTTCTTCCTCCAATCACTTCCATGACCACAGGTGTATAAAACCAAGCACCTAGGCATGCAGCCTGCTTCTACATACATTAGTGAAAAAATGGCTCTCAGGAGATCATTGAATTCCAGTGTGGTACTATGATAGGATGTAGCATCTAAGCAACAAGTCCAGCTGTGAAATTTCCTCAACGCAAAATGACAGAGTGGGTCAGTGGATGCATAGTGCACAGGTCACCAACTTTCTGCAGAGTCAATCACTACAGACCTTCATACTTTTTGTGACTTTCAGTTCTTTAAAATGGTTGTCCAAACATTTACACCATCTGAAAAACTGTTGACCACTGGATGCAACAACAATTGGAAGCCTCTGGAATATAAATATAATTAAGCTATCAAACTGTTGAATTTTTTCTCCAAGAGTGGTATAAAATCAGTGTGTAAGACTGGTGGAGGAGAACATGCCAAGATGCATGAAACTGTGATTAAAAACCAGTGTTATTCCATCAAATACTGATTTCTGAACTCTTAAACCTTTATGAATATAAACTTGTTTTCTTTGAGATCTGAAGCTCTCCATCTTTCTTGTAATTCCAGCCATTTTCTGCATGCATTTGTGAGAAATGTTGTCTGTCATTTATAGAATAAACGAACAATGTTCATTTTACTCAAACATATACCTATAAATAGCAAAATCAGAGAAACTGATTTAGAAACTGAAGTAGTCTCTTAATTTTTTCCAGAGATATATATAATATATGTTAAAACTATCACCTTCTCACTGATATGTGGTAAGAATATATTACTGGCATTTAGAGGAAACGAGAGGATGGTCTGCTTCAACAAAAGTTAGCTAAACTAAACTAATTTGAGCTCTTAAAAAAAAAAAAAAGATACCCGTCCCATTATAAAACCTTAGAGCGACACTCGTCCTGAATCACTGAATCGGATCAGGAATTTTTGCTTCACAAACCTTAATTCTCTGGAACTGCTGCTCCATGGCTCTAAGTGAGCGCTTGGCTTCCTCATCTCGGCCCTCCAGCTCAGCCTCCAGTCTGTGGATGCGTCTCTCCAGCAGGGCTGCCGTCTGGGAGGGTTGAGGTGCTGCATGCTGATGGCTGCTTCCTCCCTCCTGGTCACCTGCTGCAGCTGCAGCGTAGATCAGAGCAGGCAGGGAGTTCGGATGCCTTCGCCGAAGGATCTCCTCCATCTCCTTCACCTGTAAGGCATGTTTGATGATCTTATGATGTAAGAGTGGACCATGTCGCAAAATCTAAGGACACTTTGTTGATTTCCACATTGTGTGAGTGAAGCAGGAATAAAAATACATCAGCACTCAGCATGGAGAGCGAAGGACTCAAAAGCAAGACAGATGGTGTGTGGCTCAATTCAGTGTGGCAGCACTAAAATAGGAAGAGGAGATATGCTCTGAATAAATAAACTGCAGGATGAAACAGCAGTCGTGCAGCTGAGTACACACAGATATTCTGCAGCTTGTTCCTAACCTGCCGCTCCAGGTCCAGGACTCTCTTGGCCTCCACAGCTCTCTCCTTTGCTTTCTTCTCCTGCAGGTTGGCTCGCTTTGCTACTTCCATCTTAAGCTTCTCCACCTATAGAAAGATGCACATTGGTCACAGTGTAAATAGTTCACAGCTGCTGGAGGTTCTGCTTTTGATACAAAAATAAAGGATATGTTAAACACTTTTTTCTTAACTCAAAAAGACGACACAAGGCAATTAATTAAAGAGTACTACTGCTATAATTAAAGAGTAGCACTACTATAATTGTACAATTCTAAATGCTAAGTAATTACAAGGTTTAGAATCTCATTTTAGTGGAGACGTACACCTGTAATCAAACATATCTCAAAACAAATTCAGTATCTCACAAAAGTGAGTACAAGTGAGATTTTTAGTAAATATTTTATTATACCTTTTCATGTGACAATACAAAAAAAATACTAGTTTAATCTGTGAAGGTCAGCCTGAAACTGGGCCGCATATCAACATACAACATAATAACGACCCCAAATGCATCTCCCAAGATCCAGAGGTGGAAAAAGTAATTAAGTAAAAGTTTTTTTTTTTTTTTTTGGCTAAAAGTCTACTCACGTAAAAGTACCCATCTAAAAATGTACTTAGGTAAAAGTAAAAAGTACTCAATTTAAAATATACTTTGAGTAAAAGTTACATAGTTACTTTTAAATATTTTAATTATAATTTTTTTTTTTTATTAATTCACACAATTGTTTTTTTTCCCCCAGCATTTTATTTTTTACTTAGTAACGGGGAGTTTTCCAATGTAGCGAAGTAAATTACTTGTGTCAAAATGTACTTGAGTAAAAGTAAAATTACCTATTTTAAAAACTACTTTAAAAATTACGAATTACTCATAAAATTAACTACTTAATTACAGTAACTTAAGTAAATGTAATTCATTACTTTCCACCTCTGCCAAGATCTAAGCCTTGCAAAAAAAAAGACGGAAGGTAAAAGTGACGGACTGGTCAAGAGAGTCTCCAGACCTAAATCTTATTGAGTATCTGTGGGGCATCCTCAAACAGAAGCTGGGGGAGAGCAAAGACTCTAATATCCACCAGCTCCATGTTGAGGATTCCAGTGGTAACCTGTGAAGCTCTAATGAACTCCATGCACAAGAGAGTTATAAGGCAGTGCTGGAAAAATACGGTGGCCACACAAATATTAATACTTTGGAAACAATTTGTCCAAAGTGGCAATTTGGCCTTTAGGGGAAAAAGGCTATAAGCTCTAAGCTGGGGATGGGGTTGGGGCTTTGTTATGAGTAAAGTATGAGGTTATATAAATATTTCAAAGATCGAGACCCGTAAATTCCCTAAATGAAATTCTTGAATCTGACTTAAGATTTTAAACAGGAAGTGGAATTAGAATTCCATTAAATAAAAAAATGCATAGTTAAGGTATATTTATTACATATGATTACAACATAAATTTCATACAGATATTACTGTATGACAACAAAATAACAATAAAACATTCTACAGAACAGATCATTAAAATTGTAATAACTTTCAAATTGTGGAAAATTATAGGATAGCAATTAATTTCACAGAATATTTTACTTTATCAAAGTTTTCAAATGGTTTTCCAAACATTTAGGCCATTTAAGGAGCTGTTGACCATTAGATGCAACAATTTTACCCTGTAAAGTACTTTAATTAATGGCATTTGCATGTCTGCATTTCATTTGGATGTTGAAACTATCACATTCTCACTGAATTGCAATGACTTTAATTCTACTTCCTGTAATTCAAACTCAAATTCAATTTAACATCCTGTAGGGTGGAACCAATTCAAATTCATTCATTGAACTGAATTAAAGTCAGAATTTTGCACAGCCCTGCCATACAGGAGAGCTATAAAATAAATGAGGAGCTTTTACATTAATATGATTTGATTTGAATCGTATTTAGCTTAGCAAGTTAAAATCTCACACAGGTCTTAAACAGTAGAAAGATCTTAACTTTACATGTCTTTCTTCTGGGTTCAGTTGAACAGAATCTGCAAACAGCTCATTTCATCTCTTACACAAGCAGAGAATACAGCTGCCATAAAATGTAGACCAACACATTAGTCCACATTGAAGATGCACAAATTCCTAAATATTATGTAACATGTATTTAATGATGCTCTCACACTGTAACTGTAGGCGTTAGCACAAGAATCAGGGACCTAAAATCTGTGCACTGCTCATTAAGCATGACTGTTTTACATAATCTAAAGCTTAGCATTTAAAACCACTCCAGTGTGAAAGAAGTATTCAGATGCTTCAGACCCGTGGGAGGTGATTGAAAGCAAACTTGTTTAAAGGCTGCCAAAGCAAGTCTCTTTGCTTTAAAAGCATTTTATTTCTCACAGAAAGCAATGAAATATTACATAAGAATACATAAAAATATGTTTTCAAATCAAATCTGTGGGTACACAAATGTGAAATTTGCGGACATCTTTTTTTTCTGAACTTATACAACTTATGAACATTTTCTGAACTTATAAATGTATAATCTAAACATGATAAATAGATAGATAGAGTTAAGTGTTAATGATAGATAGACAGATAGATAGATAGAGTTACTAGTGTAGCTTCATATTCCACATTCAACAGCTTGCCATCAGCTGTGTTTGTGTGTGCATGACCGTCAAAAAAAAAATGAAAGAGAAAAAAAAAAAAAAAAAAAAGCATAAATAAAAGGTAACCTACCGTCAGAATTTAACAGTAAGCGGTGCTGTGTTTATATCGCTAAATAAAACTGCTAATGTGTCACCAGGCTCTGTCAATTAATTTTTCATCAAAAAATTAATGGTCAACGTTTTTTAGTTTAACTGCATGTGTTAATGTTAACAGCTCTAGAGAAAAAAACATTTAAATATGGCACAATTGTGTGTATACGTACAATGTGTACAAATTACCTTCTTTTCAAGACTATAAGCATGCCGTACGAATTTCAGTAATGTACTGAATATTAGTAAAAGCTAATAAAATAAAATCTTACCAATACCGACACTAAAAACACAGGACGTGTAAAAGGCAGACACAATTTCATTTTTCTGTCTTAGCCTTTCAAAAGCAGAATTCAAAGCTTTGAAGCAACAGAGAGCCGTTCAGCTCCCTAGGAAGGGCAAAATGTGAAACGGTCACTTAAGGGATTATCTTTTCTCCCACACATGAACATCAACCCTGTGAGATCAGAACATCCTGACCCAGTTCTTGAGCAATACAAAGTTGTAGGCTGAGAATTGGTCCAAGTACACTTTGTTGGACACCACTGAGTGGAATCAATGATTCCCAGTGGTGGTTGTGAAGATTTTAGTGATTTTCTGCTTTAAACGCACTACTTTCATTTCAGGAAGCACTTGTAAATTAAGGCTGTGTATTGGCAAGAACTTGTCAAGATGCGCATCACGACACAGGGTATACAATTCAATATGTAAGCATAGCAATATATTGCATTTTTTAAGAAAAAAAAATACTCTGAAAAAAAAAAGCTCTGAAAAAAAAAAGAAAAATGAAGAGACCACTTCCGTTTCTGTATCAGTTTTTCTGATTTTTCTATTTATAGGGAAATGTTTGAGTAAAATGAACATTGTCGTTTTATTCCTTAAATTATGAACAACATTTCTTCCTAATTCCAAATAAAAATATTGTTATTCAGAGCAATTATTAGCAGAAAACGTGAAATGGCTGAAATAACAAAAGCTGCAGAGCTTTAAGACCTCAAATAATGCAAAGAAAACAAGTTCATATTCAAGTTTTAAGAGTTCATAAATCAATATTTGGTGGAATAACCCTGTTTGTAATCACAGTTAAAAAGAGTAACTACTGTCAGCAACCAATCTTTCCCATATAAACTATTTTTTAAAAATTAATATTATGTTTTTAAGAATCAAAATAGTATTGCAAAACATAAATGGCAATACTTCAATATATTAATATTCTCTTTATTTATTTTTGTCCCACTTTTCTCCCCAATTTTGCTATGCCGATAATTCGCCCCACACTTTTTAGCTGTACTCCACTATTACTATCTACACCCCAACCCCAGGAGGGTGAAGACTAGCATAGGCCTCCTCTGATACGTGTGAAGTCACAATCCGCCTCTTTTCGAACTGCTGCTGATGCTGTGTGCTGACCAACATCACCCTCTGGAGTGATGTGGGGAGAAAGCGCCATCTCCCCACCCAGAGAAAGCATGGCCAATTGTTCTCTCTCAGGGCTCCGGCAGCTGATGTCAAGCTGCATGTCCGGGATTCCAACCAGCAATCTCCTGATCATAGAGGCGGCTCCTTAGTCAGCTGGACCACCTGGAGCCCCATGTTGATATTTCTTATGTCCATAATGATAATTAGCTAAGTAGCTGAATTAGGTGTGTTGGTAACAGGGTAAATGATAAAATGTAACGGGAAGAAGGTTCTTTAAATACAGGATTGGAAAACATCAAGCTAGAAGTTCCACTTGGGATGCTGTTAAATAACTCCTTTTATTGAGTGTCTTTTTGTCCTGATTTTAAAGGTATCATTTTATTGTTTTTTTTATTTTTAATTTTATGGTGGTCTCAAGGATCAATGAATGCCCTGTAAGCATGTGCTTTGGTTTCAAGCTGTTTGAATAAAAGAGTGGACGGGTAGGAATGACAGGATTTCGACTTTTACTCATGAATATTAATGAAATGCAAATGTCTCCCCTCTTATTGGCTAACAGCACTGTGATGTTCATACATACCACGGCTCTGCCAAGGGGAACGAGGCCATGAATCCTAATTTAAGAGTTGACGTCAGTCTGGGGCTTTTCATGATTCATTTGTTTTTCTTTCCATTTACTTTTATTGGTGAACTCAATGGGCAATGTGGAAGAAGAACAGTCTCATGTGCAGCATGCAAATGCAACTCAGAGTGACCTATTTTATATGAAAAGAGCAAGTAAATGACCTTTAATCACTAAAGATGCTGATTTCTAGTGTAATCAGAATGGGAAAGAGCCTATTTTGTGGCTATGCAAAATAAAACACTGATAATCAGTGTGGGCTTGTGGGCAGTTGGCATCAGTTGGGTATGTACAATGCATGAATAAATAAGCAATACCAATTTTTCTTTTGCTCCGACTGTGTTTAATAACATTCTTGTCCACTCGAATGATTCATGAATAACTGCTTTTTGTTTCTTACATCATTTAAAACAAACGCAAAACATGATGTCTTCTGTTAAGCAAATACAGAAATGTAAAAGTGCATCAAAAATCCTAGTGTCTTGTTCTCTCAGTCATGTGTTATAATTTGTGGAAAATACCATAAACAAGGCTTTTATGTGCAGTGGGGGTAGGGGTTGTTATTATTCACTCTTCAATTATTATTCACATTCAAAAGATCAGGCTTTTTTTTATATAACAAATCTATTATACCGTATTTTTTGCAAAAATAAGGCTACTATAAGGAACACTTAAAATCCTTTCATTTTCTAAAAAATCAACAGTGCACCTTATAATCCGGTGTGCCTTATGTATTAATGTTACCAGTCAGGTTGTAAGGAGCAGTAAAGCCACTCGGCTGAAGTACAGAGCTATAAAAGAGCTTCAGTTTAGCTCTCCAGCACTATTAGCATTTGGTAACCGTGCTAGCTCTTTGACCGTCTAGAGGTAAGCATTATCGATCTGTAGCCTGCTGTTAATCCCGGCTAGCACTGCTGGAGCAGCATTAGCATAAGCCGCTGACCGCGCTGAGTGCTAGCTCTTTGGCCCTTCAGAGGTGAGTATTTTTGGCCTGTGGCTAATGCTAATGCTCAAGCACTAAACAGACGCGCTTTACTCACCCAAATAAACCATTTTCAGGAGAGTATTCTGTGTAGATTAACACCCAGCACTTGTCTGCCTCTTCTGAAATGAAATTAGTTTCCTTAACTTAGCTTAGCTTTACAGGTCACCTAGTGGTGAGACCTGCTAAATTTAGAAGGAAAACATGGCAACCCCCTGTTCCTACTGCTAGTTATTAGTGTATGTGTATTAGTGTATAAAATACGGCTTATAATCCGGTGCGCCTTATTTATTAAAAATTCGCCTTATAGTGCAAACAATATGGTAAACTGTTGTGGTTGCGTTTTGTTAGCTTTTACATTAAAAAAAAAAAAAAAAAGAGTTTAATTTGCTAGAAGGTGGCACAGAATACAAATAAGTGTTGTGGGTTATTAAAGCTATTAGATTATTGATTACTGTAAAAATACGTTTTAATGAAACTCACAGCTGGCCATAAACTCACAGAATAAAATGATGTACCACATCATGAACATACATCAGTCCATAAATACAACATACAAAATGCTAGTGTGAGTGCATAGATACATGCCTAGCAACAACACAAATAACTGGCCACACATTACGTGTTTTGAATGTGTGTATGTGTATGACCTACACCAACATACAGAGAGTACTTACCAGTGTCTGGGTTACTACTGTGTCAGTGCGTGGGCTGTGGGCTCTCTCACCTGCTCAGTTAGTCTCTGTGTCTCTGCACTGGCTACTCTCAGTCGGGCTGCATCTTTGTCCAGCAGCTCCTGATTCTCAGCGTACCACTGCAGCCTCTTTTTCAGTGCAGACACCTCCTCCTTATGCCTCTCCTGCAGAAGCTTCATCTCAAAGCCTTTATCACCTGAAAAACAGCCAGAGGCCACTGCCAAATTAAGGCATTCAACCCTAAACACAGACACATGGTTCAATTTTTAATGCACTATTAGTTTGTCCAACCTGAAGTGTAGACGACTTGTGCCTTTGCTAAATCCCTCTCTTGTTTCATCATCTGCAGATCAAGCTGCAGGGCCTGCTTCTCTTGTTTAAGCCTGTGGGTTTCCACCTGTAACTTTTCTTCTCTCCTCTACAGAAGCGCACACACACACATACATCAATACAGAAGCATATATTTATTCAGCTGAATTATAAGAAGTGGATCTGAATAGCTTACCTCTAAAGCCTGCACCTGAGCCATTAGCTCAGTTACAACTTGGTATCCTTGATTTGCAGCAGATCCACTTCCCACAGTCTTCTGCATTTTAATCCTGTGTAATTCTTCCCTGAAATATGTTTAAGATGCAAACAATCTGGTCAGCACACTTAAGTTTCCTAAGTTTGTATTAGTAAAGGAAGGTTTTACATAGTCCTAACCTGCACTATACAGCTCTGAAAAAAAAAAAGAGACCACTTAAAAACAATGTTTTTTTTTTCTCTCAAATGGAAAACCTCTGTAATATAATCAAGAGGAAGATGAATGGAGTTTTTTTTAAATGATTGCTATTTAGATACCATAATTAGGCTTTAGATGCTGTAAAACGCTATTTGTTTATATTTTGGATTTTATAGTGTTGACATGTTCTGGCTCTGGATGGGTTCTGTGAGGTTTTATGCTTGACTGTGCCTATGAAAATATTCAGAAAAACGAGTAATCATGACCTCGGCCATCTTGGCTCGTAACCGCCCACAGACAGTGTGAAGCCAGGCAGTGACACGTCTCATCAGACAGGAGCTAACAGCGCTAGGAACTACATGGCAGTTGTTTCCTGTATTATTTGTGCAAACAACACATCAGTGTTTTATGCTTTGCCCAGTAATCCAGAGCTAAGGAACAAATGGTTAGAATTTGTCTATGAAACACCACCAGGGAAGTAAAATTGAGAGAGGGAAGTGTGCATGTTTAGAACAGCTCTAGGTCAGTGGCTAAAATGTACTAAGCAGGGCATTACACATTTTATAAAGTAACATATGTCATTGCAAAGACTGTTATTAGTGTAAAAATGTCCGTATTTTAATATGTGTCTAACTGTTGTTCGTCTCACTGCCTCGTAGTGCAGTTAGCCAATCAAAAGCCATATGTTCGCATGTATGAATATTCGTGAGCAAAGCCACAATCCTATCGTTTGTCTCCCCCGACCACTCCTCCACTGGACTAAAGCAGCGTTATACCGGATCACCGGAGCACTTTTTTTTTATGCTCACATGGCATTCATTCATTCTAAAGACCCTTATACAGATTTATTTTATTGTTGCATTTCTATGACTTACATTTTTCATATTTTTTATACTTTAATATCAGACAAACATAACCTGGATAAATATAAAAAACACTTTTTAAATGACAATTTCATTTATTAAGGAAAAAAACCTATCAAAACCAATCTAGCCAAAATTATTCCGAAAGGACACGGACAACTCATCCAGGAAGTCTTAACAGAACCCAGAACAACATTTAAAAACTGTAATAATAAGAAAGAGACTTGGTGAAAATGGTCTCCATTGGAGAGTTCCAAGACAAAAAAAAAAAAAAAACACTGCTGACCAAAAATAACACAAAAACCCATCTCACATTTGAGATCCCCAAGACTTTGGGTAAACATTCTTTGGACTGACGTGAAGTTCTGCACAGAAGATTGGGCCATAAGTTCTCCAAAGAAATGTGAATGACTCCTTGCCAGTTATCAGTTATCAAACACTTTCATACAGGGCTAGACTGGTTTGGATACTTTTTTTACTTTAATAAATAAAAAGGGCTTAAAGGAAACAAAATATTGAAAGTACAGAAATATGCCTTATGTTAACAACACTATTTCCACACACCACAATAATCAGTAAAATACAAAAAAGTGTGCGAGAATTGATATTGCTGCAATCACAACAAACTAATATGCTAAACAGCTGATTACATGTCAAATGATCAGCATGGTAATATGCACAGACCATTATCTAACATTGTTTCTTATAACTACTCTTACGACTGATTTCATTCTTAAAGTTTATATTGCTGCTAAAGTGAAGAAAAGGTTCACCACAGAACACTTTCACACATTAATATAAAACATAAATAACTGTGTAAATTATTTACATATATATATATACATATTTGTCATGCCATAATGTGCATCACAATCATCACTTCATCACTATGAAGAGAGCCTCAAGGTTAAATGATTTGAAAGACTTACTTAGTGAAGGCTAATTCAGAAAGCAGCCGCTGGTTCTCTGTAAACATCGCCTCTTCATTTTGCTTACTTTGTGCCTGAAGGGTCTTCATCTGCATATACAAATTCTCATTCTCCTGCAGAGTAAAAAAAGTACTGTACACTTTACACAGCACAGCACATCTCTGCAATATAAATTAATCAAACAAATGAAACAAAAAGATCAATCAGAAACAGCCCCATATTTATTTTGTGCTGCCTGTATTTATACCAGATAAAATAATAAACAGGAACATTAAAAATCAAACAATATACACCATCTGTTTCCCTATTCCAGAGTCAAACTATAAAACAGCAATTCCCCAAAAAATAGTTTGATTTATATTTTGTTATATCGCTTAATAAAACAGCTTGTCGTCAATTTTGTCAAGTGATCATTTTTCGTTGTAAAAAAATAATGCTTTAAAGTTTTCAGATTAACTGCATGTGTTAATGTGTTAATATTCACTGCTCTATTAAGAATACAATAATTACTCAAATAAAATAGAGTTGGAAATAAATGGGTAAATAATGTTTGCTTAATAATTGAAATTAAGAGAAAACAAAGCATAATAAAGCTGCATTTATGTTATAGCTTTAAAATGTGTGGGTTATCTAATTAGCAAGGACAATGTCACAATTGCTACATTTTATGTTTTATAACTACTTATTAATTATACAGTGTTAATGAATAAATCCATTATCTGGTCCATTCTTTTATAAGTGGTTGCCAATGGTGTATTAAATGTGCACTTGAATCTAAGGTTAAAAGAAGAGAGAGCTATGAACACTGTCTCTTAATGAATATGTGCTTTACTCTGGGACAGACAGCATCAGTACATTTGGCTCAGAGTAGTGAAGCGTAGTTATGTGTTCTGTTCTTTTCTTAAGTGCTGTGCAGAATTCTAACCTCCCAGAGTGTACAAGCCATCACAGCAGTGCTGTTGTTTTGAACGTGTGTCTGAACTGTGGTTTTAACAGAAATGCTAAAAGCGACTTTTTGTTCTTCTCTTTCCTGACTAGCCTATACATAAACCTCTAAAAGTTCAGCCATACAGGCTAATTGCAGGACAGAACAACAAGCTTACCTGATGATAGCCCTGAATCAGTGTCTCCTGCTGCTTCATCTCTCTCTCAATCTGTTTAAGCTTCTCCTCCGTTGCTGGATCTGAGGCCTCGCCAAAACCCCACCGCTGCTTCTTACTGGCTTCTTCTGCGCTGCGCAACTATAAAAATGAACATGTTCAATTAAAGTTCTTTAAAAGTTTCTCAATAATAATAAAAATAATAAAATCATGACTAGAAAGCAAAACATCAACTTCGTTTTATTTATTACCACATTTTCCAGACTAAGGCGCACCAGATTATAAGGCATACTATCAATGGACATTTATTTTTTTTGGTTTATTTTCCTACATAAAGCGCACCGGATTATAAGGCACATTAAGCGACACTACATCGAAGTGAGCAAGGGTGTCGACATGTTTCTCTTCTAATAGGTAAGCTGGGGGAAGTGCCTAATAAACAAAACTGTAATTCTTCAAAAAAAAACATTTCTTTCAAAGTCAAACGAGTGCTGGAGGTTAATCTACACATTTTTTCTCTCCTAAAAACTGTTTGTTTGGGTGAGTAATACGCTTCCGTTTATTTACAGTAAACTCAGATTTTCAATGTTTTGTCTATGGGTGAGTTTTCCCAGAGGCCAGGTGCAGCAACATTAGTATTAGCCGCTAACCACAGCGCTAGCAGGATGTACATGCCACCTGATTTTAACACGGCAAACATATACTCTCCTCTGAACGGCGAAAGAGCTAGCACTGTGGTTAGCAGCTAATGCTAATGTTGCTGCACCCAGCCTTAATGCTGGAGAAACTCTTACAGAAAACTCATCCTTATAATGTTGTACTTTATCTGAGTGACTTTACTGCTCCTTGATACCTGACAGGCAGAATTCATACATAAGGCGCACCGGATTATAAGGCACACTGGCGATTTTTGAAAAATTTGTGCGTCATATAGTCAGAACAACACGCCAATATCCATACATTACTGCAGTTCATGCCTGTAACAGATAACAGAATTTTGGGATGGTAAAGCTTTTATCACTTTGTTATGTTGCCACTTCTTCTCACAACACTTTGGCAACACATTTTATTATACCACGTGACATGATGAGAAATTTTAGGTGTTATTTTGTGCCATTCTTCTACCCAACACATCTTAAAGACTCAGTTTTAAGATTAATGTTGATAACATTTACAAAAAGGCATAAAGAGACAGAGGCTCCTTTTTTTGTGAAAGTTTTAATACCAGCAGGCACACTATGATCATGGTTTATAGGTCACTCCTTGAGAGTGTTGTCAGTTTTAACACTGTGTCTTGCTATGGAAACCTGTAAGTTAATTATAGAAACAAGCTGGCCCAAGTGGTTAAATCGAGCTGGTAAGAATATTGAAGCCAAACTGTTGTCTTTACAGAATCTATACACCCTGCTGAAGTGCAGCGTTATACAGGAGTTTCAGTGAAGTTTCTCCAGCACCAAGGCTGAAACAGTATTAGCATTAGCTGCTAGCTGCAGCACTAGCACTTTCGCCGCTCAGAGGTGAGTGTGTCATACTGTAGTCTGCGTGTTTACCGTGTTAAAACAAGCTACTTCGGACGAACCACAAGCTGATAGCACCCTGGCTTACAGGAAGACATCAGGTGAGTATTTTGGACTGTAGCCTGCTAACCCTGGCTAGCACTGCTGGAGCAGTATTAGCATTAGTATTAGCATAAGTGCTAGTTAGCTCTTTCGTCATTCAGAGGTGAGTATATCGGACTGAATCCTGCCCATTTACCGTGTTAAAACAAGCTATGTGGGATGAACATCTAGCTAATATCGCCCTGGGTTATCGGAACACTCAGGATTCCTCAGTGTAGCGCTGTCTGGTTAGCCTCAGTGGAAATCTGGAAATCTTAGCTTACTGTAAATAAACAGAAGCACTTTACTTACCCAAATAAACATTTTTTAGGAGAGAAATCTGTGTAGATTAACATCCAGTGCTCATTTGATATAATAGCATTTTCTATTATTCTAAGGTGCGAAAAATTATAGTGAGATATATGGTATAATGGTAATCTGTATGTATTGTTTTATCTTTGGTATTTATTTATCTACTTGTCTGTGTTTACGTAATTCCATCCATCCATCCATCCATCCATCCATCCATCCCATTTTCCACTTTTCAATTCTCCACACATTCTCTATTGAGGGCAGGTCAGGGCTGCAGGCAGGCCAGTCCAGTACTCTCTTTTTCCACAGCCATGCCTTTTCTGTACTTGTGTGTAGTGCATGGTTTTGCATTGTCTTTTTGAAAAATGCATGGGGAAAAAAATGCTTAAGAAATATGTGCTCCACTCTGGAACAGACAGCACCAGTACAAAGAAGATTTGACTCAGAGTAGTGAAGCGTAGTTATGTGTTCTGTTCTTTTCTTTTCTTAAGTGCTGTGCACAATTTTAACATCCCAGAAGTCTCTAGAAAAAGATCTGGTCTTGAAGGCAGAATATGCTGCTCGAAGACCTCAATGTTCTTTTCTGCATAAAAGCTGCATTACAGTGTGTGAAAGGAGATGACACAGTCCCATGCCATGACATTGCATGACAATGACCCTGGCTTTTGGATTTGTCTCACCACTACATACAGTTTCTTAACATTTTTAAATTATAATATGCATGGTTTAAAGGAGAAATCCCTTTTAAATCTTTCTTTGGAGAGCATTTTTTTTAAATATGTTCAATTAGGTTTTTCCTGCATTTGCTAAGAGTTTTTTAAAGCTTTTAATCACCTGTTAAATCACCTGTTTGAAATCACATTACCAGTGTTTTGTTTTGTATCTCATTGCCTCATCCTATTTTTTTGTAAGGTGTAGCAGGGCTAAAATGCAGGAATGGAAGTATATTAACTAAAGAAATGAAGACACATAAAACAGCTTTGGTTCATACTGTCTGCAATCAAAAAATAAAAGTTAAGGTAAAATATAAGAAAAACTCCATTCCATACTGTCACACCTTTTTCTGATTTAGGATTATATAACATTGGCACTTGAAAAAACAACCCCTTCACACAAAGCTAAAAGACATAAATTGCCTAGAAAAATAAAAAAAATAGTTTAATATGCATGAAGAAATGAGTGTGTGAGAGATAGCTTGGCTTCACTTAATCATGCTTCCTGTTTACCATTTGCTATAGTTATTTATTTCCCTAAAAGGGCACTCAAATTCTTGCTCTCATTAAGTCGCTAAATGTCATCAGTTAAATTGGTCAATCAGTCCTTTTGAGCCCTCACTTGCTCCAACCTACATGCATATTTTAAAGCTTAGCAATGTGTATCTAGTTATTAATGCACTAAAATTCACAAAATCACATAATGGAGTTAAAAGGTATGCAAATCCTATCATGTATTGACAGAATGCAATTAACAAATGCATTTACTGTGTTTTTCACACTATAAGGTGCACTTAAATTCCTTAAATCTTGCCAAAAATCTGCAGTGTGCCTTATAAACTGTAATTTATTAATTATAAATAAATAAATTACAATTTTGTTTACTTATGCGAGACCTCCAGAATTAGAAAGGAAACATGGCAACACCCCTGTTGCTTACTATTGTCACTTATACGGTATTATACCACATTTTATTCCAACCCTGCAATGTGACTGGCTGAGAGGTGTTCTGTGAGTGCCTTTTTACAGCCTGTAACGCACTATAACCGAAGCTCTCTATGTATTTACTTCGCCGCCACATACAGGTAACCAAGCAATGATGCAGAGCTTACAAGCCAAACAGCACAACTACAAACAGAGCAGCAATGGAACTATTTTAACTTGCAGAGTTTTTATACCAAACAGAATGAATTTTCTCGTCCCCTTTAATTCTTTAAATCTTTTAATGAACGGCGATAAAGGAACTGTATAATTGCAATAACACATTCAAGGTTCGTGCTATAACGTGTAAATCGGGCACTGTTGTGCTGATCTAAGAGCGAAGCACAGAAGGACAATATTACACGTCATAGAATGTATTATTGATAAATAATTTTTAGACACATTTTTTTCCACACTGCAACACAGTTGTTACATCTGTCTCATATATGAGAAGATTATTATAAATGTACATTATTCTTGCCACTTTCAATAGCTGTGTTAACACAGCCAAAGAGAACACTCTGTAAAACATATAATATGAGATATGAGATATGTGGACTAACCTTGCTCTGCAATATGAAGTTCTCCTGTTTGAGTGCACTTATCTCTTTGCTATGATCTTGCTGCAGCTGCTCCTCTCTGAGTAGGAGCCTTCTCTCTTTCTGAGCCAACTGCAGACTCAGTTGCTCCAGGGAAGAGCGCTTCAAGTCCAGGTCCTGACCACTAATCGCAGGTACTTCCTTTATTAAATTACTCTATCATATAGAGATACCACAGGAGGAAAGATTTGAGAACATGAGCACACTCCTGGATCAAAGAAAGAAGGAAACTTTCATTCTAGTCAGGTAGAGAGAAGCAGGAGATGTTTACTCACTCTGGTCTTTGTTGTCTGCTCCGTGTTGTTGTCTGAAAGGTCAGGGTTCAGACAGTTCACTTCCATTTGATGCTCTAAAAAGGCAGCAAAAGACTTGACTGAGGTAATGAGGTCACTGCTTACACTCAAACTGGAGTCCGGGCCTAACATAAAGAAACATGAAGAACATTGCATTTAGAAGAGAAATACACTTTTAAGAAATTTATTTTTTGTTAAAATGTATTTCTTTTGTCTTATTCTGGCTCATTTTGACATCTCATAGCTCTGCTTTTAAAATCTGCAATCCGTCACAACAGTGCCTATTAGAACCACATTGTGTAAGTATTAAATACTTCTTCTTAATGTTTCTGAACAAAATTTAAAGGAAGCATTGCCCCTAAGCTCACCCTACAGTCAGACAAGAAGCTGAAAGATACAGAAGTGTCACTGAGGGCCCTATTGTTACCTTTATTTTCTATAGTTGAGCCACAAATGTCTTTGGTATCATAAAGACGCAAAACATACGTCTTAAATCTCTTCATTAATCATGGGGGTGTTTTGGGAGTAACATGAAATAAATCAATTAGTGTGTCACTTGCTGAGTGCACTTTGACTTTGGCAGTCAAATAGTGCAGAGCTTCTGCTGTGCTACAATCCATATTTTTATAACTGCTCTAATAGTCCTCCCTTTAAGCCTAAATCAATGTAATTTTTTACTTGTTTTACTGCCTCACAATGTTAAACATAATTAGCTATGTGAAAAAAGCTCAATATAAACAGACTGTATTATTACTGTTTTGTGCATGCGCAAAAAGGACTAATTCTTAATTGGTGTGTTTTAGGCTTAACATAAAATATATAAATCAATCAGCCGCAATCAGCACTTCCCAGCAAAGACAACTGTCCTGTAAAGGTGCACAAACAGATAATTTACTGGAATCCATAGTGTTGTTGTGTGTGTGTACGTATGTGTGTATGTGTGTGTGTGTGTGTGTAACTAGCGGAGGTATAATGAATGACTGTTTTTAGTGTTCAAATCTGTCAGCAGTGTAGATATATTGTTACATAGCTCCATCGATATTTCAGGGACGCAGATGCAAAGCATGACATATAGACCAGTGATTCTCAAACTATCATTCCCTACCTCAGAAGAAGGGGAAATTCCACACCCCACCTGCCCCATATCGCCCCAAAAAAATAGTAATAACATTCAAATGCTTAGTTTAAAATTTTAAAATTTCTTTAAGTAACAGAATAACATTATAACACCAGATACAACATTAACATCAATATTCAAAAATGCAAAAAAAATGTGCCTATTAATTCAATTATTGTCTTTTCACAGCATCAGTGACTGCAATGAGCCTGTTCTGCACTACATATCTTCTCAAAATGAGGTTGCATGCTTGATACTGCCACTCCCATTTCATGCTCAACCTTAAGCTGAGATCTGTAATTTGTTTTCAGTGAAGGATTTTGAGATAGAAAGTTAGTATTCTGAGATACTAAATCGGAATATTGAGATAAGTCTTTCTTTCAATATCCTGCACCCCACACTTTGAGAAACGTTGCAAAAGACTATTTGTGAGGCGTAAGATAGCGATGAGCATTGTGACCTGCCTTGCGCAGGGTGTAAGATAGAGCTCCAAGTGTGAAAAATGCAATGAACAAGTGTTAGATCGCACCATCCATCATTGTTTGAGACAAAGTGGACTTAATGGGAGACGACCAAGGACGACACCATTGTTGAAAACAAAACATACAAAAGCCAGACTGGAATTTGCCAAACTACATGTTGACAAGCCACAAAGCTTCTGGGAGAATATCCTATGAGATATATATATATATATATATAAGCTAGTTGCATAAGGGTATTGTATTAGTCAAAAAGATCCACCGAGCATTAGATCCTGTGAAATATACATAAATCGGTGAGGATATCTACTATAAATCACAATGACCTGACCTGTCCAGGTGACCTGACTGCATTTAAAGTGCTTAAGAAATGAAATATTACCAGAGACTTGTCCAAGTGACACACGGTGCACTAAAGAGCCCATTATCATTAAACACAGCTTCCCTGCTGGTTTCCTGTCACTCGGGTTGACCCGACCCTGCTGTGGAGACATGTCTGAATTATGATCAAATTTCATTATATATTAAACTTCTTTTCAAAAGTCTCTCTGTTAAAACTTATTTCCCTGAATAAGTTCATTCAAAACTCAGTGACCCTGTATTATTTTTATCCACTATTCCTTACTGAGCTTCTGTAAAAGTTTTCTTTTCCTGGTACTGGGCTTTTTGCTGTTACTTATGTAGGACTATCACAAATTGACTGCTTTTATTTTTTGTGCTTTAAGCCTAAATCACTGTAATTTGGACTTGTTTTGCAGTCTTATAATGTAAAACATCCTTGGTATTGTGAAAAAGGCTCAATATAAACAGATGATATCATTAATGTTATTTATACATTTATAGTTTTAATAATATTTTTCACAAAAAAAAAAAAAAAAAAAAAAAAAAAAAAAAAAAAAAAAAATCACATGGCTGGCCATGTGTCAATCTGTACACATTATGAAACAAGCTTGAGCTTGGCAAATTTATTCTATTTTTTTTGCACATTTCTCAGCAGCTATTTGACCATGAACACAGAAATGAGCTATTAATAGAAGCGCTGCTATTGGAACACTAAGCAGAATATTTCTCTTTCAACAGAAAAATCTGGGACTTTTACCTTTGAAAGAGACATATAAAGTCTGGAAAACCAAGGATTAAAATCTGGCTGGTTAAACAAGAACATTTTGGCCCCAAACAAAGTCACATACTTAAAGGACTAATGTGTGTAATAAGTACTAAATACAAAAATGATCAGGATATGTTATCAGATATAAAAAAAATACTAAGTTTATACACTAGCAGCTTTTGACAGCACTGATTCAGCCAGCGAATTCTTCTTTAAACTGTCCGTTTCAGAGCAGAAATCTGTTTGTGTTTTAGCCACTGATCCTACCACGGCACATTCCCCAGTCCCATTTCTACAATCCAGGTTGCCAGGTATGGAAGACAATTGAAATGGATGAAAGAAACAAAATGTCTGACTCTATAGTGACTCAGATTAGCTACAAATTGTACCTTTTAAAACAGGATTTTAAATATATGTTGCATTGGCAAAAGTTAAACTTGAACTAATCTTGCATTTGTTTATGTAGGTTAAGTGTCCTCAACCTGGCAACCTGGGTGAGCTTGTCATTGAGGGAGAAAGGGGCAGAGCATAAAACGTCAGATAACTTATTCATTGTTTTGAATTTGGAGAAAAAAAGAAAAAGAAATAGCAGGAAACATTACATTGACCTACTGTAAATCTGAAGCGGCTATACCTTTGACAGTATGTGTCTGGTTTAGAACAGATGTCCTGTTGGAGGTCTGGCTCTGACTCTTTTTTTGAGTCTGTGGAAATGGAGGTTTAGCTATGCGTCCAGTCCTGCTGGGAGCAGAAGGCTTCATCAGTGGTCTGGTCTCAGCTTTCTTGGTCCTCTCTAATGGAACTGGAGCTTTTCTAGTGGCGGATGAAGTAGGTCTTGTAGTAGTAGATCTGCCAGGAGCCTGAATAAATAAATAAAAAAGATATATCACAACAGTGATTATTATAATTTAGTTTCAACAGTATATTAATTTTACATATACAGCTCTGGAAAAAATTAAGAGACCATTTCAGTTTCTGAATCAGTTTCTTTGATTTTGTTATTTATAGGTATATGTTTAAGTAAATGAACATTGTTGTTTTATTCTATAAACTACAGACATTTCTCCCAAATTCCAAATAAAAATATATAGTCATTTAGAAAAAAAGATGCAGAGCTTTCAGAGCACAAATAATGCAAATATCGTCCCTCATGTAAGACTGGTGGAGGAGAACATGCCAAGATACATGAAAACTGTGGGTAATACCACCAATTATTGATTTATGAACTCTTAAAACTTGATGAATATAAACTTGTTTTCTTTGCATTATTGGAGGTCTGAAAGACCTGCATCTTTTTTTGTTATTTCAGCCATTTCTACTTTTCTGCAAATAAATGCTCTAAATAGTCTAAATGACTATTTTTATTCTGAATTTAAGAGAATAGAATTTATAGAATAAAACAACAATGTTTATTTTACTCAAACATATACCTATAAATAGCTAAATCAGAGAAACTGATTCAGAATTTTTTGTGAACACTCACATAGAGTACATAGCAGTAAACCAGTGCCTAGAGTGGTGAGCAGCCATCTCTGTGGCTCAACAGCTTTAAAAAATTGTGTGGTCTCAACTCACCTGCTGCTTCTTGCCTTTGTTAGGGAGTGTGGGACTGGGGCGTTCCTCAGAGTCCTCCTGCATGAGCCTTTTCAGCTCCTCAGCGACACTCCTGTGTCTGTTCTGAAGGGTGGCTGTGTCTGGCTCTGTTACTCCAGGACTCTCTTTATTTACCTCTTTCAACAGGCTGCTGTCTAAACTCATCCTTTCAGCACTGGCATCCCCTGCTGCTTCACTGTAATAGAAATACAGGTAAGATCTCTCTACTCATATTAATCTGTGATGATAAAGGACAAATCAAACTTATCTGAGATGTGCTGGACCTCTTACATTAGGGGCTGAAGGGACAGGCCATATGTGAATCCAGATTCTGGTCCAATAGCTTGCATCAGCTCCTCTGCAGTGGGTAAATCTACAACACAAACAAAGCCAATAACATGACCTGTAAGATCAGCATTTAAAGTGCTGGAGAAAAAAAATATAACCAGGACATTAGGGGAGTAAATGACTATATTGTTATAATTCCTATCACGTATTGTGAAAATATATATGCGATATTGTGTCCTGAAAGCAGAAATTTTGTACACGTTTTAGTGTTTCTATAAAATAGTTTTAGTTTAGTTCTCCAGCAGTATTAGCATTAGCTGCTAACCGCACAAAGCGCTACCTCTTTTGCCATTGTCTGCTGATAACCACAGCTAGCACTGCTGGAGCAGCATTAGCATTACCTGCTAGCGGTTAGCCGCTAATGCTAATGCTCCAGCTTCAGTGGAAACCTAGACATTTAAGCTTACTGTAAATAAACATAAGCACTTTACTCACCCAAATAAACAGTTTTCAGGAGAGAAATCTGTGTAGATTCACATCCAGTGCAAATTTGTATGAATTAAGCCAGCCAGCATTAAATTAGCATTTCTCTCACTTGGCAAATGTAGAATTATAGTTGAAACTTCAATCGAAAGGCAACAAGCTAATGCGAAGGGTTGGATGGATTTGTTCAAACATTAAATCAATTTTTTAAAAACCAAAAGTAGCTTTTCTCAGTCCATAAACAGAAACACAATAAATTGTACAGCAAATTTCCAGGACTTTTCCAAGGTATTTTTATTTTTCCAAAACTTATCCAGACCTGGAAATTGCTATTTTCAAACTCAAGGAACTCCAGTTTTTCCATGACCGTACGAACATTGTCTAATTACTAAGACACCCTTTAACAAACTAAAAATATTAAACTACTCATTCTGTACATTTATCAGAACTGTTGGTGTAGTCTATATCAATAACATGAAGTAAACAAATACAGCCCCTTCCTTGTCATCATGCAGAATAAGGTGGATAGATAAATGATTACAGATTTTGTTGTCTGTAAGCTTTTGAACTTAATAAAATTAACATTTGTTCTTAAAAATAATAATTACTATAAATAATAATTACTAAACATTTTTTGTTACATTGACAAGAACACTCTTAGTATTATTCAGTCTGGAATAATGTGATATTTTTAGTGCCATACCGCTCACCCATAATAAACATGTTGTCAAAAGGACACAGAGCACTAAAGAGCTTATTATGAGTAAACACAGCTTCCCTGCTGGTTTCCTGTCACTCTGACTGACCTGACCCTGCTGTGGAGGCATGCCTGAAGCTTCCTGCAGAGCACTCTGGAGTGGCAGGAGAGACTGGACTCTTGCTGGACTCCGGTAGCCTGTCAGTCTCACATTCTGCCACAGAGTGACTGATCTGCCGGTAGGCTTCCTGCAGAGCCTCCACCTCACTCGCACCACTCTGACCATACGACTGACCTAAAAAGTACAGAGAAACAGAGAGCAGGAGAGGGTGAGAACGGGAAAACAGAAAGTGAGAAAGAAAAACAGACAGAGAGAGAGAATATGCAGAAAAACAAGAAAATAATAAAAATTTCAGAACATTCCCTTGTTTTTCATCTATAAGATAAGTAGATGTGAACAGACCTGGAACACCTTGTCCTGCTGCCTCTGCTATTCTAGAGTTGGGCCGTTCAGTACTTTCTGCACCACAGTGTCCCAGAGGAGCCATCTGACTTGCATCCGTGGAGTTTAGAGAGTCAAAAAGGGACGCTAGAAGAAAAAAGAAAAAAAATAATAATAGCTATGTTGGTAGAACTATTAAGATTTTATTTGTATTATGGTTTAACTTTATTTGTATTAAGATACTTTGAAGATGCTTATGCTACCTTTAGCACAGAGCTAGCCAATATGATCTCAAATCATTATTAAGAATAATTAAACCCTTTACCTTGTTTGACTATTAATACACAAAAAATGAATATATAATGGATACAGCATTTTTCTTTGTACAAGCTGCCCGAGATGCTTAGTTGGCTCAGGTTTTAGATTCCATGTTGCAGACTGCAAGTTACTACACTACACGTGATAGCGTGAAGGAGGATAGTACATGAACCCACACAGTTTGGAAATTATTAATAGAATAGAATAGAAAAAAATCTAATCAATATTGGTGAGACTAATTTCCGATAAATTGCCCAGCACCCCTACGTTAACTCACATTCAAGTGAATACTAATTCCCCTGATCCTTCATTTGGTCCTTACTCTAACCCTAACTATAATCTCAACCCAAAACTTAAACCCAATCCTCATCCTGGTTCTAAACTTAACCCTGTTCCTAATCCTTATTATAAAACTGGTAAAAAAAAAAAAAAAAAAAAAAAAACAGCTACTGACATTTTTACACCACAAGTAATCTGCTCTTGCTAGAATCATTTAGCATAAACTTGGAGTATTCCCCATTGGTTTGGTTTGTTTTTACACAGGGAAAAGGCAAGTGCACCAAAATGCATCACAACAAACCATGTGAGAATGTTCTCTCTGCCTATTGGTCAGACTTGTGTGGGATGGAAGCAAGAAAGTAAATACAGGAAGAAGATCCTGGGGGGTATTCCAGAAAGCGGGTTAAACAAACTCCAAACCTAACCCTGAACTCCGAGTTGACTTACCTCACCGCGTCATACTCAGAGTTTTCAGTTCCACAGCAGCTGATCAGAGTTAGGTTACTCAACTCTGATTAGGTTAAACCCAGCTGAAGCGCGTTCACGGCTACCTACAAACAGGCATTCTCAATGGAGCGCTGAAACAGGGATTGACCATGAAAATGAATGAGGGAAAGCACAAGGAATCATATTTCACCCATATTGAGCAGAAAATATTAATGTCTGCGTATGCAGAGTATAAAATCATATTCAGACATAAAAGCAATTCAGCAGCAGCAAAGCAAAGGATTCAGTTTGGGCAAAAATAGCTGACAGAGTCAATGCGTGAGTTAAACTAAAAATTAAAAACTCACAACAATACACATGGAAAAATATTTTAATTGTTGTTTAATTTAATTGTTAAGTTATTATTATTTAAAAATTTTATTTGTCTTGATTTGTACCCTTTTCTTTTTTTAAATTAACCTAGGTGTAATCCAAGTGGGATTAAACGCACATGGCAGCAAGTGAAGATGAAATATAAAAACATAGTCCAAAGTGGTATGACTTGTACACAGCTACCTAATGTTTTTACTTTTATCAAGCTTAGTTTGCCCTACAGTTAATTATGGTTTTGTAGCTAATAGGAAAAAGGCTGAGGTAAGAAAAACAGGAGGGGGCACCACCGCCACCTTTTACCCAGGCAGAGGAGCTGGCACTTTCACAGAACAGTAGGAGGCCCATCACTCATGGAATCACTGGAGGGAGCTCATCTGAGCCATCAACCCCCCAGGACACACCTCATTATGTAAAAGGCATGTTCATTACATTTATTAGTTTATAGTTCATAAACTGTGAACTGCATTGATATTCTTAACATGTTTAATGCTACTAAAATGATGCAACTAAATGAGCCTCCTACAGTTGTAAGTTATCTTAATGTTCCCAAATTTTACTTGATGTGAATAAATATCAGTGTTTAACAAAAAAAATCTAAATTCAGGATGATGATGAAACAATCTCTACTGCCTCAGAATGGGGGGATCCTGGGAGGCCTATGAAGGTACAGTATGTTAAATATGTTAATCATAATATTTAATTTGATTAAACACGGTAATGTGTGTGACTGTCCTATAACAGAATGTGACTGATGATCAGGAATCTGATGAGGAACCATCCACCTCCAAAGCTCAGCTTGGAACAGTGAGAATGTCTCAACAAATATCAAAACTATTATGAACACAAAGCTATTTATTTGAGCAAAACATGGTATTTTTGTCTTTCTTTCAAGATGGCTATTAAAGATTTATACTAGGTTCACCTAAAAAAACCTAATTGAGAAGTGTGATCTACAAAAGGAACACATAAAACTGCAAATAAAACAGACAAGACTGGAAATTGAGTTGCTGGAATATAAATTAAAGGTGGGAGTAGTTGCTGTGAGTGTATATATCTGTTTTTACCAAGAATAAGGACAAACTTCACTTGTTGGCATTTTATTCCTTCAGGAAATAAATAAATCAAAAACATAGGATAACCCTGATCAAGTTTACTGTTAAAGCTATGCATACTCTGCGGACTGACCAACATACAGTTGCCTTATCTATGTGTTCAGCATCTCCTACATTGTACAAAAAAGACCCATTGGCAAAGAATGCATAAAGTCTGCAAAGATGTAAGGGATGATCCTCAATGCATGATATTTTAAATGTGTGGCTTTAAAATATTGTTTAGGTATAAAATTGACAGCGAGGAAAAACGGTAACGTGCGAATAGTTTGTGTTACAATATCAACTGGATCCGCTTGCATGAAAAAAAGTGCCCGTAACCCTGAGTTCGGTGTAAGTTAACCTGCCAGCGAGCAGGTTAGCTTTTGAGCGTAAGTTGCTATAGTAACTGACTCAGGTTCTCTCTAAGCTCGGTTTCTGGAACGGAAAATCCTGAGTTTACTTACCCGGTTTTGTCACTTAACCCGCTTTCTGGAATACCCCCCTGTTCTCTGAGCAACAGCAGAGACAGCATTTATTCCTAACTGTAGTGATTACAGCGGAGATTAAACACGATTTGAAAAATCAAGTGTGAACACAAACTCAGATCTTCCACTTTTTTAAAAACAGTGTAAGAAGATCACCTACAGTTTGCTAAAGCACACTTGTGATAGTGGTTAAATATGTGCCACATACAGAAAGGATTAAAAACACATAACCACACAGATCCACAGATATGAACAGACCTGGAGCACTTGGTCCCGCTGATTCTGCCTTTTGGGAGATGGGCCAATTGGTCCTTGCTGCACCATAATTTATGAGAGCTGCCACATGATCTGCATCTGTGTCATTCAGAGAGTCATGTAGAGACACTAGAAGGAAAGAACAAATGGTTATGCTTCAATTTGTGTGAAAAGACACAGAAACAAACACAAGAAAACACAACCTATTGGTTGCTCACCTTTAGCCAGCATGCCACGCCTTTCAGGTTTCTGGAAAAATAAAACAAAGAAACAAATTAAGCATTCATAATATTTAATACACACTGTATTTTTCACACTATAAGGTGCATCTGAAATCCTCTTATTTTCCCAAAAATCGCCAGTGTGCCTTATGTATGAATTTTACCAGTCAGGTTGTAAAGAGCAGTAAAGCCACTCTGCTGAAGTTTAGCGTTATACAGGAGTTTCAGTTTAGGCCTCCAGCACTGAGACTGGAATAGCATTAGCCGCTAACCGCTATTTCCCCCATTCAGAGGTGAGTATTATCGCCCTGTAGCCTGCTGCTTACCCCAGCTAGCACTGCTGGAGCAGCATTAGCATGACCCACTAATCGAGCTAGCTCTTTCATTGTTCCAAGGTGAGTATTTGGACCTGTAGTCTGCGTGTTTACCGTGTTAAAACAAGCTACGTGGGACAAATCGCCCTTACAGCTTACAGGAACACTTAGGGCTCCTCAGTGTAGCTCTGTCGGGGGACATAAGCTAGCTAACCGATAGTGGTTAGCCGCTAATGCTAACACTCCAGCCTTAGTGCTAGAGAAATTTGGGAATCTAAGCTTACTGTAAATAAACAGAAGCACTTTTCTCCCCTGAATAAACAGTTTTCAGGAGAGAAATCTGTGTAGATGAACATCCAGCACACATTTGACTTTTTTACTACAGTTTTGTTTACTTAGCTTAGCTTTACTTAACTTAAATAGCTACCCCCCACCACCACCCAGTGGGGAGACCTGCTGAATTAGAAGTTCCTTATAGTGTCTTTTAAAATGCGCCTTACAATACAGTGCGCCTTATATTGCAAAAAATATGGTAATATTTAGCACAATTACTGTCATGCCAGACAGAAGCTGTGTTTACCTTTTAAAAACATTTAAAATCTGCTAGTTCTACAGTTTGGAAAATGCTAAAAATATAAGAATATGCTAATATGCTAATTTGGAGACTAAAGGCCAAGTGAAAGTGCCATAACAGGCGAGTTGATTATAATAAAGACTTGAAGCAGTCTAGATTGTTATTATCTATGAAGTTGACTTCTATAATAAAAGTCTCTTCTCATCCATCCCACACAAGAAAGCTTCTTTTTAAGCAAGACATGTCTTTGTGCAGTAGTGTACATAGCCGGTCTATTTCAAGTGAAAAGTTATTTCTTTAAATATTGGAATTCCTGCATGTAATGTAAAAGTTACATTTCATATTAGTGATTTATGTGCTATAATTTAGGTTTTCATTTAATGCAATACAGAAAAATACTGTAAATGCACTAAGGATTCAATGCCAATGCCTTAAAGTCCTTGAGCGCCAGATGTATAGGAAACTGTTAGCAGTTCTAAAAGAAATATTTACAATGTATCACAAAAGTGAGTACCGTACACCCCTCACATTTTTGTAAGAGAGCCTCTTGTAAGAAAGGCATTAATGTCTAAACTACAAAGAGTATACCGCTAAGAGGAAATGGACAAATTATGTAAAAACTGTCAACTGCCTTAACTCTCTTGTGTATTGAGTTCACCAGAGTTTCACAGGTTGCCACTGGAATCCTCTTCCACAGAGCTGGTCGGTGTTGGAGACCATCAACAGGGTTTAGATCTGGAGACTTGCTTCTCAAAGTCTCTCAAAGTCTATCCTGATCTCATCAGACCAAAGGACATGGTTCCAGGAATCCATGCATTTAGACGGCTGGTCTGCAGCAAAATGTTTGCAGGCTTTCTTGTGTATCAGCTTCAGAAGAGGCCTTCTTTTAGCAAAGTGCCATGCAGCCAAAGTTGATGCAGTGTGTGGCATATGGTCTAAGTCAGGGGTCTCAAACTCATTTTTGCCGAGGGCCACATTGGCATATTGGCTGTCCTCTGAGGGCCAGATGTAACTTATAAATATAAGAAAATGTAACCAGATGTAATACAAAATGAATGTAATTACTCCTTAATGTTAAATAACTCTCAATATACTATTTATTCAATCAAATATTACAGTTGCATGGAAAAATGGTTGCTTGTTGCTCTATTAACATAAATCCTTTTAATTTATAAGTTATATTAACTTTGATCAAAACGTTTGATACTGAAATAAGGCTTAATACATATAAAATCAAAAATTGTGAGCTGTGACAGATTTAGCATTTCCTCAGATTTAGCAGTTCCTCATCCAACCACTAGTCGGAGCTGCAGCTGCAGCACCACAAGCCCGCAGTCTTTGCTTAGTCAGAGCTGCAGCCCAGCCACGGGCTACAGGGCTCAGCTGAGCCAGTCTGGAGCGTTTTTAAAAATTTGTAAGTTCTTCTGTGTATGAAATAAAATAACCCCACTAACCGGATAATACAGCTCTCTACAGTTCATCTTTCAGCCCAAGCAGCTAACAGCAGCAGTTTAGAGCAGCGTCACGGAGGCACTGCTCGGATTACATTATAAACAGGTCAGTTAGCGCGCTGCTAACCTCAGGATGTTTATAACTACGGAGTTTAGAACACACCACGGCTGCAAGGTTAGACTGTTGAAGGCTACTGAAGACTACTAAAACAGGCAACGCAGCGTAAGCAAAAAAAAAAAAAAAAAAACACACACACCAAAATACAAGTTAAGATAAAATATGAAAACGAACATAATAAAGCATAAATAATTAAATTGAATTGCGGGCCAGATGTATGTTTATTTTGTTAACCCGTGAGGGGCCGTATGAAACCGCGTCGCGGGCCGCATGTGGCCCGCGGGCCGCTACTTTGAGACCCCTGGTCTAAGTACTGCTGGCAGTACTCATGAATCTATTTTTAAAGCCATCCTCTGGATATTACACTGAACTTGTGGACACAACTTCTTTGGTTGACCCTGGGGAGGCCTGTTCTGATTGGAACCAGTCCTGGAAAAAATGCTGTATGACCTTGACTATCATGCTGTATCTATGTGTCTAGTTTTAGGGTGTTATCCTATCCCATCTTTGTGGAGTGCCACAATTCTTTTGCTCAAAAAAAAAAAATTAACAGCCTTGCACATTTTGTTTCTACACATTACAGACAGTATTATTGTTTTTATACATAAAAGCATGAAGTCTTTTCAAATTTAAGCAAATGTGGTGTACTTCCACAAGACACAAAACTGCATCATCACATCCTGACTGTGTGTGAATACAGAATAATTTTATTTAAACAAAAAGGAACCTTCTGACCTATTTGCAAATGAATATTCTTTACACTAGAAAAGGGAGGAAAATGAAACCATCATGCCCTGAACGCGCAAATTAGTGTGCAGCAGTAATGGCCTTGAACGTGTGACTACATGCATTATGGCCTTTATTTTGCCAAAATAATTACATAAAACCGCTGGAGAACAATTCTCTTGAATAATTTACTACATCAGTTTTCTATTGCAAAAAGCAATTTTGCTGTCTTGTTTTGAGCCCTGTGGAGGCTTATGGGTGATAATCTTTGCACCATATCAAATGCATTTAGCAAAAAAAAAAAATAATAATAAGCTAAATTAATAAATACCAAAGTGAAGACCTTAAAATATCTACTCACCTTTTCTTCAGATTTCTTCTCACTTACTTCATCCTCAAAATCTTCACTGTAGGCAGGGGACGCTGTAGTGAACACAAGTGACAGATTTCTCATTTTCCATCCATCTATTCATCCATCCATCTATCAGCACAGCACAACAGCTCTAAAAACGAGAAAGCCTGCACAGATCTTTAATGTGATTTTGTTTGTGTGTACAGAGCTTCTATAATGGGACTCTGCATCCATTTCTCTATGTTTCAATTACAAAACAGTCCATTTGCCATATTCTTTGTTTAATTTCAACTTTTAGTTTTGCTTGTGCTATTATTGACATTTTTTATTTTCTTCCAGAAATATTAGTCATACCACTGAATGGGTGCCATTTGCTTGTTGTAAATTATTCCAACTTATGTTTTTTCCTTAATTGTTTAAAAGGTTTATAATCCTAAAATGGTTACAAAACTCATGTGACATCTAAAAAACATGTTTAAAAGCAAGTCCACTAATTCTTTTGATTTTCTCTCAAGAAAGTGTTTATTTTAAAATCAAATAACCAGAAGAATAAATGAGGAAACTTAATTTTGTTCTTCCCATGACCTTCAGAAGAACCAACTGATGTAACTTCCTGTTGTAGATGTGACTTGTAGAATGTTCAGGTTTTTCAGGTGGGGTAATGTGTTATGTAAACAGAAATAAGTAAAGGCCAGGAACACAACTAAAATTTTAACTTAAATATTACGAATTTATTAGAAAAAAATATTTTTTAATCATAAATGGGATTTGGAGTCACATCTCGATTTCATGGTAACATTTACAGTTAGAGACTATAAACTGAGTGGGGACAGGCAACAAATGCTATTTCAGTGTTCTAGGTAGTTTTTATTCATGTTTTAATTACATATCTTACTTTTACATTTAGGTCAATGTACAAGACATTATGCTTAATAATAAAATTTATTTTATTATAATATAAATAAATAATATAAATGTTATTTTGTGTGCACATTTATACATGTAATTTCCTTAGGACAGAAATTGTACCCATTCGGTGGAATAGCCCATATATTATCACAAGATGGTGGGTAGTAGTAAAGTTGAAATTAATTCATTGGTTGTATTAACAGACAACAGACACATTTGTTTTTAGTAAGTATGCTATTAGCGCATATTTCACGTTTATTTTTTTATAGAAAAGAAGGGACTGGAACCATAGAATCAATGCGTATATACAGACATTGAGTCATCATAATGCCCTTACGTGTGTTGTCTTTTACAGAATCCCTCTGGTTTACAGACACAGTTCTCTCCCTGAAAGAAAAAGGTTCAAATTAAAACCGTATCAGGAAACAGGAATTATTTAATATCCACATAAAAGCACTCAGTTTTCTCTGATAATTATCAGCTATGTGTAGGAAGGCACCGTTTTGGTGAGGCGACAGTGGAGCTGCTGGTTTCTCGGTCTTTGTTCAGTCTGGGGTCATCATTCAAAGAGTCAGATCTTTTGTCGAGGTTGGAAAAAAACTTTACCCTCTCCTCCTCGTCCAGGGTAAAGTCACCTGCACTTTGTGCAGATCGAGACAACACCAGTGATTCTGTAAACACCCCAAAAAACAGACAAATGATTGAATAGAGGGTCAAATCTTTTGTTGAGGGAAGAAAGGGTGGAGTGCAGAGGGTCTTTTTTCTGCTCATATACACTTATTAAACTGATCAATTAAAGGACAATTCAACCAAATGTTCAAATGTTCTGGATAGTTTAATCTAGGGCTGGAAGATACCCCCAAAATGCATATTATAATTTACTTATTAATGCAATATAATTTCGATATTCTGTAACTACAAACCTTTGACATAAAAATGAACAAATTCATAACATGCATCACTTCATGACAGATGCTGTAAATATGGTATATTAAAATTTCAAGAAAATTTTCACATTGTGATATATATATTGATATCATTTTTTGTACAGCCCTATTTAAAGTGTTAAGCCTATATAAGCCTGTCTGTGTGTCATGCACTTTGCAAAGCAGTGTGTCTGGTTAAATTACAAAATCTGAAGGTATAACATTATAGAGAAAGGTCTTGGGTGTTAAGAAATGTACAAATGCAACATTTTAATTTGTATTTTATTCATAAAATTGACATTTTTCCAGTCATTACTGTATTTTTCGCACTATAAGGTGCACTTAAAATTCTTAAATTTTCCCAAAAATCATCAGTGCGCCCTATGTATTAATTCTACCAGTCAGGTTGTAAGGAGTAGTAAAAACACTCCGCTGAAGTACAGCATTATAAAGGAGATTGAGCTCCAGCCCTAAGCTGTATTAGCATTAGCCGCAAACTGCAGTGTTTACTGTGTTAAAACAAGCTACGTGGGTAGAACTGCTAGCTGATAGCCCTGGCTTGTGTAGCGTAGTCGGGCAGCATTTACTAGTGCTAACCACGCTGTTGAAAATATTGGAAAGCTAAGCGTACTGTTTTCAAAAGAGAAATCTGAGTAGATTAACATGGGGACATTCTAATTCCTTACTATTGTTGCTTAAAATGTGCCTTATGTATTAAAAAACACCAAAAAATAGACCTTCAATAATAGTGCGCTGTTTTTGTCAACACCAGCAGACACAATAAAAAAAAAAAAACATATATTTATTGGGTCCAATTTGTATTTATGTATATGTACGTTTTAAAAACCAATATCTGGCATTCTTAATACACATATATGCTGTTAAAATGATTATTATTTTCTTTTGTTTACTTTTTATACTATTTGACGTGTTTATATCTTGTTCGTTAAATTAAGCTTTTTTAAAATCTGTACAATTACTATATAACAAATTAGGTGAATCATTTGTGATTAAGCAACAAAATCAGCAAACCTTGGTCAACAATAGCAATGGAAGAAAGAGAACTGTGGTGAGGGACCAACCTCCTGGCTCTAGACTGTCTCTGCTGAAGATGACTGCATCGCCTCTGGACTTATTCTCAGGGTGGTGCCCCTGTGACGCCTGTTCTTCATCAACCTCCTGGATGGGCTGAGACTTCCTTAAGGATTTGCGAAAAGTCTTCCCAGACGCCAACAGTCCTATAAAGAATAAGACTGAGTCGTTTTATTTAAATTCAAAGACATGAGAAATTGTGAATTATGGTGCTTTAACTCCCTTGTCTTTGCAAAGATTAGTAATTTACATCTGAGACATGAGTTATAGTTATATTGTGTGGACCAACAGTTATGAGAAACACATTTTTCAAGAACACAAGGGGAAAGAGCCGATGCTTTTATCTGAACATCTATAGATGCTGGGAAAAGAGTGTTTAATAGTTTTATTGCTGAGACGCCGCTGCTGCTGGTAATTTAATCTGAAAAAGGATTCATGCTTTAAGAGCAGCCGAGGTGCTCAACTCTGACCTTCAGAGTCAAGTGAGAGTCAAAACATGAATCTGAAGAAGTCAAACAACCAGCAAACATTCTTGTTTCATAACGAACTTGAATTAAAGCTATTTTCGTTAAATTTTGGAAACACAACACCAAGCAACATATGTATGGCATGTTTCATTACACATGTACTACGAATGTGTTACGCACATCATCTGTATACGTATAGTTTAATAAATGTTTCCCATATCAGTCTTCACTTTTCCATTGAATGTTCCTGAAAACCTTTATCCTCCTTCTGAATAACACTTCAAATCCTAAGGTCAACTATTATTTAGATGTTGAGTGATTTCTAAAGGTGTACTGTAGTAAAACACTTCCAGGTATCATGAGCATTATTGAGACTTGGGCATCCATGACTAGATCACTAGGTCACTAGATTATCGGTTGTCAGTTTAAATGTTACGGCTGATTGTTATACGTATGTATTTATTTATTTCCCCAGTATGAAAAGACACAAATGTTGATGGACAAAAGTGCTATTAAAGTAAACGCTGTTATAGGCAAAGCAACTGCTCGGTTTCCTGCGTTGTCGGACGTGTTAACACCAATCCGACCAATCAGAGCTGAGATCTGTGAGCAGCAGAGCTCCATCATAAAGGCTGCAGAACTAACAAATGAACACAGCAGAAAACTAAAGCTATTAAAACAAGTGATGATATGGTGACTAAAAAAATGCCTAGGGTAACTACAATATACAATTGACATAACTGTGTAGCCATCTTCTTTTTTTTTTTTTTTTTTACTGGTTTAAAGCCCTATCTGGGTGGGATTAGTTTCTGAGGGGGGCATCTGTGAAAAATATTTCACACTTCAACTCTTGCATCTGGACTGCAGTTGAAAAAACAGGAGGACCAGTGAGTTTTTTGGCTTTCTTGGTCACATGACATCACGTTCAGTAGCTCCTCTATTTCCACAAACGCTCACCCAAAGTGTAATTATGGTGCATGGCAGTGGACAAATAGCTATTTTATTAAACACGAGGTGACTAAACTCAGATGTGCATCTGGACGGCATTAAAATGGTCAGAGAACCACAAAGTTTAGCGAAAAACAGTAAGTAATTCAGAGGATGTCTAAGAAAAACACAGACATGGTTGTTCTGGACAGGAATAAAATCACAGAGGAGCCCCCATAAAAGAGAAAATTAACCCAGGACCCCCTGAGAAACTAATCCCATCCAGATAGGGCTTAAGAGTACCACAGTCTGTTTATCTCCAAAAAGGGTCATGAGCTACAGCTAATGAACACTCGTGAGGAGAAGAAAATTAAAGAGAGCAAAAAAAAAAAAAAAAAAGAGAGAGCAGAAAGCAGACAGTGAGAGATAGAAACAAAAATAGCAACCATTAAAAGAGAGCATGGACGGTCTGGTTCAATACAGAGCACCTAAAAAATGAATCAGAGTCGATGTTAAAATTCCACTATGTTAAAAAACTTATTCAAAGTGCTGAGACGCTAATCCAAGGGTTGCCAGATAGACTTTCGGATCATCCTGCTTGCCATCAGCAGCCGAGAGAGCACGATTGGCCTTGCTCTCTCTGATTGGGTAGATGGTGCTCTGTGTCCTCATCACTCCCAAAGTGATGTTGGTCAGCACAGTGTTTGCTGGCTGATGTATTAAAACTGTGTTGCTGCGCTTTCCTCTGTGTATCAGAGGAAGTTCGTGCTGAGTCTTCATTACCAATGATGGGGGAAGTCTTAATGAGTAGGATTGTGTTATTGCTATTCCAAAATGATGAGGAAAAAATGATCTGTTCTTAATGTATGAAAAATATCGTGAATCGTGAACTCTATGTGAAAGGGCCGTTAGAGGTTTACCGTTGTCACTACTCGATGAATCACTGACCCCACTTTCTGAGGCAGCGTTATCAGAGTCTGTCAGAATGACACTTGTCTGTCTAGGCGTGCTGTGGAAGTGCTCAGCCATGTATGAACTATCTGACTCAGAGGGAGAGTCATCTTCAGTGGCCTTCTTGTCTTCTGAACGACTGCACTCCTTGGTAAACAGCTTTTTTGGCTCGTCTGTAGTGTCTGTGTTCTGGGAAGTCTCTTGATAAGGCAGACAGGTCTTGTCCAGATGGTTGGCCCTGTCGAGGACCTTGCTGCGAGGTTTAGGGGTGGGCTTACAGGGGACTAAGGGGGAAAAAGTGGATGGGCGAAAGAAGAGCAAGACGAAGAACTTATAAATAAATTAGACAGTAAAACAGAAAAAAACGGTAATCATAGTAACAGGGTTGTAAACAGGCTGTAAGTAGAAAGGTCAGCACACCAATCACAGTCACAGGTGGGCGTCACCACTGTACAGCTAAGGTAGAGGGATTTAAGGAACACATGACAAGAAAAATACAGTTATTAGGCTCGTCACAATAGCTTTTTTTGTTTGGATAATGTTTAGCCCCAGAACAAATTGTGATAATCAATATTACTGTTCTTTTAATGCTATATGATTTCTATTATTTCCAGTAGTATAATGATATGAAGTGATGTAATTACATCCATTTAAAGAGCACTGGATATATTTCAGTGGATTTTCAGACATTGGCATAAGATTATAATAATGTTAAAAAAAAAACACATAAAATGCTTATTAAGCTTATTACAAGCGAATAATCTAGACAAATTAATGTGTTATTATATGTTTAATGCAAATTAATAATTCTAACAAGTCTGGTCCCTGCTTTTACCCACAGTTTACTCTCTTACACCAAGGTTCTCTTATTCTTACACACACGCACTCACACACACACTCAGTCACGCACGCTCTCACACTCACGCTTGCACTCCCTCACAAGCACTCACACGCATGGTCTCACGCACACACACACTCACTCAAATATTCACTCACTCACACTCCCACTCACCTACTCACACTTAGCACTCAGTCACGCATTCCCTATTACACTCACACACACGCACGCTCTCACACACGGACGTACTCACACACACGCACGCTCTCACACTCGCACATGCACGCACTCACACAAGCTCTCATTCACGCACTCAGTCACATTCTCAATTACTCACACAAGCTCTCACTCACCACCGCTCTCACTCACTTGTGCTTACGCTTGCAGGTAAGTACAAGTGAGTACTCCCTCTCACACTCACTTACTCCTTCACACACTCTCACTCACACACGCTCTCACTCACACGGGCTCTCACGCACACGGGCTCTCACGCACACGCGCTCTCACGCACACGCGCTCTCACGCACACGCGCTCTCACGCACACGCGCTCCCACTCACTTGTACTTACGCTTGCATTCAGACACGTATTCCCTCTCACACTTACTCCTTCACACGCTCTCACTCACACACGCTCTCACACACACACACACTCTCACTCACACACGCTCTCACTCACTTGTACTTATGCTTGCACTTAGACACGTATTCTCTCTCACACTCGCTTACTCCTTCACAACCGCTCTCACTCACACACGCTCGCTCGCTCTCACACACGCTCTTACTCACACACGCTCTCACGCACACACGCTCCCACTCACTTGTACTTACGCTTGCAGGTAAGTACAAGTGAGTACTCCCTCTCACACTCACTTACTCCTTCACACGCTCTCACTCACACACGCTCTCACTCACACGTGCTCTCACTCACACGCGCTCTCACTCACTTGTACTTACGCTTGCATTCAGACACGTATTCCCTCTCACACTTACTCCTTCACACACTCTCACTCACACACGCTCTCCCGCACACACGCTCTCACGCACACACACTCACCCACTTGTACTTATGCTTGCACTCAAACACGTATTCTCTCTCACACTCGCTTTCTCCTTCACAACCGCTCTCACTCACACACGCTCGCTCGCTCTCACACACGCTCTCACTCACTTGTACTTACGCTTGCACTCAGACACGTATTACCCCTCACATTCACTTACTCCTTCACACACGCATTGTTTTTTTTTAATAAACTTCATTCATATACCGGTACTGTATGATAATCAATAACATAATTATTGTGACAGGCCTCAGAGTTATGAAAGGAACTACGTAAAAAGGGGATTTCTGGGAAGAGCTACTCGGCTACTCGGCTACTCAAACACGTCTAATGTTCCTATTCACAGAGCTGTACCCGGAGATGGACTCGGTCTCTGCCTGTTCCGCTCCTGAACGTCTGAGGCTTCAGTGTTTTTACGCTTGATGAATCTATATTTAGCAGCTTCATCTGGGGCAGGAAATAAGTAAGGAAATAAGGAAATCAGTAACAACTGCTGTTAAACAAAAAACAAAAAAAAAAGTTTTGAAAAAAAAAAAAAAAGAAGTTTAAAACACTCTAGGAAATTGAGGATTTTACACACTATAATTTCCGGAAATCACTATGCTAGGTTTACATTCTACACATGCTTTTAAAAGGTCTTTTAGCAACGTAACCCATGGCAATTCAGAGAACTATTGGGATGAATAAATGCTTGGATGCATAAAATTATAAACTGATTAAAAAGGGCCCATATCCTAAATTCTACTTGTATTTTATTTGTCTTCTCTTGAGCTCCACTTGTTCATGTTCTTGTTCATAACTAGTACTGATATAATTTATTAGAATATTTACAGTTAACAACCTCTCTCAACATAAGTGTGTGCAACCACAGCCCATATGCTATACCTAGTGTGTATATACCAATCGTCAAAAAATTTACATTAACTTTTTCATTAAAATGTTCTTTTATCTAAATTTTATCTTAATAATTATTTTTAAATGCTTGATATTAAGCTAAATATGATATTTTTAAATATGTTTTGCATTAACTACGTTTCTTTCCTATTGTATTAAAATACAAAATATATAGACTTTCTATGATTAATAATATATCCAGTCGAGGTGTAATGGCTACATCATAGCCTATGCATACCCTACACATCGCCACATGCTCTAGGGGTGGGCGATATGGCCCTAAAATAATTTCACAATATTTCATTGTATTTTCGTTATAACAATACTCTTTGTGATAAGACAAAACACTGAATTAAAAAATGATTCCCAAATTACACTACTTCAACAAAATAAAAATTTAATTTTACTATTGAATACGATATGATATGGCACACCCCTAACTGAGATATAAAAAAATACAAGAATTTTATCAGATTTGTAACAAAAGTCAATGATCCAGAATGTCATAATACTAATGCTGTTTTCCATATATCTCCATATATCCAGCATTAAAGTAAAATGAATAATACTGGACAGACATGATCTGTCTCTATATATTTTACTTCGCTTGATAGGACCTTATTTAATAATAATAGAAATTACATAATTTATTTTCTTTTGTGCATTTTTTAAGGGGCGAGTAACAAAAGTTTGTGCATGTTTTTGGGGAAAAAAAAAAAAGTGGGCGTGGCATCGCGATGGTTACCATCCGTCGCGATGTTGGGATGATATCGTCCATCGGCACAACCCTAGTTTCTAGTATATATATATTGGGAAATGAGAAAAGTGTGAATTTTTCTGTTGCTAAAAACAGCAAAAAAAGTAGCACCCTGATGTGATAATTTGGGGTGGATTATATGGCACAATATTTCTGGATAAATAATATATAATATGGCACACCCATAACATTCACTATGCTTTAGCCTATGCATTGTGCGATGTGGACAGCAGCAGCTGTAATTGGTCCTCTGAGCCTTTTGTTCCCGGCCACACATTCCCACCTTTGCGGTTTAAACTAAAGACCAATGCACAATAGCGAGGCAAATGAGCACAGAATTATACATGTATACAAATAACAAATAGAAGGGAGAAATGTATAATATTTAAATATCCCTTCTATCATATTCCATTTTTTTTTTTTACTTTCATAACATGTTTTGCAATTTTGTAGCCAACGGTAATACCTTTTAGGTTTGAGGCATCGCTACTGGTAGCCTATACAGTATAACATACACACAAACAACAAACAAACTAGGTAAAGCCACTAATAGAGACAAAATTCTGTGAGAGCTGAAATACCTTTTCTCTCATTTGGTGTGATTTAGTAATAAAATATTGATACAGCTATACACAGTACTGCTTTTGTTTGCAAAATGCTATTGATACATGTACATGTATTTTTGTTTTATGTATTTTTTCTGTAGGCATATAATACACAGTTTGAAAATATTTTAGTGTTGCTTCTTTGTGATCTTCCTGCACATATTAACAGCTGAAAAACACTCCTGATTTATGGCAGTTTATGCATATTTTGGAATAATGCCACACTTGGACGAGTTGCAGTCAGTGTATGCATGTTAAAGAGAAACTAGTAAGCTAAGTTATGCATTATATATTTGTTGTCAAATTCTGAGAAATTGACACCAATTAATACATAATAACTGCATTTGCTTATTTAGGAGTATTTTATTCTCTTCAGTAACACAAAAACTGTGAAGTAGTGTAGAGAACTATTTTGCAATATACTGAGTAATGCAGAACCACAGTATTCTGATATAATTGCTATTATGAACAACCTACTGAGATATTGTGCGAATAATATTGTATCTTAAGATGACCCGTGATTCCCACTCGTACTTGGAATAGGGATCGATTTTAAAATGTTTATGAAACTATTGATGATTTTGAACTATTGATGCCCAAAGTAACAATTTTTGTAGAGATCATCAGCTAAGCTGAAGCATTTTTTGTCTATCCAAAGATTTAGGAACCGCTCAAATATCATGCAATGGCAAAGTATCACCAAATATCCATTTAGTGCTTGTTAAAACATCAAGAGAACATCTACCACATTCAACAAAATAACATGAAACAAGCTTTCAGGCCTTTTCTTTACATACTCTGATTACAGGCAAATTGAATGCATTCATGCAGGCTGGCAGTCATATAACATCCATTAGAGCACACAGCCAGGGACCCCACTCACTTAAGCAGTCCTTCTACAACACACGTAAATGAGCTACTATTAAATGTCTGGGGAAAACAAGGCCACACCGGTAATGTGCAGCAGAGATGATCAGCTTACTTATTTCAAATGACGTCCAACTGCAATTTCCCTCCAGCGTAGGTCTGTCACGATAAACGTGTTATGAATTTATTGCACAATATGCTGGGAAGACATCATTCATACAGTGAGAATAGAGAGGTCTGTGATTTTTTTATCATAGGTACACTTCAACTGTGAGAGATCCAGAAAATCTATTTTTCTTTAATATTTATTGCATTAAATAGGTATATGATCACCGGCCACTCAGCAAGAATTCTGGCTCTCACAGACCTGCTATTATTTCTTAAAGAAGCCCTCCCATACTGCACTCAATACTAAGACCAAAGAGCTATCTAAGGACACAAGGGACAGAAATGTAGGCCTGCACAAGGCTGGGATGGGCTAGAAAACAGGAGGCAATCAGCTTGGTGAGAAGGCAACAACACAAGATGACCACAAGGTTGATCTCCCTCAGTCTGGGGCTCCATGCAAGATCTCTCCTCGAGAGGTAAAGACGATTTTGAGAAAGGTTAGGAATCATCCGAGAACTACAAGGATTTTAATCCATGGTGGTGTAGTGTCTTACTAACGATAATCTTTGAGAATCTTTGGTTCCAACTCTCTTCATGTCATTAACCAGGGCAAGCAAGATCCCCCTGTTCACGGCAGCACATGAGACACCATCCCAACTGTAAAGGTGCTTTTCTGCAAAGGGCACAGGACGACTGCAATTTATGGAAGGAAGGGTGGATGTAAGAGCACTAAAGATGGGTCATTGCTGGGTCTTCCGGAATGACAATGACCCAAATACATAGGCCCAATCCCATTTTACTACAATTTATTTTCAAGTGTCAAGGCCAGTTTGTACTTCTGAGCCGGACCTACAACATAGCCCATGCGTCGCTGTGTACACTACAGCGCAGCCTATGCAGTAGATCGATGCGCACCTCCCTGGAAATGTAACTACACAACGCGGACAGCCACAGCTATGATTGGTCCACAGGGCCGCCCACAGATTCCCATCTTTGTGGTTTAAACTCCAGAGCGACGCAGAGCCACTGATACAGAAATACAAACTCACTCCACTAGGATACGTGTGGATACGTGTAGGCTACGCCGTAGGTTTGACACAGTAGTATTAATTGGGCTTAAATTAAATTAAATAGAATTGGGACAACACTTCAAGCTCCCGATATCCTGCCAGGCTGATGGGATAGCAGTGGAATGCTAAAGTTCGGTAACTTAGCTGCTGGTTAACTAGTTTAGGGGCTTGTATTTCTTCAGAAAGAGGGGGGATGGTGCAGACATTATTATTGCCCATTCCTTAATTCCTCTGTGATGGGGAGCTCAAATGAGCCTAGATTTGCTTTTATTTTATTTTTCCATTCCACCTTAAATGCTGCCCTACTGTCTATTGTACCATTTAAGGTGGAACAGGAAAGTTAGCAAGCTAGCTAGCAACAGAGACAAACTACTAGCGATCTTTTTTTATGCTTACTATAAAGTATTCAACCATAAAAACATTAAAACTACACATTAAACTATGGTAATATAGAGCTAATCTTCACTTTTAACAAGGACAATATTTCCATTATTGGGTTTCTTTGGTTGCTTGTTGCGCCACCTTACTAGTAATTCTCATACCACTCTGTTTGAAGTGTGCATCTGAAAAATCTCTGTATGAAGGGCTAATCTAAGGGCTAATCCCCTATCCTACCAGCCTAACAAGAATCAGGTAAGTGGTAGGGTCAATGGGTGAAATGGGATTGGGCCATAGCCAGGGCAACTAAGTGTGGCTTTGTAAGAAGCAATTCAGGATCATGGATTTGGCTAGCCAGTCTCCAGACATGAACCCAACAGTAACTCAATGTTGCCCAGCGACAGCCTCGAGACCTGAAAGATCTGGAAAAGATCTGTATGGAGGAGTGGGCCAAAATCCCTACTGCAATGTGTGCAAACTTTTCTGCAGTCAAGAACTACAGAAAACGTCTGACCTTTCTGTATGATAATGATTACAGACATCTCCTATCTTCATAGGTGGGAAAACTTAAAAAATGTGACCAAATACTTAATTTTCCCACTGTATCTGCTGAATGTTTGTGAACATATTAATAAATTCACCAGCAACTTAGCTTGCAAAGTGCAAATACACTTGTCATTATATTAAAACTGCCTGCTCTATTGCCTTCGGAGTCAAAAAAAAAATCATATAAATGTAAATTTTACTTTAGTAAAATAAAAAAAAATAAAAACGAATAAATAAAGATCTAATCTGACATTTCTTAAGACACTGCATGTACTGTAACAATGCTGAAACAATACATTGTGCAGAATTATAATAAATGTAGTCATGTAGTTATAAACTCTGGATTCTAGCCCCACCAACTGACTAATTATGAGCATTTTATTTGTCAGACTGTTATATGTTTGAGTAAAAAGAGCATTGTTGTTTTATTCTATGAAACACAGACAACCATTCTCCCAAATTCCTAATAAAAATGTTGTCACTTAGAGCATGTATTTGTACAAAATGAGAAAGGGCTAAAATAACAAAAAAGATGCAGAGCTTTCAGACCTCAAATAAAGTAAAGAAAACAAGTTCATACTGCTAAAGTTTTAAGAGTTCCGAAATCAATATTTGGTAGAATAACACTGGTTTTTAATCACAGTTTTCATGCATCTTGGCATGTTCTCCTCCACAAGTCTTACACACTGCTTTTGGATAACTTTATGTCACTTCTAGAGATTATGTAACAGGTACTAATTTATGATTGTATGATTTATGTGATGGGCACATAATGGAGAGATATGGATAATGTAAAAACAGGTACTAATCTATCAATGTGAAAAGGTGATGAGCACATAATTGATAATGAAGAGCTATGGCTAATTTACAAACAGATTCTGAGGGTGTTAATGGTAAATTAATGGTAAGGTAAGCTGGGAATAAAATGTAACAAATCCACACACTGGCAGAGAGATTTTTTTTTACAATAATTCACCTGATAGACTCTTTTGTTCTTCATTGAAAATAAGATTTTTTTTCAATTATATTGTAAAGGGGTATGGCAGAGCCACATAGTATGCAGCCATTTTGGACTGAGTATTTCTTTGATTAAGGACAGCTGCAGCTCATTAGGGAAAGATCCTTGCAGCATTAAAAACCCTGGCTGGCCACAAAGAGCTGTTAGCCATCTCATATTAGCGCCTTTTGTACATCCGTAATTACAGACGGCAGTCCTTCTGTTTCTCTGCTTACTTTATTATTGGGCAGTGTGTTATCTTCATCACTGCAATGACACGGACATGATGGTGAGTGAATCAGACACACCACCACCATGTCAAAACATAAATAATACCTGCTCTGCTTTGGTTTCCTGAACATTAAATAATATGGCAAAAGTAGGATAATAAAGTATGCAGAGAACTACAGTCTTTAATATATAAACAGTACTATTAAGACAATTTAAGCATCTGAACGTAATATAAAACGATTACTCTAAGCAGAAACCTGATGATTATCACTTGCAGTTTAATTTGTAGAAGGTTGCCCAGAGAGAAAGGTTTTCTATATTAACTTAAAAGAGCATATATATATATATATATATATATATATATATATATATATATATATATATATATATATATATATATATATATATATATATATATATATAAATGTACACAGAAATCCGATCATAAAAACTTTAAAAATGGTTAAAGTTTGTGCTATGCCTGAGGGAAAGAATAGATCTTTCCTAAGAGAATAGATCTTTTCTTGCCAATAAAAAAAATACAGAGTAACACTCTTCTAGTTGTACTATGCATTAAAACATATGTATACAGATGGTGCAGCTTGATTCAACGGTCCAGAGTTCAACGTGAGTGTCCTTTACATCGCTCTACCTGATGCTTGGCACTGCATATATTGAACTTATGCCTGTCTACAGCTGCTCAGACATGGATGCCCAACCCGTGAATTCCCAAAAGAGTAGGCCTTAGGCTCACATTGCTTTCAGGAGATGTCTGAAAGTGAATGCTGTAATTGAGGACAGCTGTTTTAAAGTGTAATACTGGGGGCTTGTGTGACCTACAGCTGCACTACTGTTCTAGACACTTGCTTCTGAGACATTCTGCCTTTCTGAAATGCTCAACATCTGAGATAGTATGTGTTTTTATTTACATTCATATCCATTAACACAGTGCCCCAACTTTTTGGAAATTGCGGTTGTAAGTGTTTGATCATCACATAAAAATCCCATAAAAAGCTACCAGAGTTGACTGTTCAACATACCTTTTCCAAGAACCTCCTCACTGTCATCATCGTCCTGCCACCAAGGCACAGACACCTGGCTTTTTTTCACCGGCTTTGGCTGTGCTTTTCCCAATTGGTCCAGGACACTGGGGCGTGTAGAGCTGGTTCCAAGTTCAAAAGAGTCATCAGAGACTGACTGCATGAGAGGAACACAACAGAAAACTGTAGTTAAAATGATACATTGCTGCAGAGATCGAGGGTTTGTATAATTCCAATCATGCAAAAGCTTGAATGTGCATTTTGCCATTATTTTCTTTTGAAATAAACTAAATCAGGCAGTTTCCCTTTATTGTATAAAATATCATGATGAACAGAGCAATAGAAATTATTCAAAGTAATAATAAAAGACTCTCCTGCAAGGTTGTGGAGAATTGACAGCAATAAATAATTATAGGACTGAATCACATGAGCATATGAGCTTTGGTAAACTGTGTGCAGAATGGTTATATAATAACATTCAAGTGTTTGTTATCAAGAAGTGATTTAGGTTGTTTAAAACACACTGGATATACAAGAGTCCCCCCATTTTTTTCTGTGTTACTAATGCAATTCATGTTATTGTTATTAGGGGATGTTTTTGCTATTACAAAAATATCCTGAAATATTGTGATATTATTTTAGGCAATATAGGCTATGGGGGTACCACTTTTTTGCTGTTTGTAGCAAAAGGAAAATTCACACATTCACATATGTTGAATCTGTTACAAACTGTTACAATGACTAATGTTACAATGTCAATTAGGGGTGTGCCATATCATATCGTATGCAATTGTATCGCCAAATAAAATGTAATATTCATTTTGCTGCAGTAGAGTATGCTTGAACTATATATTTTTTTCATTCAGTGCTTTGTCATATTGCCAGGTATATCATTTTTGCAAAACAGCAACCCCCAGTAGGGATAGACAACGATATTGGACTCATATTGGTATTGCCAATATTTGTTTTTCTTTTTTTCTTTTTTTTTTAGATGGATCAGCATGGGCAACATTTTAAACAGATAATTGCTGTTGTGTATATTGTATGCTGGAAAGAGACCAACACTACAACAAAGGGCTTTTTTTCCCCCTCACGTCGATGCATAAAATGTATGCATTTACGCTGCCTGGCCAAAAAAAAAAGTTGCCACCTGGTCTAGGTTCAGCAACAGTATGTGCTGAAAAAATGAGGTCAGCTGACTACCTGAATATACTGAATATAGACCAGGTTATCATCAAATGATTTTTTTCTTCCCTGATGACACAAGCATATTCCAAGAGGACATTCATGGGGCTGGAATTGTGAAAGAGTGCAGATTTCAGGGAGCATGAGATCATCATTTTCACACATGGATTGAGAGAGTTCACCACAGAGTCCAGATCTTAACCCTCATTGAGAATCTTTGGGATGTGCTGGAGAAGACTTTGTGCAGCGGTCAGACTCTACCATCATCAATGCTGCAAGATCTTTATTTATGCAACACTGAAGTATTCCATAGAGTATCCCATAAAATATCCTATAATATAACATGCTGTTAATGCTGTGATAATTATAGTATGAATATTATGAAGAAGTTTTCATAAATACTAAAAACATATGTGCTGGTGGACAACCATGTCCAACCACTCCCATGTCATACATTTATTTTCTTCATGTAAAAGCGTAGTAACCCTGAGCATGATTTAATTGTTACTAGTTAAGACAAATCATGCAGTCTGGTGGTGCAACAAGATTGAGTAAATGGATCTAAATAGTGTAACTAGGGACTTAGTAGAGACTTTATACACAAACATAAGAAACCCAGGCGTAACCCAGCCCTCTCTTTAGCCTAGTTACCTAGTTACACAGGCCAGAACACTGTTGTTAATAAAGACAAAACAGAAAACTTCAGCGCAAGTGTAAAATCCTTTATCAAACCCTCACCTCTTTCAAAAACTGCTCAAACTGCTGATCCAGCCAAGTACGTCTCGCTGCAGCCTGTAGGAAGGCGGAGTTGGACATCCAACTCCGCCCACATCCAACTCCGCCCACATGTGCTCTTGTACGCCAACCCCCCTACTTTTTTGTTCAAGAAGCACTGTGTGCCACGTGAAATACGCATATAACGCCGATGTTGCGCTAAATTTACGCATATCTTGTGAGTAGTTCCACCACGTAGCCTTGGCTACAGCACTACACATGCTGTAGTGTAATGCACAGATATCACAAAAAATAGGCTATATATACAGTACCAGCCAAAAGTTTGTAAACACTTTCTCATTCATTTTTGGTTTAACATTGTAAATAAAGTAATACATAAGGAATCATGTGAACTTAAAAGTGTATGATTTTATTGTTTTTCTTATATGGCATGCTGCTAACTTGTGGTTTATGAGGCTGGTAACTCATTCTGTGTAACAGAGGGAACTCTTCTTTTTCATCACGTGTGCCATTTCTCCTTTATTTTATACAATAAGCAAATAATTGCATACAACGATTTGCTGTTTCCAAAAGATCAATTGCCTCTGCCCTGTATATCACAATACATTATACATTAATCTGTCCCACTCACCAGCAGAGTAAGCCATTATTTCACTGCATTAATCCTTACATTTAAATTTGTTAAACTAGTTGCCAGAGTGTGTAGATTTTATAAATTTATTTTAGACTGGTAAATATCTCCAGAATTATTGATTAGCTATCATAGGAATCATTATTTACTTATTATATAAAGTTAAAACTTACGATATACAGTTTTTGGTTATGTTCCATATGAAATAAAGAGCACATTATCAATCATGGCTTTGCACTGGTAGAGGCTGGTCAAAGGGTGCATCTGATTATTAAAGTGTTTGATTGTTAGATCACACCTGTTCTCTGTACTGTAATGCTCTATACTTCATATTACAGATAGACAGTGCTTCTTATCACCACTCAGCAGGGGAAAGGCTATTTGTGTCATAGGCATAGCTAATATATAATAATGATATTAGAAGTAATTCTGCATCTTCACTGTCAACAGGGTGCTGAAAATATTACAGATGAGAATGACACAGCTGCACTGTATAGCATACAATTTAGGACCACCACAGAGCAGCTATTATGTGGCTTGTTGGTTATTCACAACACTACAGTGACACTGACATAGTGGTGTTAAGAGCTGTGTTGGTATGAGTGGATCCGACAAAGTAGTGCCTCTGGAGAATTTAAACACCTCATTGTCACTACTGGACAGGAAATGCTCCATCAACCAGCATCATGTGGGCAGCGTCCTGTATTCAGCATCAAGTAGGCAGCATCCCATGGGCACTGATGAAGAATTTGCAGATTTGCAACAAACTGTGCAGCAACAGATTTAAAGATTCTGTCTCTGACTTTTCACTCACAATGTAAAGCAGCTGTTGGTAGAAGTGTCTAATAGAGTGAACAGTGTTTTATACCTATTGTATATTATACACCAGTAAACCATTATGCAACTAAAGTGTCCTAGATGCTAATTGGAGCTAAAAAAAAAGAATAATAGAAGCAGAAACAAGCAGGTGGTAATAATGGTATGCTGGATAGTGTATAACGATAGAGTACAATATATCAAAAGCTGTGGTTTCAGAAATTAAAATATATGTATACATAGCTATTTTGTCAATAATAATAATAATAATAATAATAATAATAATAATAATGATATCCCTCTCCTGCTTCTCCTCTCCCAATTTTGTATGGCTGACAGTAGTTCCCAGGGAAATTAACTCAATTTACAAACACTTTGTCCAAGCTAATACAATATCTTTATTGGCATTTATTGGCACACTAGCCTTTAAAATGTTTGGTTACATGCTTTGGTCAAACAAATACAGAAGTCTTTATTTAAAAATGCAACACCCAGCCACTCACACTCAGCCACTCACACACCCAGCCACTCACACACCCAGCCATTCATGAAGCTGGTTGCAGAATCCAGGGTGCTCGTTTTCGCTGTAAAATGCCACAAGCTCCCCTCGTCTCCCATGCCCAACGTAGCCTGTAATATAAGTAAAAACACACACTTTCACAAAGTAACAATCTCCCAAGCCCCAATACCTTAAATATATTGACTTACCAATTTCTGACCTCAGGAAAAAATTATCAAAATTTATTTAGAACAAACATACCCAGTATGTAGTCTTTATAAGTTTCTTGACAGTTCTGGCAGCACTGCAGTTCGTACATCCTGCGAAACTCGTCTTTACATGCAGCACTGTGATGTTTTCATGGCACTACACCTGTAGGTTTAAAAAAATCAAGAATTTTAAAATGATTTCAAAATCAGTGAGTGTAATTCCTTTTCTAAGGGAAAACAAACATCTTAACTGTACTGAAATATCATGCTTACTGTCAAGCCACTCGAAATGTGCCCAGGCCCGGAATGATTGTTGTCCAAACAATGTCCCGGAAGAGACGACAAACCAGTGACAGCTTTAAAAAAGCTTTGTCACCCTCATCCAGAACTGTATCTATGAGAATAAGGGGCATCTGTGAAAAACATTATAGAAGCATGTAGATTTTGATTCATGAAAATTATAGTAATTGAAAAAAATGACCAGATAACATTCTAAGGCTGCAACCAATTACTATTTTGGTATTCTATTAATCTGAGTTGGCACTTATTATTTCAATCATATCCCCAATCTCTGATTACTGTAGGAATGGCTAGCATTTTTGCCTGAAGACTGTAGTCAGCCTCATTCTGTTGACTAATCTCTGCCTTAACGTAACAAAACAGCTCTCTGCTTTTCTATCCCTTTAAAATGATAGCACTCCAATAGCTTATGGGCTTCAAATGTCCTTGAAATGACTAGTCAACACTAGGTCAAGTTGAAATTTCAAATAATGTCAACTTATCTTTTCAGCCCAATTCAGACTTTTGAAAACAAACCACAACAGTAAAACATTTTAAATGGCCCAGTTAAATTAACCCGAAATAAAAAAAAACACACATCCACACCCTCACACCTGTTCAAAGGAGACGTTGCCCATTCTATCTCCTTCATCAGTCACACGTTCAACACGCTGAACTTTCCTGAGAGAAAATATAATAATTAATATAATTAATACCATGCACAGAGGAAGCAAGACCAGAACTGGGAGAAGGTGTATCAGGAGTAGCTGGCAGAGGGGGAGCTGGACGTGCATCAGAAGTAGCAACAGTCTGTGGATTAAACACTTCTGCTATAATGGTCTTGGTTGCACTGCTGCACAGAGATACATGATGTCTGAACTGGTCTTTGCATAGTATTGTATGGCTGCAATAGACACAATAAAAGTGTGCTGTAGGTGTGCAGTTTAGAGATGAAGGAAACTGTAAGACCAAAATGCACACAACATGCAATTAAGCCTATAAATATTAATATTCTTCAACTCATTATGCCCATCAATTGAGTGTAAGATGTAAGTGCATTTGTTGATTCAAGATATTACATTTACATGTTTATTTGTTATAGCCAATAAAATCAATATCTCTCTCTCTGTTTAAAGAAATACTTCCCCATACCGTTATTCTCGACTGCTTGTTTGATATGGTTTTGTAGATGTAGGCTGTTATTAAATCGCTGGTCAGTGTCAAAACTGAAGCAGGGGCATTTGAAAACACCACACTGGCCAAACCGTGAAGGGTCAGGAGTGGCCTGGACATGTGTTGGATGCTGTAAAACAGAAAGCAACAAAACACAACATGAGCTTACAATTACTATATCGGTGCACATTAATTGTAACTACATTCAGTACAAAGGTAATAAATGTGCATCGACTTAACCCTCCTGTTACGTTACGGGTCAAATTGATCCATTTAGTAAGATAGTAAAAGTATTTTTTCTGTATGAAACGTCTTCAGCTTGCCTTTATTTGTATAATTAACATATAACATGAAAATGGTTAATTTCATATTTGCAACAACCCCCTGCAAAAACTAAAACGAAATTGTAATGTTATGTTTCATTTATATGTAAAAATATTGTGTTGGTCGTTTAAAAGTAACAAAGTAGTAAAACAAAAAAAAAAGTAAGATTTTTTAAAATGGAAAAACAAGTGAATTATCCTAATTGAACTATTACCTCTATTGTACACTATTGTACTAAATGTTGATAGAACAATCAGCAATGGAGTTAGTTATTAAATATTTACTCTTCTGGTTAGGATTATTTTGGTTTCAGAAATATTTTGGATAATTAAAAATGAACCAGGTCAAATTAACCCGGGAATACCATTGCTATTCCTGACAAATTAAATAGGAGGATTAAGCATTGATATCTTCAAATATTTATTTGTATGACTAAGACTTTGAACCAATTTTAGTTAGCTAGATTATCTTGCTATCTTGTTAGCCAATTAACTTCTTGTATAGACAGTTTAAACAGTTTTTTAGGTTAGCTGACTATGACCCCTAGCTATGCCTAAAACAAAACTGATGCCTAGCTCACTACTAGCTATGAGAGTTTATCTGTGATACCATTAATTGGTAACATTTTAGCCCATAAAACAGAAGGTAAGATAACTAAAGTTTGAATTAGACAAGACTGGGTGCAATTCTGCATTAGAATCCATCAAAAAAAAACCGGCAATATGATTAGAAGCAAACAAACCACATGGTACACGCGCCGATGTAGAACCTTCATGTGCGTATCAACGACTCACCGTTTACTCATAAAATATAATATAGAAAAACAAGAGGACATTATAAAAATAGCTCTGTTAACCTAAAAAATAACTCAATATTTGTACTTACCGCCATAACCGGAGATATAAATCAGATAGATGCTTTAGCTGCTTTCTCGGCTACAATTCCTGTTTACCTGGAGTAAATGTAGGCGTTCGTGACGGACGTAAGGTGGGTGTTGCTTTAGACGTAAGGCGGAGTTGGACATGGGCGGAGTTGGATGTGGGCGGGGTTGGATGTCCAACTCCGCCTTCCTACAGGCTGCAGCGAGCGGCTCCTCGATCCAGCTCCTCCTTCGTCATTCGGTGAGCCATGTTTTACAGAGAACATGGAAACTTACCTAGATAACCTTTAGACAGTTACATGCTGAAATGCTGAAAGAGACACAAGCAGAAGACAACATATGAGCACAGACCATTAACGTGTGGGTCTACTATAGAATGAATACGCCTAAAATGAATAAGCCAGTTATTATAATACAGGAAGAGACTAGGTTAAATCCCTGTTCAGGAAACCGACTCTTAATAAGCTTAATGTGTCTCTAAAGCTTAACCTCCCGAGGTCTACCTGCCTCTATTAGACCACTAGCTAACAAGCTAACGCTAGCTTGTACGTTCATCTGTTGATACCTGTAAGTAAAGATGTATTAGATAGTTTGGTTGTTAATTTAAATAAACATTTTTGTCAAAATATTATGCAAGCAAACTTCCTCAAACTCCAGGTAAACACGTCAACTATCTGCTTTAGTTTCTACCAATACATTAAGTTAAATAGTAAAAAACAGAACGCTCGCTAGCCTAAATAATTAAATACCTAGCGTTAGCGTTAGCTAGCTAGTCAGCCTAAATAAACATTTAAGTTGGTTAATCTAACTATACCGGTATAAAACATCAAAACTCCAGGCAGACACCTCAGCTATTCTCTTTAGTTTCTAGGGATATATTATAAGTACAAAACAGGTGGCTAGCTTGCCTAAATAATCAAATAACTGATAATAATAATACTTAAGGCTAGTTAGGTTGCTTGGTTTGCAGGCACACAGTCGTTACCCCGCTGCCGAACATATGTTTGGTCCCTGTTTTTACAGCTTCTGTGGATTTTTGTCCATCAGCAGCTAAAGTTTAGCTTAACAAAACACTGCTAAATATCTAAAATATAAAAGACTTAACTTGACTCACTTAAAGAGTGTTCAGCTGCACCTCTCTTCTTAATTTATTAAAGTATCATATCCCGACTCTTTTGTATATATCTAGATAAACTCCGACAGCTGACACTTGTTTGTGATTGTTATGGAGACTCCCGCGGTACAGAGCGGGGCTGGATCACCGGCTGTAGCACAATCCGCACCCTCACACACTTCACAGGAAGTACATTAAGTAGGGTACCACCTAGAGGTATCAAGTAGCTGAGTATACATGCCTTTTTAAATTTTTGCTATCTATACTTTACTGGAGTAATTCTTTTTAAGATGAATTTTTACCTCTACTCCTTACATTTTCACTACATTATCTGAACTTTTTACTCCTTACATTTTCACACAATTATCTGAACTTTCTACTCTTTATATTTTCACACAATTATCTGTACTTTCTACTCCTTATATTTTTACACTATTATCTGTACTTTCTACTCTTTACATTTTTACACAATTATCTGTACTTTCAACTCTTTATATTTTCACACAATTATCTGTACTTTCTACTCCGTACATTTTTATACAATTATTTGTATTTTCTATTTCTTACATTTTCACACTATTATCTGTACTTTTTACCCCTTACACTTTCACACGATTATAAAATCATTCCCGCATTCCCATACCTTAAGTATCTCATTCTCATTTTTATATAATTTAATTGTGTTTATAAAGCGTTTGGCTCTTGTGGTTCAGCCTATAGCTTTTATCCTTAATGTCATTTCCCCCCCAAACATTACTTTTACAAATTAAGTATTTTTTAAACCAGTACTTTTTCACTTTTTACTGGGTAAAAAATCTTGAGTTGATACTTCAACTACAGAAGTATTTTAAACCCTGTTATCTATACTTCTACCCAGGGGCGCAGATGGAAATTTTGAACTGGGGGGGACCAAGCTGTAAAATCATATATATATATATATATATATATATATATATATATATATATATATATATATATATATATATATATATATATATATATATATATGCTGCAATAAACTTTAGAATATTGTTATTGTTTTTTGTTTCTTCATTGCTACAGCCTAGGCAAGACCAGGAAGACAATGTTAACATTTTACATCTTATAATTTCAGTTAACAGCGACTGCTTACTAAAATAACATCATAATAACATCATACATAAAATCAATGGAGAGAGCCGCTGCATGCCTCGGTGCATGCCGGGTTGCGTTGCGTTTAACGCAGCTCCGCCCTCCGGCTCAACTTTATTCAAATAAATCCGGCCGCCGCACTGTGTCCAGTCCAGCCAATCAGGGAAAAGCAGGCTGCGTCCAGCCAATCAGGGAAAAGCAGGCTGCGTCCAGCCAATGAGGGAAGAGCAGGCTGCGTCTTCACACACACACACACAAGCCTCTTACACACGCACACACACAGGGAACAGGCGCCTTTCAACCACAGAAGAGAAGCTGAAAGCGGCAGAATATGGATTTATAGAGCTATAGGTTACAGTGAGGTTGGTAAAAAAATAAAAATATTAAACTTATGACTGTCTACTTCTGTTGCTTCATTTTAATTCAAAAACGAGCAAGGAGATCCAGCAGCGGATTGCGTTGAAAAAAAGTGCCAGTGGACACGTACCGTAAGGAGCTGGTAACTGCCTGTGTCTGTAGTCTACAGGCAGTTACCAGCTCCTTAGAACCCCGGACTTGAGAAGGTGCGTTAAATTTACATTGGAACTGGAACACGGAGCTCCGAACAATGTAACCTCTGAACTGAACGCTTCCTAGTTTAAAAACAAGGGCATTGTGGAACACAGAACTCCACGTACAGTTAATTAAATTAAAACCCCAACGTTTATGCTTGTAGATGCTAGATTTCGGATGAGGTCACTATAAATCCGTCCCCAGTACCATCTGCGCCCATGCTTCTACCTACAGAGTAATGAACGTGAATACTTTTTACACCTTTGGCGTCACCACTATAAGTGGTGCCCTCGGTGTAGTGAAGAGAGAAGTGTAGAGGAGTGTGATTTGGGACGCAGCCGCTGTGATCTTAATGGAGGCTTCTTCTCCTGCTACTGGCGCTTTGTTACACACGGTCATATTCCGCCCCCTAATGTACAACTCGGTACATGACAAGGAGCAGGAGGAGAGGGAACATATACATACTCTCATACTGAGATATTAGTTCACTAAAACACACTACCGGACCAGTCAAAAGTTTGGACGCTTATCTTCATATTTTCTTTTTAATTCTTCGTTTAATTGATTTTATACATTGTAGATTAATATTAAAGAGATAAAAGCAGCAACTATTGTTCTGCACCTTCAGAAACTCCTTCAAGATGCTGAGAAAACTATTCCAGGGGACTCTCCCTCATGAAGACACAGATTAAAAGACCAAGAGTGTGCAGATCTGTCCTCAAAAATGTGATACTAAACTATATAACATATTCTTATTTGTTTTTACACTTTTTGATTGCATGAATAGTCTGCATGTTTTCATATATAGCTTTAATATAGTCTTTAAAATTACATTTACAATAAAAAAATCATAAAAAGAAAGAAAACACCGGTAACACTTTATAATACTGTTCCATAGTTAATAGGTAACTAAGCAGTAACTAATTAATAGTGCTGCATTAACACCTAAATATTTTCTATTAACTACCAGGGAGTACTGAATAATTACTCAGTAGATAGTACTGAACTAATGATTATAGTAGTTCACTATTAACTCCGCAATAATTACCGAGACTTACATATCTCCCAGAGAACTACTTACTAATTATGTCTCCTTTATAATAACTATTCATTAATTTCTGCTCAAATCAACATTAACTACTGAAAACCCTTACATGCCACCTGGGGAACTATAGATCTAAATCAGGCATATTTGAGTTAAATGCATATAATTGAAAGCATTTTTGAATTAAGCAAGTGACACCATTTGTAGTAGTGGTAACCTTAATTACCTTATTATCCTCAGTTCCTTCCAAATATTAGCAACATATAGTAAAATACTACAGTGTGTATTACTCTGCTTAACCATCATTTTTGGAAGAAAAAAACAACATTATAACGTAATATTATTGCATAGAAAACATTGATGAAAGTTCTCCAGAAGGCATCTAAGACTCTAAGAATGACTGTAAGTCAGTAATAATGTAACAATCATTGCTTTATTATTAGGTATCAGCCTTATAAAAGTGCATCTTCAGCCTTTGCAGTCTCACAGTTTTTTTTTTACTGCGCACTATTAGGGTAATTACGGTACACAGCCAATTCTTTTACGGCCGCAGCTCTCCTGGGGCCTCATGTACTAAGACTTGCGTGGACTTCCTACTAAAATGTTCCGTACGCTCAGATCTGAAAAGTTCCGTACGCACAAAAAAATCCGGATTTATCAAACCGTGCGTAGGCAGAATTCCACGTACTTTCTCTTAGTACATCACAATCAACTTGAAATCAAGCGCAAATGCACGAAAGCATCACACTTGCCACGACTCCTCCCTCAATTACGCAGAGTATAATGTTATATTATTATTATTATTATTATTATTATTATTATTAATAATAATAATAATAATAATAATAATAATAATATTATATACGCATAGCGTATAATTACCCATGTTTTAAGTTTTATTATTCTAAGATAAATGCTTTCATTTAAATGCTTTAAATGAGTTGCCTACCAAAAAGACACACGTCACGCACTCAGCTTGTTTTCTTATGCTCTTGGAAATCTAAAACTGCTTATAAGCCAGTCATCATCATGGGCCAAAAAAACATAATGGTCACGGAAAATGCGCGCTCAATGAATTCGGCCATTAGCAGTATTTTCCAGTAATGCCAACGCTGCATCTCCAACAACTCCAGCGCAAACCTGATCTAGGCTAAGTGGAAACACGTTAAACGATTATTTCTGTAAGACAATGAAACTGTCTGATTAATTTACTTTATTTTACCCAATAATGCTTACTTCAATGTGTGCATAAAGGATATCTTAATAGTTGTAATTTCAATGCATCGCCTCTAAGTGTCGCCAAATGACAAAAACACAATACATACGCACAAAAAAAAGGCGTACGCCCAAAACAAAACTTCCGTGGGGGAACACACTTTCACACGTTCAAGTCAAATTTAGTACATCAGACCGTGAGCGTGAAATATGGCGTACGCAATGTTTTTGTGCGTACGCACCTTTAGTACATGAGGCCCCTGGTCCTTCGTGTACATTCTCTGCTGTGCTGCTGCTGCTGCTGGAGGAGAGACTGCTGCTTTCATATTTCTGTATTTGATTGAAAATAAACTAGTAATCAAGATATTGAGATCTTTTCCAGCTGATTTTACCCCCGGATCAGAGGAGGACTCTTTGTGGGTTGTTAAACAGCTTTTGGATGTGTGTTAGCTAGCTAAGTTAGCTACGTTGTGTGTGTTAGTTAACTGGCTAAGTTAACTAGGTTATGTGTGTGTTAGTTAACTGGCTAAGTTAACTAGGTTATGTGTGTGTTAGTTAACTGGCTAAGTTAGCTAGGTTACGTGTGTGTTAGTTAACTGGCTAAGTTAGCTAGGTTACGTGTGTGTTAGTTAACTGGCTAAGTTAGCTAGGTTACGTGTGTGTTAGTTAACTGGCTAAGTTAGCTAGGTTACGTGTGTGTTAGTTAACTGGCTAAGTTAGCTAGGTTACGTGTGTGTTAGTTAACTGGCTAAGTTAGCTAGGTTACGTGTGTGTTAGTTAACTGGCTAAGTTAGCTAGGTTACGTGTGTGTTAGTTAACTGGCTATGTTAGCTAGGTTATGTGTGTGTTAGTTAGCTAGTTTAAATGTGTGTTAGTTAGCTAAGTTATGTGTGTTCGTTTGCTAGCTAAGTTAACTTTTATGTGTGGGTTAGTTAGCTAGGTTATATATGTGTTAGCAAGTTAAATGCGTGTGTGTTAGGTAGGTTAATTGTGTTAGCTAGTTTAAATGTGTGTGTGTTAGTTAACTAGGTTAAATGTGTGTGTGTGTGTGTGTGTGTGTGTGTGTGTTTGTAAGCTAGGTTAAATGTGTGTTATTATTATTATTATTATTATTATTAATGTATATTTCCCTTTATAATACTGTGACATGATCTGCCGTAACTCCTAAAGAAGAACACAGTAACTCCTCAGTCATTAGTAATTAGTTACCATGTTTCTCACTTTATAATACTGTGTTCTGATCTGCAGTAACTCCTTAGTAATTAGTTATCATGTTTCTCACTTTATAATACTGTGATATGATTTGCAGTAACTCCTAAAGAAGAACACAGTAACTCCTCAGTAATTAGTAATTAGTTAACATGTTTCTCACTTTATAATACTGTGACATGATCTGCAGTAACTCCTAAAGAAGAACACAGTAACTCCTCAGTCATTAGTAATGGGTTACCATGTGCTGCTGTTAACTCCCAAAAAAAGAAGACAGGGACCCCTTATTAATTATCTATGAAGAACACAGGGATGCCTAGTCCGTTATCTAACACAAATATTTATTCATTTAAACATGAATTCCTCCAGAATAAGGATGTAGGACACAACCTAGAGTAAAGCTGTATGTGAGCCATCACTTCTACTGAGCACATCTCCAGGAGGACCGAAGAAGAGCACAGGTTTAGAATAAACACCTGTAACACACTGACAGAACATTACAAAAATGGGGGTCAAGCAGACTACTGCACATTTCAGTGTGTCTAACATTTGGAAGATATTGAGCATACTAAGGTAAGTAAGGTTAACATATGATAAGTGGTGTCACTGACTTTAATATCACCACTGATAGAATAACCTGCAACAGCAGATAAACACACTGAGGCTAGGGTCCGGCGCTGTGGAATTACCGTAATTACCCTAATAATGCGCACTAGAGTCTGTGAGACTGCAAGGCTGAAGATGAACGTTTATAAGGTTGGTGCTTAAAATTAAAGCAGTGACCATTAAAACAAAATTGAGTATAGTCAGTCTTATAGTCTTAGATGCCTTCTGGAGAACATAAATAATGTCTACTATGTAATAATATTAAGTTATAAAGTTTAAGCAGATTACAACACACTGTAGTATTTTACTATATGTTGCTAATATTTGGAAGATAATGATGATAATAAGGTAATTAATGTCACTACTACTACAAATGGTGTCACTGGCTTCAAATATGCCTTTAATATCACCACTGATTAAATAATTGTTTGTGTAGACTGATTTAGATCTATAGTTCCCCAGGTGGCATGTAAGGGTTTTCAGTATTTAATGTTGATTTGAGCAGAAATTAATGAATAGTTATTATAAAGGAGACATAATTAGTAAGTAGTTCTCTGGGAGATATGTAAGTCTCAGTAATTACTGTGGAGTTAATAGTGAACTACTATAATCATTAGTTCAGTACTATCTACTGAGTAATTATTCAGTACTCCCTGGTAGTTAATAGAAAATATTTAGGTGTTACTGCAGCACTATTAATTAGTTACTGCTTAGTTCCTGTTTAGTTTCCTATTAACTATGGAACAGTATTATAAAGTGTTACCAAAACACCTTATGAGAAGAGGTGTGTCCAAACGTTTGATTGGTATCGGTTTTTAGGGCTGTTTCTGAAAATGCAATTAAGAACCTACCCATGCTAAAATTATTTTAGCACATAATATTATGAAATATCATGAAATCAACTACAATTAAATTAAAAGAAGTAAAAACATTATTGCTAGACCAAAAACATCGCTGGATTATTTTAATGTATAACATGTTTCTAGTACACTGTAAAAAAAAACAAAAACAATTAACAGTATGTTGATAGATAATAACATGTTATGACTGCACTGAAAACATTAGACATGGTACTACTATAACAGAAACTGTTAGCACATAGTAACATGTAATCCCTACAGTGAAGATTTGAATGTGTGTATAAATGTGTATAATCTCCTTTTAAACTCCAGACTTGTGAAGGTGTGTCAGAATGGACGGGTCAGGTGGTTTCTCTGGTACTGTGTTGGGCTTCTCCTCCTCCTCCTCTTGGTTCTGGTTGGTCTACAGAGGCTCCTCCCCCTCCTGTTGCTTGCCTAGGGACATCACAGTGAACACAGGTGACCTTTGGGTGACCCCCGCACTGATAACATCTTCATAGATGATCATGGTTTATCTGCTGTGTATTACTGTGGGTAATAGCCGCTGTACAGAGACACTAAGCTGACCCCTTGACCCCTAGGCTTTAAGAAAGGCCACACTTTAAACTGTTTTGATCTAAAGTATATTCTAATTACCATATAAAGGTACATTAAATGGCCATTTTATCAGAAACCCCTCCCCTGTTGGAAGCCCCACCTTGCTAATGTTCAGTTAGAGACCGGAGCTCATCTGCTGATGGACAGAGTGTGTTAACCACCCTGTAATTCTACACTAATGGTCACTTCCTGACCTAAGAGCTGCTCTTATCTGGATATTATGGGATGGTGGACCAACTCTGGGCCTAAACAGTAAGACCACTGGGCCTGATCCACTCATGCCAGCACCACATCCACTAGCATCAACACCTCCATGCCAGTGGCCAGAAACTGACCAATAGGTCGAGTTCCTGAAGGTGGGTGTTTCCAATAAAATGTCCAGTGAGTGTAAAGCAGGTTAATTAGAGCTGGTCGCATTCTGATTGATCAGATCTACAGTTAATATAGTCTATAATAAACACACAGCTCTTACTCTCAGCTGCTCTCTGCTTCCTGTAGATTCTGGTGTAGATGTAAAACGCTCCGACCAACAGCGAGACCAGGATGATGACCTCAAACAGCCACACCGACACGAACACCATCAACCCTGAGCAACAAGCATAGGAAAACACTGGAAACAACCTTTATAATCATGTTCTCAAAATGATACAAAGACAACAGTACTTTAAAAATAGAAATATGCTCTAGTTGACAATACACTCATACTGTACATATCTAAAAGCTGTTATTTATTCCACACGTCTGAACAAACTATTTATTAAAGGTCATGGACCCACACAGGAAACTATGCTGATTAAACAAAGATCCAATTACATTTTACATCTAAAAGTCTTTTAGCATCACTAAATTATTAATTTTAGACAGAATCTAATTAATTTGCGTTTAAACTTCCTTACTAAGTATCATCTGGCTTGGTCTCGCCCACAACTAACTTCACTGGCAATAGACTTGCTCATTGGCTCCTGGCACCACCTATTTGCATACATGGCATTCACCCCACCCTTCACACTATCAGTGTGTAGTCCTTTCCCCACGGGCTAACTTTCACTATGTGGTTTAGTTGTAAAAATCATAATAAATTCTGGCTGCCTGTCCTCAGTGTTGTTGGCTGTCAGAGCAAGTTAACCCTTACTCTTTTGTTGAGAGTGGCTGTTGGCTATTGGCTGAATGCTAGAGCGATCACTTGTAAACAAACAGGATTATGCTATCATCATGTGAAAGACTATGATGTTAACTGAATACATTTATTTCAGTTTAGTTTAATAAACAAATAAAAGTAACTGGGACTGTGGGCACTATGTATACAATACATAGAGCCTTACTACAACGACTTTTCAACAACGTTTCATTAAATTCATTTTTTGAGTGATTATTTTTACAGAGTAAAAGTTGTACCACTATCACAGTTTGTGCATTTGCTCTCTGGAAATGCTGGAGATACTGGAGATTCTGTGGCAGAAATCCCAACAGTTGAAGATGATCCTGTAAATTGAACAAAACAGTAAAAAAAAGTTGTATTTACTTCTGGTATTCATATCCACCAGTGTCCGTGTGATCATTTGTTTTAAGAGTACAGGTATACAGTATTTACCAGGGCACTGATGCAATTCAATGGTTTTGTTTCCACGGCTCACATGGTTCTCTACATGGCAGGTAACTTTCACAACTTCGTCTTTATCCAGCAGGAGAGTCTTATTCCCATCAGTAAGTCTTTGTTTAAATGGGGTTCTACTGAAAGTCCAGCTGAAGTGGATCTGATCTCCATCAGACGAACAGAACAAACGCCTGTTTAAGCCGGACAAGCAGCTGTATTTCACTTCCACTGACGACACCACAGCTACAGGTTACAGATCAACAGCCCACATTAGATTACAGCCCGGTCTAGATTAGTCTAGTGTAGTTTAGATTTATGAGATAAATTTTACTGCAAAGTGAGGTGATTAGATCTTGTGCAGACCTACCTTCTATGGTCAGATGGAAATCATAAACACCTTTGTTAGTGCCTTCTGAATCGAAGGTCTCTAATCTGTATCTTCCTGAATCGTTCTTCTCTGCTCTGGTTATTATCATGGTTCTGTGTTCTGAAACAAACTGCCATCTTGGATAGTTTAAGTGTATTAGGATCTTTTGTTTTTTACATTTCAAAATGACCTGAGAAACACGTTCATCAATCTTCTTTAGAGTTAATTCAGACTCAGAAGGCAGCTGCAGGTGCATTGGATGTTCAAGAGCTTCATAAAACACACAAGTCTGATCAGATCTGCACTGAGGACCTACAGTAATCAGACCTGCAGAGGAAGAACAGCAAGAACTTCATCATTATTGTGGTACTAGTGAGTTTCATCTACTGCTCAGATTCAGTCAGATCATTATGTCAGATAAGGAGAAATGTGGAAATTTGTTTATTTTTGTATGATATTTGTGTACTTTTCTGTTGTGTTGTGTGTGTGTGTGTTTGGGGAGGGGGGGACTTCTATTTTGAAGGGTGGACCTGTGAGTCTTCACACAAGAACAGAACATTTTATTTGTGAAAGGAAGTTACCAGAATATTGACATGAATTACTACAGTGGTGCTCTCTCTCCTGTCTTTGTCTCTTTTCCGTTATTTCCGTTATTGTTTCGAATTTTCTGCATTAACACAACCTGCATGTGAATAATTCGAATAGTGATTTATGTCCGTTATTCATCTTGCTTGATAAAATGAAATGTTATCAGCTGCATGTAACTTAGTTTAGATAGCCTCCCACAAAACAACCTGAGCCATGTAAAACGTTGACTGCAAGCTAGCTGGCTGTCGGGGTTTTTTTGCTATCTAAACGTTGCACAGCAGGTGGCTGTCAGATTATTTAGGATGACTAAACATCTTAAACTCAACGACATCAGATTTTAGAGAAGTTGATTGTGATCATGTCTTGTAATACTGTGAAGGCTACATTTCAAGCTCACCTTCAGGGCAGTCGCTCGACTCCCATGGCATCTTCAAACTGCTCTGCTAGTCGGCTGAAGCGCCGCCCGGTCGTGTGCTGCGCTTTTTTTTTTTTCTAGTGAAGCGTGCTGCGTGTCCCCCGCTACGCCCGTCTTTCGAGGTGTCTGAATCTGAATGATTGACTGTGAAAACTTTGTTTTACGAAACTTCAATTAAAATTACGAATTATAAAGAAAATCTTGTTGAAATATGAAATCATATTTGCCTATATTATTTTTTCCCCTCCCTCGGAAGGGCAATATCAGCCAAGGACGGCAAAAGGGCAGTTGCCCAAGCACATTGGGCCATAGCGTCTGCACGTCACTGTTGTCTAATATAAACGTTCATGAGTCCACCATCAGCAGAACCCTGAAGATCAGTAGAGGGCATGACAGGGCTGCAAGGAAAAAGCTGAATGCTACTCTTCAAAAAAAGAACATTGTTGCCTGTCTGCAGTTTATCTGCAGTTTGTCTGCAGACTATTGGTGGTGTTTGGATGGGAGACCAAAATAGATATATTCAATATAAATGAGGAGGGTCATGTTTGGAGAAAGGAAAACTCTGCATTCCAGTATATAAAACCTTATGCCACATGTGAAACATGATGGTGGTAGTATGATGGTTTGGGCCTGTTTTGCTGTATCTGGGCCAGGACAGCTTGCCGTCATTGGTGCAGCTGTCCTGTGAACTGAATATTAAGAGAATGTGGGCCATGCAGAAATACCATGATCCTAAGCACAAACGTAATTTTACCAAATATCAGATTCTGATTATGTCAGAATATAAAAATAAAACTAGAAACATAATTTTTGCTGGTCAATATTGACAAACTTGTTTTTTTTCGTTGTAAAAATTTACAATAAGGGTACATTAATTTACAATATTTATGACAGAATATTTAAATCAGGGGCGTTTTCTGACCTGGGTATTGTGACTATAGAGCTGAACATTTACTAACGAGCCCCAAACCCCTAAAGTAATGTCTGTATCAACTCCCCCAATCTTCTGTCACGTTTACCTCTTTAGCTGGTATAACACATGCAGTTCAAGCGATCTAAAGCACTGCCACTGTGATCAGGAGATCACCGGTTTGAATCCTGTTCATGTAGCTTGCCATCAGCTACCGGAACCCTGAGAAAGCACAATTGGTCTCGCTCTCTCAGGGGTGGGTAGATTGCACACTCTCTCCACATCACTCCAAAGGGTGATGTCGTTTAGCACAAGGCGCCTGTGAGCTGATGTATCGGAACTGAGTCCCTCCGCTTTCCACCGAGCGCACTGTGATGCTACTCGGCAATGCTATATCATCAGCAGCAGTTCAAAAAGAGGCGGTGGCTGACTTCACATGTATCGGAGGAGGCATGTGCTAGTCTTCACCCTCCTGGTAGTGTTGGGGCATCACTAGTGAAAGGGGGGAATCCTAATGAGAGGGTTGTGTAATTTGCCTTGTATATTGAGGAAAAAATGGGGGAAAAAATAGAAATAAAATAATAAAAAAGTACTGCCGAGATTTAAATTAATTTCTCTGAATTCAGAATTCTACAATCCCTGGATAATGGACCTTTTTTATAAGGAAACGAGTGTATTTTTAAATAGAGGGCATTTCTGTCTTTAATCATCATACACAGACATATATGTGTAACATGTTTATTCACAAATAGCTTGCAGAAAAACTTTGCTGACAAGCAAAAACCATGTCAATGATGAAAACAGGAACTCCAGAGGAGCAGAAAAACCTTTTTAACTTTCAGTGGAAGTCAATGTAAAGTTACTTTAATTCTAAGTTGTTTTGGAGCATTTCTATTGGTCCATTTAACATGAAATTCTGACACTATATAAAGAACAAGTGTAAAAATACAAAAAAAAAACATTTTTAACATACAACTTGACATGATATGTATGTATTTTTTTTACTACAGATGAATGCATATACAGTACATAATACTTACATATACGTATGTACATATACACATGTACACGTGTAGATATATGATGATATATCAAATTAGAGTATGGATGGATTATCAGAAGTATCAGATGATGCAGCTTGATCATTAAAACACACAAAACTCTACAGGAGTGAAATGAAGAGTGTTAGTGGAGGAAACTCACCCACAGCAGATCCTGTGAACATCAACAGAACTCCACAGATCAGCAGCATTTTCATTTAGTCTAGAGAACAGCTGTAGAACCCACTCCTTCAGTCCCCCACAGACTCCACTCTGATGCACTGTGAGAATGAAACGCTATTGAATGAAGTTGGACTACATTTGTGTAAGAGCTCACTTCCTGTTTCAGTTCTTAAAAAAATAATTGCCAATTCTGGATTTTATTCATTTTCAGCTAAACACTAAAATAGTATTTGAGCATTTTATTTAAATCAAAGTCTTATTATTTATACATCAAAATAACTTAAATGTTAAAATAATCCATTCTGTGGAGACTTGAAATGAGGAAATGAGACGAGAGAAAGGGATGAAATTAGATAAAAAGGAAGTGGTGAAGAATGGGGTTGTCATGGTCAGAACAGAATAGCAGACAAGCGCAGATACTGATAAAAATAATATACGTTTATTATAAGAATAAACAGATGTAATCAGGGTCGATACAGAAACAGGGGTGATCACCAGTAGACAGAGTAGGGTTGCAACGGTATGAGATTTTCACGGTATGATAACCGGAAAATACCGCGGTATCACGGTTATCACGGTATCACAGTTTGTTACATATATTATTATTTTTTTGTTCAATTAACTATTTATTGTAGAAACTACACCATCAGGTGAAGGAAACCATGTTTTTCCACTACTCTTAAGGGCATTAAGAGTGTATATATATAAAAAAGTTGGTATATAACCAGATACTGCAGAAAGAGGGGATTTATTTCTGACATGATCCTCACAATAGAGATTTCTATTTTAAGGCTTTCATACCTTAAAACCTTCAACATATGAAAAACAGGCACGTCAGAATTTGAAAATGAACGCATGTAAATGAATGGCGTCTTTCACATCCAGTCCGGCCAGGACCTTTACACGGACACGTGAATCCATCGTAGCACGCACTTCACGCCTGTACCTGCGTGCCCGAATTTCGGATAACTCAGCGCTTTTGCGGGCGCTTACCGCATGGGTTATGCACGACTACAAAGAGGTTTTTATTTATGTTCAGATTAAAATTATAAACTGAACACATACTTTGCGCTGCACAGCGGGGTGGTGTTCTCGGAGATGGGAGAACAGGTTTGATGTATTTCCTCCTTTAGCTGTGACTTTACGGCCACATTGATTACAAGCTTGTTGATTACAAGATTACAAGTCTGTTTTCAGGCTGTTTGAATGAGCGAAATATGATCAGAATTATGTTAATTAACACTAACATAGAAGCATAGAACTATTATTTAATTAAAATTATTTTTAAGAGCAGCTAAACACAGTGCGGAGAAGTTCACGTGCGAGAGAGAGAGAGAGAGAGAGAGAGAGAGAGATTTGCGTGTTCTGATGTGAGCTACTCACAGGTAAAGGTTCTCTTTTATCTCCTCGTGCTCATTTTAGTCCAATACATAATTCTGCAGTTTCTCAGTGTTTTCTGTCGTATTTTGCGGCTAGCGCGAGCGCTTACAACTAACACCGCGGGCCGCGAGGTGCTGCCGCGCTGCCGCTGTTGTGCCGAATCCGACTCCCTGCTCAATCCGACTCCCGCTTCGCGGACAGAATCAGCACAACACCTCACGGTGTAGAACTGCGGGAGTGAAAACAGCGCTTATAAATAAGTTAGTTAAGTTTCACTTTCAGTTTTCGTTATTTGGTTCGTTTTCATTAACAATAATAATTGTTAATGAAGCTCTAGTCTGATGCACTTTCTGCCGTTCTCACCGCTGTGTGCTGAGTAGCTGAAGCGGAGCAGAGTTGCGCATGCGCGGGTGAGTTTCTCCGCTGGCTTGCGTTTTACCGGTAATAAGCAAACACACACGGTATGATAACCGTGCATTTTAATACCACGGTATACCGTGAAACCGGTTACCGCTGCAACCCTAAGACAGAGCAATGAAGACAAAACCATACCATAAACGAGAGACAGTCCAGAGTTCATACACAAGTAATCCAGTATCAGAGATAATCCAAGAGGCGGTGGTGAAAGCACAGTCCAGGTCATACACAAACAATACAATATCAAAGGCAGAGGCAAAAATCGGCGTCGAGAAAACAAAAGCAAGGTCATACACAAAGTAAACTGAGACAAGAGATAAGTAACGCTTTGTACGAGGATAACCTACAATACGCGGCGTGGTAGTCTGTTTGGCGTGCACCTTTATAGTGCCAGTAATCAGTATTCGGGACTTCCTGGTGGAAGCAGGTGAGGTGTCACGTGATCAGGTGAATGCGTGATGTCAGCGGGTGGTGCATTCTGGGTAGTGTAGTTGTTAACCTGAGAACCTCCGTTAGAGCTTGGTGTGGAAGGGACAGAGGAGCTAACAGCACCAGACGTGACAGGGGTGCGTTTTTACTGAAAAGAACAAAGAATATCCAGTTTTAATCCCTGTGTTTACAAAGAAAAGATGACTAAAATCAGTCTGAAATCTAAATGTGATTCACACTGTCGCACAGAGAGATGAATAAATGATTAAGGTAAACAGGTGCTATAGTGTAACTGTGGAAAAAAAGTGCAGGATATTTAAAAAACTTTATTTGATTGACACTTTAATGCTTTGTAGGTATATTCAATTTAATCTTTATTGTCTATAAATTAACTATTATTTTGTATTCTTTTCTTTATCTATTATCTATGACATACTGTAAATATCTAAGGACATTAACCACACTTAAACCCAGTGGTGGCTGATCAGTAGGGGGCGCTATGGCCACTACTATCGCCTCTGTTAATAAAGTTAGCTTTAGTTTTTAAAATGTAATGTTTAGTTCATTTCTGTGTGATTATATTTACTTCCTGTAGGCAGGGCACTGGCCTAATAGGAATCTATGCAGTATAAATACACTGTAAGAGTCTGTAAGAGTCTTATTCTCTACAGGGACAGTGTGTGTATTTGCATATCTGTGTCAGCAATAGCAGCAACTTAAAATTCCTAAACGCTCAGTTATGAATGGTGTCCATAAACATTTGGCCATGTGGTGTATGTTTGATAAATGGGATTATTTTAATTTTTGTGTAATAGGTCTAAAGTACAATTGTTATTCTAATTGATTATTAATCAAAAGGCAAACAAGACATGTATAAAAGATTAATATATATTTATATATATATATATATATATTAATCTTTTATACATGTCTTGTTTGCCTTTTGATAATAAGTATCTTCTGTAGAATCTTCTGTGGAGTTAGAGCCATTGATGGATCCTAAATAGGGAGAAATGTGAGATTTGAGCCATGCTCATCTCCTGCCTCTGGTCTCTCCCAATGAATACTTAATGCATACTAATTGTGGCCCTGGCGCCATGATAGCTCCAACCGATGCTGTCTGAATGAGATAACTGGATGAGTGATTAGGACACGAACGCTGGTGTGTCACTGCCTCTCTCTCCTCACGTTTCTTATGTAAATATAAGCTCTCCCAACCGCCCACCCAGCTCTAATAAAGCCAGTGTCCTCTCCTGTCTCTTTGACATTGGGCTGCTGGGTGTGCTCAGTGTTGGACAGCCTGCTCTGCCTTTCTCACTCTGAATCATGTTCATGTGTGAGACCCTGTTTATATTTAAAATATTTGTATATTTGCAGGAGAAGAAGAATACTAGCAGAAGGTCACATAGATCACCCCCTAGCAGACCTTGCTATTCTTCTGAACCCACAAAGCAAGAGATTCAGATACCTAATTATTTTTGATAAGATTAAAATGAACGTAACTAATGAGAAGACCATCATTTTTTCTTAATGTTTGGATTTTCCTGCTACATTCTGATCTAGTTGCATAATTTATAATGCTAGCAAGTCATTAACACTGATAAGCTTCTTCAGAATAGGCTATGTAGCTATGTAATGTTAATGCAGTGATTGCACCCCTGATTTGCACCCTCCTACCCTACTCCCCACACATCTATTTAATCAGAGACCAATTTCTTGAAAGCATCTTAGTATTAAATCACCTCTATTGGTAAAGAGAGCTGTTATGGATTGCTGTACTGTGTAAAATCAGTTTAGTTCAGGTCATGGAACCTTACATCATAAGGGTGAGTGCTCAACTCCCCCCCCCCAAAAAAAAAAAAAAAAAAAAAAAACCTAAAACCCATTAAATAACCCACAATAAACTCACTTGGGCAAGTCCACGTAAAACCAAGATAGTTTCATGGCTTACCCTAGTGGTGCCCAATCATATCCTATGCACTTGCCTACTAGAGACCCAACTAAGCTTGACCAATTGACACAAAACTGTGCTGAATGCTTTTCCCAGTGGGGCCAAGGCAAAAACAAAAGCTTAGCCCACTAGACACCTAGAAAGCTACTTTCATGTAGCCCAGGCAGTGCCTAGTAAAAGAAAATCATGCAACTGCACAGTCAAAACCCAACCACTTTACATGTTTCCCCATTTAGGCCCAAGACTATACCAATCAGACGGTCCACAATATACCCACTTACGTAATCTCATGTAAAATTCAGATAGCTTCATGGTTAGCCGCGCCCAAACATAACCCATGCGATTGCCAATTAGATACCCATCTTGGGTTGCCCAATTTAAACCCTACAATGTCAAAAGTAAGACTCATGTGGTGCCCAGTTGCACTATCAATGAACTTCTATTTTCTGGTTTATTTTCATACGTAAGGCGCACCAGATTATAAGGTGCATTAAGATGGGTGGTGATGGGTATAACTAATCTAGGTAAAGCTTAGCTAAATAAACAAAACAGTAATTCCTAAAAAAACATTTTCAATTAATTTCAAACGAGTGCTGGATGTTAATCTACACAGATTTCTCTCCTGAAAACGGTTTATTTGGGTGAGTAAAGTGCTTCCGTTTATTTACAGTAAGATTTCTAGATCTCCACTAATCCTGGAGGAGCAATAGCAGCTAACCTGTGTATTCCCTTAAACCAGAACGATATTAGCTAGTGGTTCTTCCCACATAGCTTGTTTGAACACAGTAAACACGTAGGCAACAGTCTGATATACTTGCCTCTGAACGGCGCTAGTGAATGAGCTAAAGCTAAGTGTGGTTAGTGGCTAGTGCTAATGCTGCTCCAGCAGTGCCAGCCAGGGTTAGCAGCTGGCCACAGGCCAATAATACTCACCTTTGATGAGCAAAACAGCTAGCACCTAATGCTGCTTTAGCAGTGCCAGCCAGGGTTAGCAGCTGGCTACAAGCTGATAATACTCACCTCTGAACAGTGAAAGAGTTAGCGCTTAATGCGGTTAGCAACTAATGCTGCTCCAGCAGTGCCAGCCGGGGTTAGCAGCAGGCCACAGGCTGATAATACTCACCTCTGAATGGTGAAAGAGCTAGTGCTTAGTTGTGTTAGCAGCTAATGCTAATGATGCTCCAGCAGAGCTAGCAGGGGTTAACAGCAGGCCACAGGCTGATAATACTCACCTCTGAACGGCGAAAGAGCTAACGCTTAACGCAGTTAGCAGCAAATGCTGACTGGTAAAAATGTATACATAAGGCGCAATTACTATTTTTGGGAAAATTAAAGGATTTTAAGTGCACCTTATAGTGCGAAAAATATGGTAATACTGCCTTTAAATCCACGTCAGAACTTGTGAGCTTGTAGGTTTAATCTGATTTCTTTTTAAAAAGTATTTGACATACTTTTTTGTTCTTCTGTTTTTTATAAATAAATATATTTATAAATACTGACAGCAAAACAAACCAAGAAATTGATTAACTGTCTCCAGTTCTAATTTCATTGGCAAAGAATCACAATTTGCAAAGAATCACAATTATGATGTCATAGATTTTGATTGAGTGATGTATTTTTGCAGGCCCTGGGCTTCATTGAAGTCGTTGCCCTCAGGGCAGCCATGACTTGGCAAAATCAGGAGGTGCTGGGGTGAAGGCCGATTAAGAGGTAGTGAAGAAAAATGACACACCACATGTGAGAAGAAATGAGGCCTATTAGACACTGAAGTTGGCAATCTCTCTGGAAGTCATCTCTTTTACTCACACTCTTCTGATCAATTACCTCTGTCTGCTGAAACGCTTTGGCGGAAGACATTCAAGCCTGGCAGGCCCTATCCATCATCTGCTCTCTGGGCTTGTTGCCTCAGGCCTGCTGCTGTCACACTGAGTACCAGAGGAGGCTGTTTATGGGGGAGAGAACCCACCGGCGAGCCACTATCTGATACTGCTAGCCCTGACTTATATGTGCCTCTTGCAGTCTCTTCTCCAGGCTGACTTTCTACAGCAGGGCCTTAAGCTTATTGGAATGAGCAGCTCTTTGAAAAGTACAATAAAACATGGAGGGGGACACAGTGAAATGTCAGGTGAAAAGATGAATTGTAAAATAAATGTCCAGAGTAACAACCTAATAAAGGGCGTAATAGAAAGTAAGCATACTGTACACATTGACTATATAATATTTCTATATTGACTTTTAAAAAATAGAAAATAAAATAATTATTAGTTCATTATTAATTTTTTTATGAAGTAGTATAGTTTTTATCTTTTTAAAGCATATTGTGGATATCATCAGAGCTTAGGTAAAACTGACTGAACTGTATGTTTCATTACAGAAAGTGTAATTAGTCATAATTAATTGGATGACTAAGCAAAACTCAATAAAATATACATCTCTGAAAAAAAATTAAGAGACCACTTCAGTTTCTCAATGAGTTTATCTGATTTTGCTATTTATAGGTTTATGTTTGAGTAAAATGAACATTGTTGTTTTTTCTATAAACTACAGACAACATTTCTCCCAAATTTCAAATAGAAACATAGTCATTTAGAGCATTTATTTACAAAAAAGGGAGAAATGGCTGAAATAGCAAAAAAAGATGCAGAGCTTTCAGACCTCAAATAATGCAAAGGAAACAAGTTCATATTCATAAAGTTTTAAGAGTTCAGAAATCAACATTTGGTTAATTACCCTGGTTTTTCATGCATCTTGGCATCATGTTCTCCTCCACCAGTCTTACACACTGCTTTTGGATAACTTTATGCCTTTACTCCTGGTGCAAACATTCAAGTAGTTCAGCTTGGTTTGATGGCTTTTTTGATGGTGATCAGAAGGCACAAAACCCCAAACCATATTTTCTTAGTAGTAGCTGAATGTGTTCCTTTGAAGTTGTGAAACATACCAGTCCTGCTTAAATGTTTTATAAACATTTCCTAACCTTTAAAAAAAACGCTTTTATTGTGGTATCAATTTCACCTCTGCAGTGCCCTCACAGGTTCAACTGTGCTATAGGTGAGGATGATGTTTCCATGTACTGGTGACGTCCAACCTATCAGAGTGTGCTCATCAGAGGCACACTGCTTAACCAATCAGCACTGCCCCTAAACCCATACATCACCCAGTGCCCCATCCAAATTCTTATTCCTATTTTTTAAGCATTTTTTTTTATTTGAGCTGAGGGTGGAGTCAGCTGAAATCAGGGGGTTTAATTACCCTTTAAATATTGTTTTATAATATTTCACCAGCTCTATATACAGTGTTTTATAGGAAGTGAAAATGGTCAAGTGTCTGATACAAGAACTCCTAAAGATCTTAAAATAAGTCTAATCACCCTTTTCGAAAAAGAACCAGAAAGCTCCCAGAAAAAAAATTACTTTAAACAGCAAACAAAGGACCTGCACTAATCCAACGAGACAGATGGGGTCATAGTGGGTCAGGGCACTTTCGAAGTGTGATATAAGTGTGAAGCTTTATTCTGATATCTTGTGGTTTAGGAGGAACCCGGGCCGACATCTGTATCATGTTCTCCCTGTGGCTACACAATAAAACACATGGCTACACAATAAAAGTGCCAGAAGTGCCCCTTAAGAGTGATATCATTGGGAAGCCACATATGTTTTTTTTTTTTTTTTAATATATTGCAGTAGATGATTACTTACACATTACACATTTTATATTATACTAATGTTTGGTGTTATGTGAAGCATTCAGCAATAATGTTTGCATAGAAAATAAGAAAACAGAGCAGAACTATAATAAAAATACTCCTCAAAAAGTAACTTTAATGCACTCTTCAGATCTCTAACAAATGTAGGACCATGGTCATTATAATACTAATAATAATAATATTCTAACGAATATGCGTGGCTGATGGCTGTCTATCTCTAGCTGTTACATTGCTTGTGGTTTCAATACACAGCCTTGAGACTGTTGCAACACACAGCCCTGTAGCTCCCCGAGCTACTGATTACACACACCTGTTATCCTGTGTATAAATACCCCTTACTTCCTTCTGATCTTCATCGAGTATTGTACCTAGTTTGACTTCCATTACTGAGCTGTTTAGTTTTTTGACTGCCCTATTGCCTTGCCTATTCTATTAATTACCTTGTTGCCGACCCTTTTTCTATTTTGACTTTGCCTTAGTCTGCTCCCTGATCTTTTTATTTACTGTATATGACCGTGGTCTGCCTGCTCACTCTTTCTTATGTTATTTTTGTATGCTGCCCTTTTGTTATTGACCATGCCTTTTCCTCACTATCCCCTTTTGCTCACCCATTTTAATAAAGACTGTGTTTATTATCTGCATTTGTCTGCCTTGTGTCTGGCCTGCGTGACAATCTGCTCATTCTACACCCAGATGAGAGTGATACTGGTGAAATACAGCAACAGATTTATTGGACTTTGGGAAATATTCACCAGAAATACTCGAAATTAACCCATTTAGAAAGAAAACTGCAATTTAGGTTCACAGGGGCCTTAAGCAATTATTTTTGTAAACAGATTTTTTTAACAGTTTCTAAGCAAATTAAAACATTATATTATGCAATATCCATGCTAAGACTAATTGGTAATCTTTGTTTAAAAGAGCATGTTTAAGATGGGGGTTTGCCAATCTGGAACTTGCCAAAAAGAGTGGAGAAGTGGCTTTCTTTTTTTTATCTGGAACACACTAACGATAAATATTTGTCAAGCAACCTATGCTACTATTTTTAAGAAAAAGCTAAAAACATATATTTTTACAGTATCTTCTATTTAGACCTTATTCTTATTTTTCTAGCTTTCAATTAGATCCTTCTCATCCTTTATTTATTATAACTGTTTTATTATTTGGTTCTGATTTTATTATCTTTCTAGTTTTTAATCCCATCTTATTTTTATCTTTATCGGTTTTGATTGTATTATTATTATATCATAATTTTCATTCATTTGTTTTTGAGTATTATATTTTATTAGTGTTCATTTTAATTGACTTTTTTATGTCTTGCTTGCTTGTTGTGCTTGCTTGCCTGTGTGCTATTTCTTACTCTCTTTCTCTCTATGTAAAGCACTTTGAACTGCTTTTTTATGTATGAAGGGTGCTACATAAATAAAGCTTTAACACATTCAGAAATAATTTATTATTAACAGCATAGTTTAAGAAAGGGGAAAAATATTATATCTGATCAATATTGGCATATTCTTAAAGTTTCAGTATTGGTATCGGCATCAGACATGAAACTGTGGTATCAGGTCACCTCTAGTAAAAGCTATTCCTCACAGCACAAGAAATCTAATCATTTCCTCGAAATCCTCACATAGAAGAAGAATGTGTTTGTGTAACCTTTAGGTGTTGTACAATGTATCCACCAGTCAGGATTATGTCTGTTTTATAGCAGGCCTTCTCTTCTTCTAAATCCTAAAACATAAGGGCGCTGTCAGGATTGATGTTTAAGAGCAGTTTTCTTCACTTAGAAATGTATTTATATAAAGCATTAAATCCAATTTAAATACAAATTGCCTCCATAAAACATTGAAAAGATTGTAAATATTTAATATGAGCCCTTTACCGTGGACAGGTATTAATTTGCATGCGGCTGTGGTTTTTAATATGTTTTTCGCTAGAGAATGATAAGTGGTTTCATACTGCAGTTGCATACAGTGCTCAGGAGGGGGAGCTAACAGTCTTTTATAAACTCGAGATCAACAATCTATCTGTGCTTTTAGAGGAGACTAGATTTAAGATGCTTATTAAACGACTACATATCAACACCACACACCAAAACCAAAAGAAATAGTATATTTTATAATATATTCTATAATATACTATAGAAAAAATATAGAAAAAACAACAAAACATCTCCATTTTTGATGCTTTTTAGTTTCCAATTGTATACAATATACAAATGATCCCTAACACTGTGTTAAAATCTCTTGATGAATGGACCAATTTTGAAATAATTGAAATTGAAAGAAACTCTTTTTACATTGACTTTCATTGAAAATTAAGAAGGTTCTATCTCTCTCCTTTAAAGCTGAGCTTTTAAAAGAGGCCAAATCTTACGTGTCTTGCAACTAATGATAGCTGAATACTCTGATAATATTTTTGATTAGTCAATAATCTAAAAAACTTTGGTAACACTTTACTTGGATGGTCCATTTGATGGCCTTTTTGATGCTCAACTGACATTCAACTAACATTCAACTGCATGTCTATTAAATGCAAATGAACTAAAAGGTAACAGTAAATAATTCTCTATTGAATATAACCCTACATTCAACTCTAATCCAAACGCTTATCTTAATATTTAAGGATTGGGTTTAGGGTTAGATTTTAAGCTTAGGTTAAGGTTAGGGTTAGGTGTAGGGTTTGATTTTATGGTTGAGTTACGGTTAAGGTTAGGGTTAGGTGTACAGTTAGGTTCTATTTATAATCATTTACATTCAAAATAGGGTTAAGTTAAATTTCATTTAAATTTAAATTTATCCAAGTAAAGTGTTACCAAAACTTTTTGCCATGCCCTCCATCACTTTAAAATTAAAAGACAAAAAAAAAAACAGCTGAACATAGGATTAATTTAAATGCCCACAAGATGTTTAAACATTAATCAAGTAGATAAATAATGATATTTAGTAAGAAAATATGTAATTTACTGTACGTAAATTGTGTGTGTTTTTTTCCACCAGCATTTTGGTGGAACCAAAATTATTATAAGATTAGTTGACATTAAAATTTGATGTTCATAAATGTTTATGATCGACATTATTGATTATTTTCACAAATCTTTGCAGCCATAATAGAAAGAATAGAAGTAGGTGTGTTCCAATGCTTGTTGGATTAAAGAATCGGCCCAAGAACACCTTATGAATGGCAGCATCAGCTAAAACTTGGCATCGACCATGTGGAATTAGGCTGAATGTGTTTTTTTTCTGTTGGCATCTGGAAAGCAGGCAGATTCTCATATTATACTCTGCAACCTGGGTATTGGCATATCCAGCATTCAGTCCAAACGACTTTTGAGACAGAATTGGGCCAAGATTTAAAGTGTATTACAAATAGCCCTGAGTGATCTTGCCTAAATGGGTATGCTTTATTTAAGGTGGGCTGCATTTTTTTTTATTTTCTAAAAAAAACGTAAAGACATTCAGAGGGATTTGGAGGACATAACTGATGTATCCTTCCTGATGCACATTTTACTGAATAGCATAGTTAAAAATATTTATACATACCAAGGAACCAATTTCTCGGTTCTCGTATCTAAAACACCTAAAATGTTCACATATCCCTAAATAACTTAATTAACTGGATCAGTGTGATATTAAGCAGGGAGGTAAACTCTGCATAGTCACAGTTCTCTTCAAGACCAAGAATGAGCACCTTGTGCACTAAAGAGTGATGAGTGGTGATTTCAGCAACTTCTACAGTGTTGTGTTTGCATCAAACACATTTATACAGCCTCTTTAACCCTTGTGTGGTGTTCAGGTCTGTGGAACTTTTTTCATCAAATGATACTAAATAAATACTCAAATTCATTGGCATTGGCTCATTTTTTGTGAAAAACATATATCAAAACACATTTTCTATTAAAACACACTGTTAAACCCCCCCCCCCCACACACACACACACACATTTATATTACATACAGTATGTTTGGCCAAGGGCTAATAAACATTGCTTCATTTGTAAATTTGAAACTAAATTAATTTTCTACTCATATCTTGAGTTTAATTCATTTTCTTTTACATTTTATTAAAAAAACTAATAAAAAAAGAGTAGCACTTTTTGAAAGAAATGTAACATAAGAAAGGTAAAGGGCAAATATTAACCATGTAAGCTGTTTATATTGCTTGCAATTTAGGTGAAGCAAGCATGTGTAAAGCATTTTAATGTAAAATTGCTTAATTTTGCTGAATTAAATACAAGTAACAAAGTAAACGAGTAACAAAAATATGAACACCACACAAGGGTTAAATAATCCTACAGGAGCTGAATGTGATCTTGCTTTTTTGTTTTATCAGAAAATCTTTATTAACATATGCACACTTTAATATCTTTAATATCTGAGAGCTGAATCTGTAGTGGCCTTCTTCTCTCAGTAGGGGTCAGGATGGTACCGTGTAAACGTGTGAGATAACAGCGCTTTCATTCACAGAATCATCACTCTTGGCCTGTGTACATCTCTGTACCCCCCTGTAATGCTGGGATTTAGCAGGTAATCCCCTGAACATACAGCAGGCCGTCTAACCACAGAGCACTTCCTCTTGAAGTCGAACACTCCATTTAAAGCCAGTAGAGCTCTCCCAACGATCAACAACTTGAGCCTTGAGTCAACTTGTCTATAAAAGATAAAAGAACAGCAACTCGGCGAAATCTCTCAAATCTGAGAATATCTGAGAGCATTTTAATACACACTACTATCAGAAAAAGGGCTAATATACATGTTATTGTCAGATAATTCTACAGAATTGTGAATGAGGTTAATGCTATAGATTATATTTATCCAACAGTATACAGTAATAGACAGATCTTGCTTCAAATATCAATGAGCACAATAAACGCAAAACTAAATACAAAATAAGTTCTTATCTTTCATACAAGGTCATTGTAATGATGTAAGATACCCTACACATTACCATATAGACAATTCTGTACATATACAGGGGTTGGACAATGAAACTGAAACACCTGTCATTTTAGTGTGTGAGGTTTCATGCTAAATTGGAGCAACCTGGTGGCCAATCTATATTAATTGCACATTGCACCAGTAAGAACAGAGTGTGAAGGTTCAGTTAGCAGGGTAAGAGCACAGTTTTGCTCAAAATATTGCAATGCACACAACATTTTAGGCGACATACCAGAGTTCAAAAGAGGACAAATTGTTGGTGCACGTCTTGCTTTGTGATGTATCAAGAGCCACGGTATCCAGGGTAATGTCAGTACACCACCAAGAAAGACCAACCACATCCAACAGGATTAACTGTGGACGCTGTAAGAGGAAGCTGTCTGAAAGGGATGTTCATGTGCTACCCTGGATTGTATCCAAAAAACATTAAAACCACGGCTGCTCAAATCACGGCAGAATTCAATGTGCACCTCAACTCTCCTGTTTCCACCAGAACTGTCCGTCACCACAATAAATTATTGTGGTCTAAAACCAGGTGTTTCAGTTTCATTGTCCAACCCCTGTACTTCCCTGTATTAAACTAGTGCTGTTCATACTTACCTGTACAGTGCCAAAAGAGTACCGGTGGGCAACTCCCTGAGATTTACTTACCTGTGAAAGTCTATCCTCTGTAGAAGGGGAGGGGAGGAGGGAAAGGGAGGAACCTGTATAAAGAGAAAAATGCTGATTATGTGAACATTGTAAATGTGATGCATGATTATTATTATGTATTATTGTGTATGTTTTGTGTATATTTTTATCACTTTTTATTTGCCATTCTTACGGTTTCCAGTAGTTCATAATTTGTCTAGATAATGTTTTCTATTTTACCTGTAATTAGGTTCAGAATATTCCAGAGCGGGGCTACCTGTATATACCTGGACAATGAATCTGAAACACCTGGTTTTAGACCACATTTCTGGACAATGAATCTGAAACACCTGGTTTTCTGGACAGTTCTGGTGGAAACAGGAGAGTTGAGGTGCACATTGAATTCTGCCGTGATTTGGGCAGCCGTGGTTTTAATGTTTTTTGGATACAATCCGGGTTAGCACCCGAACATCCCTTTCAGACTATTTATAGGTAAACACTGTTGTTTTTATTTTAGAAACTACAGACATTTCTCCCAAATTCCAATTAAAAATATTGTCATTTAGGGTATTTATTTGCAGAAAATGAGAAATGGCTGAAATAACAAAAACAAAATAACAAAAGTCTTGCATACTGCTTTTGGATAACTTTATGCCTTTACTCCTGGTGCAAATTTTAAGCAGTTCAGCTTGATTTGATGGCTTGTGATCATCCACCTTCCTCTTGATTATATTCCAGAGGTTTTCAATTTGGTAAAATCAAAGAAACTCATCATTTTTAAGTGGTCTCTTATTTTTTTTCCAGAACTGTGCACAAATTCTAGTGCACAATATCTTTATTAATTATAAGATATCTAGCTAAGAACATAAGTGCTATCTTAAGAATTATGCAACTGCTATTACAGTGCATCTACTGGATAATATACTGTAATTACTGTAACTGTTTTTGCAGAATGTGCTAAAATGCTTATTTGCACTGTAAAAAAACTAACTATATATTCTACATAATAAATATGAGATTATTTGCATAATAGGCATATTTTCCAACCCTGAACTCACCTTCAGTGTGTAGTCATTGCATTTTTCACAATGAATGTACTTGTTTGCTTTTTCAGTGATTCTGGATATGGTGTTGGCTTCACCACTAGGGTGCACTGGAACCCCGTCCTGCTTTTTTTCGAGCTTTTTGTACAAAATAAACTCTAAGAGGAATTTTCATTACCTGCCGCTATCGTCATGCACCTGTTTGGATTCTCAGGTTCGGGGGGATTTTTCTCAAGACTATATCTAACAGTGCTTTCTCATCATCTCTTCACGTCACAGTGCAGTGAAGGACAGCATGGGAGAATTGTGTGTGTGTGTGCTTGCGAGTGTGTGGGGGATACAAACTCGAGGGAGGAGGAAGACTCCAGGTCTGCACAGTAACTGTGAGGAGGAGAGAAGACGTGAAGAAGAGGACGAGGAAGAAGAGAGGGAGGAGGAGGAGGAGGGGAAGCGAAGTACTGGCACACTGCTCGAGAGACGAGAGGGAGAGAAGCACATTAATCATCCAGAGACATCTGTTCATTCTGCCGCTTTAGAATTCTGTCAAAGCACTCCTGACTAGGCTCCATAGCTCCATTGAAGGAAAAAAAAAGGCAGGTGAAGGAGAGAAAAAACTGTCCTCTGTTATCCATAGGCAAGACGGAGTGAAACATCAGATCTGTGCTCTAACAGGTTCACTTTTGTAATGTAGAGTCATGTCAGTTACTTGTTTTTAAAGTGGAAAAAACTTGGCAAATGCACATAAGATGCGAAAATGTAAAAGAAAAACTTTAAATTAATTAAAATTACAGCGTTTCTGTGAATCGCTTCAATAGACCCTTTAGATATCAACTCATGCTTCTATTTAAAAATAAAAAAAACATATGAGCAGTTTATTAATATAAATTAAGGAGTTGGGTAACATATTCTAATGCACAATATCTTTACGAGTTAATAGATAGATAGATAGATAGATAGATAGATAGATAGATAGATAGATAGATAGATAGATAGATAATTATACACTGCTTAATTATACACACAAGACCAGACAACCTAACACTGACAACACAGGAGCTTAAATACACATGGAGGAAACAGGAAACACCTAATTTATAAAAAAAAAAGGTCAGGCTTAGAAGAATAGTCAAGGACAGGCATGGTCAGTAACCAAATGGCAGCATAAATACCCAACATACAAGACTGAGCCGGCAAAGAGGTCATACATGAGAAATCCACAACAGGGCAAAAAGGGCAAGGCAAAAGAATGGTCTAAATACAAAAAAAAGGTCTGCAATGAGAAAATAAACAATCAATAAAGGGCTAGACAAAAAAGGGATCAAATGGAGAGGAAACAACAAAGGAAACGTGAGGTAGAGAAGCTAAATAAACAGATTCAAATAACTCGAGGATAGAGTAAAAGTAGGGGATAATTATACAAAATGAGTCCAGGTCGATCTCAATAGTACGGTGAGCCAGAATGCTGATGCGTCACGTGATCCAGCATTTCCAGAGGGTTGAGTGCTGGTGCATCTTGGGAAATGGAGTCTATTTCAAGAGAGCTAGAGTCAGGGGCAGGCAGACAAACAGCGACAGGAATGATACAAAGCTACCTTCCCTATGAGAAACATTTTTGCCAAGATGCAATTCTTCAGTTGACACATTTTTCTTTATTTACTCAACAAACAGGAAAATGAATTATTGCATACAAAATTTGCTTGCAAAAGTATTCATACCCCTTGAACTTTTCCACATTTTGTCACCTTACAACCACAAACTAAGTTTTATTTTATTGAGATTTTAAGTTATAGACAAAGCTGGTAGTGACAAACCCCAAAGCATCTACAGCTGTAATTGCAGGGGGTTGAATACTTTTCAGATTTTTATTTGATAAAATACTAATTATGCAAAAAAAAAGCCTATAGGAAAGATGGATTTTTTTGTGTTGAATGTTGAAATGTAATAAAAAACTACTTCAAAACGTCTATCAAAATACATTTAAAATTAAGAAAAGATGAACTGTTTTGAACAAGAGTAAAACAAGATGCAAAAAGTACAACAGCTCTTTTTACTATCAGTGTCCCTCCCTAAGCATTTGAATTTACTATAATTAGGAAACTCTCACATGCTTATAGGTCCACAGTAATGTTTTTTGCATGATTAAAACTTAAAACTTAAACTTAAAACTTAAAAAATGTAACTGTAAATTTACAAACACTAGACACAAGACAAAACACAAGTAAAAGGCTAAGCAGTAATATCTAAAAGTGTTTGGATGTTCCAGTGAAGACTACTGGATTCATTTTGAGGAAATGGAAGTCCTCAAAATCTAACCACAAACACCTGAACTCTAAGCTAAAAGAGTTTTTTGTTCTTTATAGTCAGGTCATGTCTAGTCAAGAGTCCTTATTGTCGTTTTAACTGTGTACAAGTACTCTATGTTCCTCTGGGATAATGGTGCAATAAAGAGCAACACTACACAGCACTATGGAACATAAGTGTTCAACTGCTTTAGCCTGAATCTTTATAGAGTCAGCGTTTACTGCAGTAAGGTCTAAGAGGGGGGGCGGGAGGGGCAGTGAATAAAAATAAATAAATAGAGGGAACGATCTTGCAGTTTATGCACATGATTTTGCTGTTTCAGAATTTACAGCATGCTTTGTATGGACATGATGCATCTAATGGATCTGATTAATCTGACAGATCTGATGCAATTTGATGTACTTATTTCATGTTAATATGATGTAATAAAGTAATAATAATTGATGTAATAAAGTATCTATCTATCTATCTATCTATCTAAAGAGATAAATTAGTTTTTAGGTATGCCTATGAGAACATTATAGCATTTCTGTAGAATCTTCAAAAGGAGTATCAATATAGAAATAAACTATAATGAGGACATTTCTATACATTGTTTTTGCATACAACAAGCACATCAATATTATAGCATCTTTATAATGTCCTTATAAGGTGTATATAACTGAAGTACCACTTTAAAATAAGACTACCTTTATAAAGGGTTTATAAATGGTTTACAATTAATTTATTAATGGTTACTAATTAGGTTGTAAATGCCTTAAAAATCATTAATAATTAGTTATGTGGCTGTGGGTTCACTATTTGGCAAACAACAGGTCTATGTCCATTTTTACGTAGGTGTTATAACTGATTATTAATGATTTTTAAGACATTTACAACCTTATTAGTGACTATTAATAAGGTAAGCCATTTGTAAACCTTTTATAAAGGTAGTCTTATTTTGAAGTGGTACCATAAATGGAAATAAAGACTAATGAGAACATTTATATACATGATTGCATACAATAATCTGTCAGCTCTATTAGATCCACCACTTCCATACGCAAGTTAACAAATGTGTGCACAAACTATGAACATGTTCACTCGATTCCTTTCTTTTTTAAAATCACAACAGATAAAAAAGTTCCATAGTTCCATTTTAGTACAGTTAAATACACTTTTTTTTACACAATTTAAGTAAGATTTTGTACTACTTTTATGTAATTAAAGTATAATAAGTGCAAAAAAAGCTGTTCTATTTTAGCACTCTTTAAATATACTGGTTATTAATGTGGCTACAAAAACACTTTAGTGCAATATAGCATAATAATGCTTAGTATATTTTAATCTGCATCTTTTTTTTCACTATGGTAGCTTAGGTATTGTTGTTACAGTGTGAAAAGAGTGAAAAGAGAAGTGGCTAAAAATAGGCAGGCAGCTGTGATATTGGGAATTGAAAGTTACAAGACTGATAAACAGAAACTAAGAGATATTATGTAAGTCTGGACAGGAAATTACAGTTAGTTAGTTGTGCAGTGGTGCTCATAAATCATAAAAAAACATTTAAACATGCATATTACTAACGAATGTATCACATGCCAAAAACTGCTTATTGCCTTAATTCCTCGATCAGAGACGGAGCAAGAAGATACGTCTTTGCTTTATCATAGTGCTCCGATACATACACCTCCTCTACTGTGTTCTTGTTCTTGTTATACTTGACGAGGACTCTGTCCATGTTACTCTCCGGGTTATGGCGATCGTAGTACTTCCTGACTTCATAGGGCAGGTCGCTCGCATGCTTGTAATGGAGGTTTCCTAAAGTGAAGTATCCGTACGTCTTCTTGTCCTTCAGTTGAGGAAGGAGGTTGTGTGGAAGTAGATTCTTGAACTCGTGGAAGCCGTATTCTCCTCTCTTGGGGTCGCAGAGAGCCACCATGTTGTTGTCGACGCAGTTATTCACATACCACACAAGCAGCACAAGCCCGTGTCTGGGAGGTGGCGTGCCAAATCCGGTCTCCTCCAGCTCCTCCACAGAGTTTAACGTCTTCAAAGATGACAAGATCACCACCGCCGCCAGGAGGACCAACCTCAGGAGTTTACAGCAGCTCATCGCGCCGGTCTGTCAATCAGAGACAACAAATTATATCGTCGCTGTCCAATGAAAAACACTTATCTCCAAAACAGCAATTTTACAGGAGAGAGAAAAAACCTTCTAAACTTTCAATGGAAGTCGATGTAAAAAGAGTTTATTTCAGGTAATTTTGAAATATTTCTATTGGTCCGTTCATCAAGAAATTGTGGCACAGTGTAAGGGACAGTTTGTCTGTTCAAATTATGTAGTAAACTAAAAACCAACAAAAATGGATATAAGTTTTTTTCATAGGACAGTGACGATATCAAACATCCAGAACTGTCACTTTCAGTTTATTATTGCTGTGGTGTGATAAAAAATTTTGTGGAGTACCCAACTAAGCTGTGGATCATGTGACTCTCGGCTGCTTCTCTAGTTAGTGTTCTTCCTTTGCCAGGACTGTCAGTTTAGGTGGACGGCCATGTTTTGGTAGATTTGCCGTTGTGCTGCACTTCTTACATTTTTGGATGATAGATAGAATAATGGTCTATGATATATTCATATTCTTGGATATTTGTTTGGATCAGCTTTTACAGGGTGGACATTCTGACCAGAAACAAAAAAGGGTTAATATAAAATGAACGCTACAGGATGGTTAAACCAAGAATGAAGAAAACACGAGGGAAAATAGTGAAGATTATTTTTCTTGGCAAAAATAGAATTTTAAGCATGTATTAAAAATGACAAGGGATAGAGAATATATATATTTTAGATGCTTAATTTTTATCTATTAAAGTTGTGTTTAGATTACTGTATATCTAAAAAGAAATTAAGAGATCACTTCAGTTTCTGAATCAGTTTCTTTGATTTTGCTATTTATAGGTAGATGTTTGAGTAAAATGAACATTGTTGTTTAATACTATAAACTACAGACAACATTTCTCCCAAATTCCAAATAAATATACTGTCAATTAGAGCATTTATTTGCAGAAAATGAGAAATGGCTAAAATAACAAAAAGATGCAGAGCTTTCAGACCTCAAATAATGCAAGTTTCATATTCATAAAGTTTAAAGAGTTCAAAAATCAATATTTGGTGGAACAACCCTGTTTTTAATCACAGTTTTCATGCATTTAGGTATGTTCTCCTCTACCAGTCTTACACACTGCTTTTGGATAACTTTATGACACTCCTGCTGCAAAATGTCAATCCAGCTTCCACTTGATTATATTCCAGAGGTTTTCATGCATAATTTTTAAGTGGTCTCTTATTTTCTTCCGTATATATATGGGGTTGGGGCTGATTACGGTAGAAATTGGGGTCAAACTTGGAGGCGTATTTAATTGCGTAATTAATTGTGACTTTTAAAACATCACAAAGAACACACTGAAGTGAACACTGTCTCTATGCCTAGATTTCATGCTGTTTTGATGACTCTTTTAAACAGATCCATCTCTGTGCTTCAAGGTTAGTGTATCTTCTTTTCTTTTCCTCTGACAGATGATAATGTGCAATTCCTTCAAGGCAGAAAATATTAAAATGTTGCCCTTGCTGACACGTTAACTTGATCTAATTAACCAGTGTCTAAGTGATATTAAGCTGCCTGCATTTCAGAAATGCGCTCCGAAGGCAGCGGTAGACTTACTGATACCAGGGGAGTGAACTGAATTAAATAAATGCAGCACATTTGCATGTAATAGCACTATTTTCAGCATAATGTTGATGCACCTTACCTCAGTGATTTAGCAGCCTGCTGGAAGATTTGGGGAGCTTGTCAGGTGAGTATCTACAGGATCCTCCAGTGAACCTGACAGGATTTCTGAGGAATGAAAGCACAGTGTGCACGAGAAATGAAAGAATCACTTTCACTCCACGCTTTATTTGCTCAGCACCACACAGGATGTGGAACAAGGTGTGAGGTTTACTTCACTTTTTGTTTTTTGTTTTTTTCTCAGTTTCACTGAGAGTGTATTGCAAAGCATTACATGATAAACGAAACTGTTTGCATCCTTTAAATCTAACAAATGATTCAGCTGAATTTAAAGCACAGTGATGATAGCTGCCAATGACTAACTGACACGTTTTTCTCCAGAACAATGGAAAATTATAATATATAATATATAAATCATATTCCAATTATTTAAAAATAAAAGGAGGACAATATAATGCAAAAAGTAAAGAATATATTTTGGCATTGTTAGGTAAATCATCATAGGAAGACTCTCAGAGACTCTTGAATCTCTTCAAAAAGAGAACATATAATTGAAAATATATGAGCAAAAAAACAAACAAAAAAATGTCCAATCATTCTCCACACCTCAAACAATCTTTAAGATACTAAAGAATTGAAAATGTGAAAAAGAAGAAATGAGTGAATAGATGAAGTTCTTTTCCTCTGTATGTGGCCGTGTGTTCTATGCTGTGTACAAAGCTAAAGTATATACTCGCTGAAGGTTTCTCCTTCAGAACTCCCTAAAAAACGAGCTAAAAGAGTTGATAGCTGAACTTGCTAATAATGCAGCAGCTAATTGTGTGCAGATGAGGTTATAAAGCAGGGGTCGGCAATTAAGTTTGGCCACGGCCATGGCAATTAAGTTTCCAAGCCATTATGTGGCAGGCCACAAAAAAAAATTCTGTTTAGGAAAATAAAGTGTAATAGGATGGAGTGCTACAGACTAGTAGCTCTCCAGCCCAGAGGGTTGTTGAAGCAAATTGCAGAACAGTTGATCTCGAAGCAGGTAAACTCAAGAAGAAAGGAAATAATAAATAAATAACCACACAGCTCCTCACGCGGGATCGAACCCGTGGCATCAGGGTTGCGGTATAATACAATACAGCTGCCCTGGCTAGTGAATTGGGACACAGTCGGGACAAAAAACACCCTTATAAGGAGATAGGGAGACCAAGAACGGGTGGAAAAACTAGAACAGGCGGAAACTAAACTCACTAAAACCAAGCGCGACAGAGAGACGTGGGTGGGGAGGAATGTAAACAAAAGCTCACCAGAGAAGCATTTCATTTCTATTTTTCTAAATTATCGTTCTTTATAGTTCAAACAACCTCACGGGCCAGATGTTTCATGCTTGCTGGCCACATCTGGCCCACGGGCCGCCTATTGCCGACCCCTGCTATAAGGTGTTATGTTAGCAGTGTGGAAGATGGCCTGTCAGTGTGGTCAGGAGAATCTGGGCTCTATTTTTGCAATCTATAGCACATTGGTCAACTACAGATCACACAGCTGATTTTTTTAGGGTGTGTCGGTGTGTCTTTGTTATTTTGATTGTGCATCATGGGTGTGTTTTGAGCACAATGCGAAATAGACCAATCAGTGTGCCAGTTGTCATTCCCTTTAAGAGCCAGGTGAGCTCTGACTTTGGCACGTTGATATCAACACTTTTGCTCGTCTCAGAAGAGAACATTGACGTGCTCTTTCACGTTGTAAAGGTACGCCAGCAGCTCATTTAAGTGAACAGCAATGCTTTTATACTTTATTCTGTTTATTGTTGATGTAAAAGCTGGATTTGTGTTCATTTGTGTGTATAACAAATGGAGATGTACACACGCTGAAAACTGACTGTTGTCAGGGTTTTAAACAGTCAGTGGCGCACCTGTATTTCCTACCTAACCACACACACAATTTTAACGGCAGGGGGCAATAAAAAAAAATAGACTGTTGACAGGGTGAACGATAGCAATGAGCACTGAGACGTGCCCATTTTCTCACGCTGAAAAAAGCCAATGGACGACTCTGCGTCATCTTCGCCAAGCTCAACTATTACTAGGATTACGATATCTTGTTTATCTGTCTACTTATAATAAATCAAATACTAACACCTATTTTAAGACATGCTTTCTCATGTTATATCACAGGATATGCCTACGTTTGTCCGGAGGGCGAGAGAAAGCCTGTTTTTAGGCCGCTGTATGTTGATCTCTAACACAGGAACATGGCTTTTCTTTCTGCTGTCAACTCACTCCAGCTCAGCGGCGTCATATCAAAGCCTCCCCACTTCATTAGAAATAAATTAGACTTTTAAATGATCCCTGCATTGCAAACAAGTCCAACACCAAGAGAGACAGGACGACAGAGTTAGAGAGAGCGAGAGAGAGAGAGAGAGAGAGAAAGAGGCATTTGCATTTCATTTGCAAAGATTTAACACCAAATTATTCTCTTCCGTTTTAGAGTCGTTACTTATTTATTTCTTGGTCTCACAGCTTACATCAGCTCGCCGGCTCCAGTATTCTCCACAGTAGCTCAGCTGTGTGTGTGTGTGTGTGTGTCGTTCAGCGGTTTCTTTGATTTGAGGGCTATATGCATGTTCACTCTTGAGAAGGGTGGGCAAACCTAATCCTAGCGGGTTGGATTCCTGCACAGTTTTTAGCCTTTTCTGTTTAAGCACACCTGATAAAACGTACCTGTTAACAAAGGTGTCAAAAGGATTGAAATTTATACCTTAAGGTTTAAAAGTACTTCTAATTTAAAAATATTTCTAATTCTTATATACTCTGGCGTACAGGTGCTAGTACTCAGGGGAGGCGCTTCCTGGGTGACTCAAGTGATCATGAGAGTATCTGACTGCTGTATTCTGGGTAGTGTAGTTTGCTGTCTGAGCTGAATGTGGGGGAGACAGGTGCGCTTTCGGTGCCAGGCATGACAGCCATGAGTCATAAGACAATGTGGTTGTGTGGTTTATTGGTGTGCATTTTGGTGTGTTTAGGTTTGTGCCTGTGTTAAACCAAACCAAACAGAGGGAGAAACGCTCCAAATAAACAAACTCATCAACTGATCCGGACCAGAGAAACCAACTACAGGTATAAAAAGCCTTTTTATACTCAGCAAATAAAGTTACAATTCAGAAATCCCTACAACCAAGCTGAGATGATTACAATAAAGTAAAAACAGCCAATTTATCATGCACTCTTTATTCCAGCGACACACGTTGGTTTTATCTCCCCCAAACATACATACATAGTATATACTAGTATTTTATTTGACACCATTAATATAAATATACAGTAACTGCAATTTACATTTCGTACATTTATGTTTTTATTTACATTTTAGCATGCAGTTAATCTGATTAATCTGATTAACCACCACTACTTTAAATGCAAATTTACAGCCTTTAAATAACTAGTTGAGAGCTGGAAGACTAGATTTAGATATGTTCAGAATGATGGCCAGTGCTGTAGATTATTCTAAAACACCTTTATAATGTAAGGCGTGATGAGACGGGAGGCGGACGTTTAAGCGGGTAAGACATAAGACTTTTAATAAATAATAGGTAAATAAACAAATAAACAAACAAGGGAATAACGAATAAATATATGTACATAAACAAACAGGGAAAACAAACAAAGAGCTAAACTAAACAGACAAGTACAAAACAGGGCTAGGGATATATATACAAGGATAATTACAAGAATATATACAAAACAAAGAAATAACGTGACTAGGAAATAAACGTAAATATAAATAAGAAATAAACAAGAAAACCAACCAGAGAAATAAACAGAGAATAACTACTAAACAAAGAACTGTGGAACGTGGCGATAACTACAAGAAAAGTGGCAAGACAAAACAACAGGGGAAGGTGCAAAGACCGACCGCAAACATAGATTAACAAGTACTATTTATACTAAACATGAAACACAGAACACCTGGGAAGGGGCGGAGTTACAAATTAGACACACGTAATGGAAAAGTACAAGAGAAACACACTAGGAAACGGGGAAGACACCAGAAAACATAGCGAGGGCGTAACAGAAGCCCCTCCCTAAACGCGCAGCTCCCGAGGCGCGTAAAAACGAACCCCGGGGGCCGGCGGCGGGGAGAGGCCGGGAAACACAAGAGACGAGACCTGAGACTTAACATGGGGCAGAACTGGAGACTGAACTGAAGACTGGACAGGAGACTGGACAAAGAAAGGAGACTGAACCGGGGACGTGACTGGAGACTGGACATTGGGCGAGACACGAGACTGGACGGGGAACTGGACAGGGGACGATGACTGGACGTGAGACATGACAGGTGACTGGACAGGACTAGACATGGGAACGGGAACCAAAACATTGACAGGAACAGACACGAAGACGGTGACAGGAACAGGTACACAGAAACCAGACAAGACAGGAACAGGAACATAGACCGACACAGGAACCATAACGGGGAGCGACATGGGGACCAGAAAGACCTGGGGATGCCCAGGACTGGCTAAAGTCATAGGGGTAGTTCGTGGAGCCAGCCTGGGCAAAGTTCTTGGGCTGGGGTCCGGGGGCCTTGGGGCAGACCTGGGCACACGAGGCTTGGGGCAAAACTTAGTCCTGGGCGCCGGGACTGGCATGGGTGTGGTGACGGGCCTCGCTGGCGACGCGACGGCTTGGGCAGCAGAAGCTGGAGGCGCGGCGACTCGGGCAGCAGGAGCTGGTGGCGGTGCGGCGTCTCTGGCAGCAGGAGCTGGCGGTGCGGCGACTCGGGCAGCAGGAGCTGGCGGTGCGGCATCTTGGGCAGCTGGAGCTGGCGGCACGGCGACTCGGGCAGCAGGAGCTGGCGGTGCGGCGACTCGGGCAGTAGACACTGGCGGTGCGGCATCTCGGGCAGCAGGAGCTGACGGCGCGGTGACTTGAGCAGCTGGGGCTGGCGGCGTGGTCGGCGCTGGAGCGGTAGGCACCGCTGGCACAGGGTCATGGACGGTGGGCACTGCTGGCTTCGGCACATGGGCAGTGGACACCGCTGGCACAGGAACATGGACGGTGGGCACTGCTGGCTTTGGCACATGGGCAGTGGACACCGCTGGCACAGGAACATGGACGGTGGGCACCGCTGGCATCGGCACATGGGCGGTGGGCACCGCTGGCACAGGAACATGGACGGTGTCTGGCACCGCTGATATCGTAGCATGGACGGTGGGCACCGCTGGTACAGGAACATAGGCGGTGGGCACCGCTGGCATCGTAGCAGGAGCGGTGGGCACCGCTGGCATCGTAGCATGGGCGGTGGGCACCGCTGGCACAGGAACATTGGCGGTGGGCACCGCTGGCATCGTAGCATGGGCGGTGGGCACCGCTGGCACAGGAACATTGGCGGTGGGCACCGCTGGCACAGGAACATTGGCGGTGGCGGGCACCGCTGGCACAGGAACATTGGCGGTGGCAGGCACCGCTGGCACAGGAACATTGGCGGTGGCGGGCACCGCTGGCACAGGAACATTGGCGGTGGCGGGCACCGCTGGCACAGGAACATTGGCGGTGGCGGGCACCGCTGACACAGGAACACTCACATGAACAGACTTGGACCCTTGGGCTGTAGGTGTCTGTGTGACGACTCGGGCTGCTGAAGACTGCACGGAGACTTGACCTAATTTCACCGCAGCGTATTCAGGTTCCGGGGTGGCAGTGGCAGTACAGTGTAGCGCCGTTGTCATGGGAACCCCGGAGCGAAGATCTGCTGCCGCTACGGGTGACTGGAAGCGCTGCTCGGCGGTCGCCGTGGAAGCTGGGTCTGCAGCCGTAGAAGATGCGAGCACCGAAGCAGCCAGAGAAACTTGACCCGTGGAATCAGGAGATGCTAACTGCGTTAGCCGCGTAGCCGTGGGAATGCCTGGAGCTGCAGCCGCTGGAGATGCTAACTGCGTTAGCCGCGTAGCCGTGGAGAAGCCTCGAGCTGCAGCCGCCGGAGGAGCTAGCTGGTTAGCCTCAGAAGCTAGCTGCGGAGCCGACGAGGTGGAGCGCGCCCTGGGAGGCGGGTGGAGGATAGCCTCCGCAAGCGGCGGCAAGCGGGCTCTCGTCGGAGGGTAGAACTCGTCCTCCGAACTGGACGCGGCTGCGAGGAGGTCCACGTAATCCCAGAAATAGTCCTCACAGTCCGCGTTTCTGCCCGCCTTGCCTACCTCGCGGTTCGGAGCGAGGCCGATGGCCCCAACCGTTAGCCCCCCCCCAAGAAAATCCTCCGATTTTTGGGACCTCTTAGAACGCCCAGCCCGAGGCCTTCTCCGGCCTCGAGGCCTCGGATTTTCCTGCGCCGAGGTCCCAAAGGGGGCATGACGGATGGCCAGCCCGGATCCAACCCAAGGGTTTCCCGAATAAACGTCCATGGCGGTCGGTCTTTCTGTAAGGCGTGATGAGACGGGAGGCGGACGTTTAAGCGGGTAAGACATAAGACTTTTAATAAATAATAGGTAAATAAACAAATAAACAAACAAGGGAATAACGAATAAATATATGTACATAAACAAACAGGGAAAACAAACAAAGAGCTAAACTAAACAGACAAGTACAAAACAGGGCTAGGGATATATATACAAGGATAATTACAAGAATATATACAAAACAAAGAAATAACGTGACTAGGAAATAAACGTAAATATAAATAAGAAATAAACAAGAAAACCAACCAGAGAAATAAACAGAGAATAACTACTAAACAAAGAACTGTGGAACGTGGCGATAACTACAAGAAAAGTGGCAAGACAAAACAACAGGGGAAGGTGCAAAGACCGACCGCAAACATAGATTAACAAGTACTATTTATACTAAACATGAAACACAGAACACCTGGGAAGGGGCGGAGTTACAAATTAGACACACGTAATGGAAAAGTACAAGAGAAACACACTAGGAAACGGGGAAGACACCAGAAAACATAGCGAGGGCGTAACATATAAGATTTAATTAAGCATCAAGATTGAATTGAACTTAAGTTATAATTAAATTATGATCTAGAATTCTTTCAATTTCAATTCAATTTCAAAGTGAGACAACTTAAGACAGAGATAAGACTTTACAAAAAAGGTCTCAACTATTTATTAATTGACACTATATTATTAATTAATATTAATTAATTAATATTAATGTCGCAATAACATTTAGAAATGTACAGTATAATTATATGGTAATTAGTGTCGAATAATGATTAGTTGAGACATTCCTTAACTATTTAACAATGTTTATAATTGTCTTGTGTTTATTTCTTACCTGTATTGTTATAAGTATCATTATTTGATTGAGAAAATGACAGTAAAGGTTACCTCTCCTAAATCCTAGTGTCAATAGAACTCTTACAGTTCCAGCTAGCAGCAATATTCATTTCTCACCCAGATCTAACTCATTTCTTTCAAGTGAAAAATAACTCTGAGATCAAAGTTTGAACTTTTAAAAGCACAGTGTATTAAGCTTCAAACTAAACTTTGCAGAAAGGTTTTTATTTTTTTTTTCTCCAGGAGGAGGTTTAGTGACCCTCGGACTAGATTCATAGGTTTAAGTGGGCTTTTATCTTCACACTCCTCTCACAGTTTAGCCTCTGGTCCTGAGGAGGAAGCTGGCTGGAGTAATTGGCTGATCACTCACACCTGTTCCTTCCTTTCTCTGCCTTTTTAAACACCCCTTTGGTTGTAGGAAGTTATCAGAGGCCAGAGATAACTGCCAAGCAGCTGAGCAATTATGAGCCTCCGCTACGAATAATGACAGCATGTGGAGAACAGGAACAAGCTGGACATTAAGGGCTGTAGTCTCTGTTTGTGTATTAACTGTGTTATTGTGCCTCAGCAGTTTTCAGTATTTGGAATTTAGTGGTTTTTAGTGTCCTACATTTAAGGAAAAAGCTTCATTGGAACCTTTAAGGAACAATTACACTGTCTGGCCAACAGAAAGTCGCCACCTGGACTTAAGTAAGTAAATGATGTGGGGTTGATGCTGCTGTTGTTCAGGTCTAGGTTCAGCAACAGTATGTGCCGAAAGAATGAGGTCAGCTGACTACCTGAATATACTGAATATAGACCAGCTTATTCCATCAATTGATTTCTTCTTTCTTACCTGATGGCACAGATATGTTACAAGATGACAATGTCAGGATTCATGGTGCTGGAATTGAGAAAGAGCGATTCGGGGAGCATAAGATCATCATTTTCACACATGGATTGCGAGTTCACCACAGAGTTCAGACCTTTAAGAAGCCCATTGAGAATCTTTGGGATGTGCTGGAGAAGGCTTTGTGCAGTGGTCAGACTCTGCCATCATCAATGCTGCTGCAAGATCTTGGTGAAAAATGAATGCAACACTGGATTAAAATCAATCTTGCGACATTGCAGAAGCTTATCGAAACAATGCTACAGTGAATGTGTGCCAGAATAATGGTCCAACCAATTATTAGAGTGTGTGAACCTTTTTTTTTTTTTGGTGGTGGTGAAAAAAAAGTTCAGTGTATACTCCTTATTATTCCACAGTTGGTGTAGTTTTGACCCTGCAATGTGATTGGCTGAGAGGTGTTCTATGAGTGCCATTATCAGCCGGTAATGTACTATAACCGAAGCTCTCCATGTATTACTCCACCACATACAAGTAACCTAGTGTTGATGCAGCGCTTACAAACCAAACAGTGCGGCTACAGGCAGAGCAGCAATGGAACTATTTTGACTTGAGGAGTTTTAATAACCAAACAGATCATATTTTTTCATTCTCTTAAACTTAAAATCTTTCAACAAACAGCGATAACGGAACCGTGGTATAATTGCAATAATACACTTGAGGTTCGTGCTATAACATGTAATATTGGCACTGCTGTGCTGATACGACAATTATCTTTATTTACATTTTTTTTATTGTCAGTTCACATAAATCTGACATCAAACAGGTTTTCTAAGATTAACTTGCTTGCTAAAGCCTGCTAGAGTAGTTGTCATGATGTCAGTGTCAGTAAATGTATGATATCACATTTGTGTTTAGCAAATAAGTTACATGAACCTTAAAATCCACCTTACATGCACTAGAGGCAGTATTAAAGCATGTCGTAGTTTTTACTACATTTCTATCTTTCTATTTAACAAACAGTCTTTTATTCTGTCTCGAAGACAGAAAGCAAAATATTACCACTAGAAGTGTCATTAAAAAATTCTGCAGTGTGCAGTTCATGAGGATGTTATATGCTGGTTTAGCTCTTTCTTCTTCTCTTTCCTTGCTGTGGTACGGGTCATCTGAATGGAAGGGCACTTTTTAATGGAGAGTTAAATGCTGGGGTCTTTCTGGACACTTTGTTCTGATGACCTGAGCAGAGCTGCTTAATTTGATTGTCATTTTCATTTAGCTGTAAAAGGAATTTTATTACAGAAAATAAAAGTGGTGTGCACCCATAAAGGCTCAGCTACAGTACCTACATGTCTGAGAAGCACTTGTAGCACTACATTTGTCTATTAGTCTTGTGCAAAAAGAATCTTCTCTCGGTAATAAAAAAAAACACTAGGTAAATTTGATGGGCACTGATTCCACTGTTTTATGAGGCACCATTGCATCCGTTGTCTGCAGTTTGGAGTGATTAAAGATGGTGTATTTCTTACAGGACTATTTGTCAGTGTTAATGAGATATAAATATGAAGACTACTACATCATGTTACGTATTTACATGTTGTTTTTACAGTCATTGTCCATTTTAGAAATCTTTCTTTTTCTATTCATACTATATTATCCTCCTTTCACCCTGTTCTTTAATGGTCTACACGATACTACGACCACCACAGAGCGGGTATCATATGGGTAATGGGTCATTCTCAGTGCTGCAGTAACACTGACATAGGTGGAGGTGGTGTTTGTGAGTGTTTTTTTCCTTTGGTGTACCACAGCAGTGCTGATGGAGTTTTTAAACACCTCAGTGTTACACATCAAATCGCATCAAATTAATCTCATTGTGACATATTTTGAGACATCAAACACCCAGTGTTTAAAAACTCCAGCAGCACCATGTCAGTGTCACATGTCCAGAAGGCCTGTTGTCATGGTGAGGGTAACACTTTTGTATGTTGCAAAATCACCTTTGGTTTTCATTGATGGCCCAAGATTACGTTAATAAGGTCCCAGCAGCCCTACTTTTTATAAACTCAGACACTGATGCAATATTCCATCCAATATGACAATGCTAATGTGCATACTGCTGCTCTTAGACATCAAACTGTGTTAATTTTCAAGCTTAATGAAAAACATTTTTGCAGAACACCATTAAGAACCTCTACAACTCCAAATGAGACATTGGCGCAATGTGTTTTACATGTATTACAAATGTGGCACACACTAATTCTGTATGTTTAGCTCAATAAATATTGCCTTTATCCGTGTAATGCATAATTAAGTATAGTTCCTGGTAATCTTTATTTTCCTAAATTGCTTTGTATTGCTCTCCAACATTCCCTAACGGATGGAACCATTTTTTTAATTGATAAGTGTATATCTTTACTGTATATATACTTTTATTCTTCATATATCAGAAAATCTGTCCACACTTATTCTGTTCATAGAATAATTAAATTTTAAAATATAAAGACATTTTATACATTTTATACAAATATACTAACATTCCCGGTTCGTACAGAGCAGAGCCCCGCCCCCACTACGGCTACTCTGATCATATTTCTGTCATGCTCATCCCAGCATACAGACAGCTCATCAGACGTGCCAAATCAGAGAAGAAGCAAGTTACAACCTGGCCTCCAGGAGCCATCTCTGCTCTTCAGGACTGTTTTGAGCACACTGACTGGGACATGTTCAGAGAAGCTGCTACTTCTGATGACTCCATCAACCTGGAGGAGTACACAGACTCAGTGACTGGCTACATCAGCAAGTGCATTGAGGATGTTACTGTCTCCAAAACCATCACATCCCGCCCCAACCAGAAGCCGTGGATGACTGCAGAGGTGCGTGTGCTGCTGAGATCCCGAGACAAGGCCTTTAAGTCAGGGGACAGGGCTGGCCTCCGAACAGCTAGAGCCAAGCTCTCCCGGGGGATCAGAGAGGCAAAGCGCACCTACGCAAAGAAAATCCACGCCCACTTCCAGGACACTACTGACACTCAGCGCATGTGGCAGGGCATCCAGACCATCACCAACTACAAGTCACCCTCCCCTGCTTGTAACAGTGATGCCTCCCTTCCAGATGCACTGAACTCCTTCTACGCAAGGTTCGAAGCACAGAACTACATGACAGCAAGGAAGACTACACCTCCTCCAAACGACCAGGTACTGTGCCTGTCCTCAGCTGATGTGCGGAAAACTCTACTCAGAGTCAACCCACGGAAAGCCCCAGGACCAGACAGCATACCTGGCAGAGTGCTCAGAGGATGTGCAGAACAACTCACGGATGTTCTCACTGACATTTTCAACATCTCTCTGAGTACTGCAATCGTGCCGACGTGCTTCAAGACGACCACCATCGTCCCTGTGCCGAAGAAGTCTCAAGTGTCCTGCCTTAATGACTACCGTCCCATTGCACTTACTCCCATCATCATGAAGTGCTTTGAGAAGCTGGTCATGAGGCACATCAAAAACCAGCTCCCGTCCTCACTGGACCCTCTGCAGTTTGCGTATCGTACAAACAGATCAACAGACGATGCCATCTCTACTGCGCTCCACCTGGCTCTCACCCACCTGGACAACAAAGACTGCTATGTTCGAATGCTGTTCATCGACTTCAGTTCAGCATTCAACACCATCATCCCTCAGCATCTGATAGGAAAACTGAGCTTGCTGGGCCTGAACTCCTCCCTCTGCAACTGGGTTTTAGACTTCCTGACTGAGAGACCACAATCAGTCAGGATTGGAAACCCACCTCCAGCACCACCATACTGAGCACTGGCGCCCCCCAGGGCTGTGTGCTCAGCCCACTGCTGTTCACTCTGCTGACTCATGACTGTACTGCAAAGTACAGCTCAAACCACATCATCAAGTTCGCTGATGACACAACTGTAGTTGGCCTCATCAGCAAGAACGACGAGTCAGCATACAGAGAGGAGGTGCAGTGGCTGACGGACTGGTGCAGAACCAACAACCTATCTCTTAACGTGGATAAATCCAAGGAGATGGTTGTTGACTTCAGGAGAGCTCCAGGTGTCCACCACCCGCTGAACATCAACGGCTCTGCTGTGGAAATTGTGGATAACACCAAGTTCCTCGGTGTTCACATTGCAGAGAACCTCACCTGGTCCCTCAACACCAGCTCCATAACCAAGAAAGCCCAGCAGCGCCTCTACTTCCTGCGGAGACTGAGGAAAGCACATCTCCCACCTACAATCCTCACCATGTTCTACAGAGGCACTGTAGAAAGCATCCTGAGCACCTGCATTACCGTCTGGTTTGGGAATTGCAACACCTCAGACCGCAAGACCCTACAGCGGATAGTGCAGACCTCCATCACCGAGATCTACACCACACGCTGCATCCGCAAAGCCACCAGCATTGTGGACGACCCCACCCATCCCTCACACGGACTCTTCGCTCTGATGCCGTCCGGCAGAAGATACAGGAGCATCCAAGCCTCCACTACTAGACTCTGCAACAGCTTCATCCACCAGGCAGTCAGACTTCTCAACGCACAGAGACAGAACTGAACCCCCACCCCACCCACCACTCACCCAACACACTCGCACAAAACTAAACTGTACACCCCCCCCCTTTACACAAAACTAAACTGTACACCCCCCCCCCCCCCCTTTACACTCACAAAGAACTGAACTTCACCCACACACACACCCAGTCAGCACACAGAGGCTGACATGACTTTATTTGCTGCACTCTTAAAAACTATAAACTCTACCTCAGTAACTGCTGTGATTATATATGTTCTATATGTTACAGTATGTCACACATCTCTGCACCTTATCCCCACTATACACTTTATTATACCGTATCGGTACTGCACTGTCCTGTCTTTAAATTGTCTCGTCTTTTGTATTTATTGTATTTATTGTTATTTAGTGTTATAATTTTATAATTTTATGTTGCACTGTCGTCACTCCTGCACTTTATGTTGTCTATTGCTTGTTGTTCTATGTTGCACCATGGTTCCGGAGGAACGTAATTTCATCACACTGTGTACCTGTACTCAGATGTAATGACAATAAAAGCCTCTTGACTTGACTTGACTTGACTTGACATTAGGGGTGCAGAAAAAAAATCGCTTCGAGCTCAAAAAAAAAAATTTTTGCGGGTGCAGCTACTGTTGCGCAGAGCTTTTTAACTGTACTGCGGAGCTCAGCTAATGTCGCGCTAAGCTTTTTTTAACTGTACCGCGGAGCTTTTTATCTGTACCGCGGAGCTTTTTAACTGTACCGCGGAGCTATTTTAACAGTACCACGGAGCTCAGCTACTGTCATGCTAAGCTTTTTTTAACTGTATCACGGAGCTCAGCTACTGTCATGCTAAGCTTTTTTTAACTGTACCGCGGAGCTTTTTAACTGTACCGCGGAGCTATTTTAACAGTACCACGGAGCTCAGCTACTGTCGCGCTAAGCCTTTTTTAACTGTACCGCGGAGCTATTTTGACACTACCACGGAGCTCAGCTACTGTCATTCTAAGCTTTTTTTATCTGTACCGCGGAGCTTTTTATCTGTACCGCGGAGCTTTTTAACTGTACCGCGGAGCTATTTTAACAGTACCACAGAGCTCAGCTACTGTCACGCTAAGCTTTTTTTTAACTGTACCGCGGAGCTTTTTATCTGTACCGCGGAGCTGTTTAACTGTACCACAGAGCTCAGCTACTGTCATGCTAAGCTTTTTTTAACTGTACCGCGGAGCTTTTTATCTGTACCGCGGAGCTTTTTAACTGTACCGCGGAGCTATTTTAACAGTACCACGGAGCTCAGGTACTGTCATGCTAAGCTTTTTTTAACTGTACCGTGGAGCTTTTTAACTGTACCGCGGAGCTTTTTAACTGTACCGCGGAGCTATTTTTAACAGTCTTCGAGCTCAAAAAAAAAAAATTTTGCGGGTGCAGCTACTGTCGCGCAGAGCTTTTTAACTGTACTGCGGAGCTATTTTAACAGTACCACGGAGCTCAGCTACTGTCGCGCTAAGCCTTTTTTAACTGTACCGCGGAGCTATTTATCTGTACCGCGGAGCTTTTTAACTGTACCGCGGAGCTATTTATCTGTACCGCGGAGCTTTTTAACTGTACCGCGGAGCTATTTTAACAGTACCACGGAGCTCAGCTACTGTCGCGCTAAGCTTTTTTTAACTGTACCGCGGAGCTTTTTAACTGTCGCTTGGAGCTTTTTTTAAATGTACCACGGAGCTCAGCTACTGTCGCGCGGAGCTTTTTAACTGAACCACAGAGTTTTTAACTGAACCACAGATTTTTTTAACTGTACCGCGGAGCTTTTTAACTGTCGCTCGGAGCTTTTTTTAACTGTACCACGGAGCTCAGCTACTGTCACACGGAGCTTTTTAACTGTACGGCGGAGCTTTTTAACTGTAACACAGAGTTTTTTAACTGTACCACGGAGCTTTTTAACTGAACCACAGAGTTTTTAACTGAACCACAGAGTTTTTTAACTGTACCACGGAGCTTTTTAACTGTACCACAGAGTTTTTTAACTGTACCGCGGAGCTTTTTAACTATACCACAAAGTTTTTTAACTGTAACACGGAGCTCAGGTACTGTCGCGCGGAGCTTTTTAACTGTACCGCAGAGCTTTTTAACTGTACCACAGAGTTTTTTAACTGTACCGCAGAGCTTTTTAACTGTCGCTCTGAGCTTTTTTTAACTGTACCACGGAGCTCAGCTACTGTCGCGCAGAGCTTTTTAACTGTACCGCGGAGCTTTTTAACTGTACCACAGAGCTTTTTAACTGTACCACGGAGCTCAGCTACTGTCGCACGGAGCTTTTTAACTGTACGGCGGAGCTTTTTAACTGTACCACAGAGCTTTTTAACTGTACCACGGAGCTCAGCTACTGTCGCACGGAGCTTTTTAACTGTACGGCGGAGCTTTTTAACTATACCACAGAGTTTTTTAACTGTACCACGGAGCTCAGCTACTGTCGCACGGAGCTTTTTAACTGTACGGCGGAGCTTTTTAACTATACCACAGAGTTTTTTAACTGTACCACGGAGCTCAGCTACTGTCGCACGGAGCTTTTTAACTGTACGGCGGAGCTTTTTAACTGTACCACAGAGTTTTTTAACTGTACCACGGAGCTCAGCTACTGTCGCGCGGAGCTTTTTAACTGTACCGCAGAGCTTTTTAACTGTACCACAGAGTTTTTTAACTGTACCGCGGAGCTCAGCTACTGTCGCGCAGAGATTTTTAACTGTACCGCGAAGCTCAGCTACTGTTGCATGGAGCTTTTTAACTGTACCGCGGAGCTTTTCTAACTGTACCGCGGAGCTCAGCTAATGACACGCGGAGCTTTTTAACTGTACCACAGTCGCCCGGAGTTTTATGTTTAAAAGCTCCGCGAGACAGTTAAAAAGCCCCGCGGGACAGTAGCTGAGCTTCGAAAGACAGTTAAAAAGCCCCGCGGGACAGTAGCTGAGCTTCGAAAGACAGTTAAAAAGCCCCGCGGGACAGTAGCTGAGCTTCGAAAGACAGTTAAAAAGCCCCGCGGGACAGTAGCTGAGCTTCGAAAGACAGTTAAAAAGCTCCGCGGGACAGTAGCTGAGCTCCGTGGGACAGTAGGTGAGTGTCATGAGACAGCAGCAACAGGACAGGGAAAGTTTTTGCTCTTACTGTCTCTCTCTGTTAGGCTACAGAGGGGCGTGTAGTGTCGTGTTATGGTGTTTGTTGCTGCGCCGCTAAAGTATGGAGGATGAAGAAACAGAAACCCAACCGATTTGAAAGAATCTGAAAAATATCAAATCATGACCCCAATAATCAATTCTGAATCGAATTGTGGGATTTCACAAAGATTCACAGCCCTAAAAGACAGTGCCTGTATGTATGCCTGTGAAGAATTAATTGTGCGTTTTGAAACAGCATCAGAAGCAGTAGAGAGAATGAGCTGAACAGCTGTAACCCTCTCAGGACTGCAGAGCAAACAGTACTGCTGCCAGAATGCACAATGTTCTCATTGCCTAGATCAGTAAAAACATACAAGCTATTACCGTGTGATCCGCTGTCAGCTCCTGCACACACACCTCTGGCTGCCAGCCAGTCAATCTGAATCTGGATCACATTACAGATTGTAATGGCTTCATCTATAAAGTCCAACTGACACAAAATGCCACTGATGGAAATCTAGCCTAATGCAAAAAGTTACAAGCATGCATTTTATTCCTTTATGGGCTTTTTTTCATGTCACTGAATGGAGAAAAAAAAGCCAGTGGCAATCTGTTTATTTTAACCCAGTTTTCAGCATCTGTGTTTCATTACTGGGTAATACATTGTAAAATTTCATGCATATTATGAAAGTGAAATCTCCCATTACAATTATAATAAATTAGGAGATTGCACAACAGAGAGCTTTAACAATAAAACTACCTTCCAAATATTGGGTCGAGGCATGGACTCCATAAGACGTTAGGACAGGACAGGGGTGGGCAATTCATTTTCCAAGGGGCCACATGAGAAATTGCAACGGTTTTAGAGGCACAGACTAATATATTAAACTTAGTTCTGCCCAATACATATATACTGTAGGCCCACACAGCATTTATAATAACATTTATATATAAAAAAACACAGTAAATTAAATATTACAATGATATAACAAAATGTGGTGGATAATATAATTATTTATTAAACATGGGATGGTTCAGTTTAAAAAACTGTAAACATTTTGCATAGTTTTGACCAGCACCACAACCTGACATAAAATATCATGTTTTTCAAAGACCAACATCGCTTTAACCTAATAAAGAACAGTAAATGAAACATTACAATGATACAACAAAATGTGGTGGATTAGATCATTATTTAATAAACAGGTGTATAGATAAATAAAGAGCAATAAATAAAACATTAAAGCAATCCAATAAAAAAGGTTGAGCACATAATTATAAAATAATAATATTTAACAAACATGAAATAATGTTTTAAAAATGTGCAACATTAACGATGTTTGAGAACTGGCAGCACTATTAGCTACACAACTTTACAAAAAAAAATATTTTTTTTAAAAGACCAGCATTACTTTATATACAAAATGCAATAAAAAAAAAAAAACGTTTGTAGGTCTCGCTGCTGGATGGCTAAATTAAGGATGTTAATCTACACAGATTTCGCTCCTAAACTGTTTATTTGGGTAAGCAATACACTTTTATTTACAGTAAGCTTAAATTTCCAGATTTCTACTAAGGCTGGGTGCAGCAGCACTAGTGTTAGCAGGTAAGCATCTTGTTTTTAACATGGTAAACATGCAGACTACAGTCCGATATACTCACCTCTGAATGGCAAAAAAGAATGGCAAAAGAACGCTTAGAACAATTAGCAGCTAATACTAGTGCTGCTCCATATTGTAGATATATTGACATTTTTGATTTCAGTTTAATTTCAACAATTCCGGCCAACTTTAACATATTTCATTTTGGGCTAGTGTACAATATTTTGATACAATATATTTCAGTACAATAATATTTCTTTTGATGAGTTATAAGTTAATAAAATATTAAATATGTTGTCTTCCTATAAGGATGGAAAGTCTGAGGAGGTCTTTTATACGGGTTAGTGAATAAGTGCTACTAATGTTTTAACATTTGCTTCTGTAGGTAACAGTCGGCAGAAGTCCTTGAGGAAGACAATGCTAAATCGCCTGCCTCTGTAACATGATTAAACTGTAAGCCACCCTGAAAAAGAGCCTCATTACAGCCTTAAACCGTCTGCCCATAATATTATGGGCCTGATGGGGTCTGTAATTTTAATGTATGGCAATACAGTATAATTTATTTCACTAAATATCTTGTGTCCTCCTGCAAATACGGACTTGTGCAGGTCATAAGCAGTCAGGTACTGCTTTTTTTTTTTTTTTTAAATATTCATAGCCAATACATGTGTCAGATGGTTCTAATAAAATGACTCATTTTATAAAGCACAGTGAATTTGTTTATTTACATCTTATATTTTGTTCAGTCAGTTCTATAAGAAATGCAAAACCTAAAATCTCAGCAGTTATCCACACTTAATGCTACATACATTGTAAGCTTGGCTATGAACGGCCGTCTCTAAACATTAAAATCAACGAGCCCGTTCCACAACTCCTCATATCAAATGGAGGGAGGACAGCAGATGAAAGGGGAACGATTTCAACTCCTCTCGCTCAATCAAACCCAGCAAGTTTAATGATATAAGAATCCTATTAAGACTCGGCTCCTTTATCCAGCCTCCTGCTCTTTCAGCCCGTTCCACACACTTTTTAACATCAGATTAAGCGATAGCTTTCTGAGTTTTAAATTCACTGTCCAATATGGGAAACATATCAATTTGTTCCTCTTAGAACATTGGCTTTGAACCGGATTTATTTTGGATGGAAAAGAATAGCTGGAGGGGTGGAAACAGACGTGGACGTGCGAGACATGGGATATGAAACTGTGTTCCAGCCAAGAAGAAAGGGCCCTCAGATAAAGGATTCTATCTCCAGCAGACTCAAGGTTAAATAAAGATAAGGAATAGGAAGGAGGTGTGGGCAAGGGTGGGCAAGGGAGCGCAGCGTGTGGGTGGAGGTGGGGGGTTTAGAGGCAGAGGGACGGAGAACGGGGGGTTCATGTGTTACATAAAAAGGCTTCACATCTATTCCAATGACTAATATAACAACTTTTAGGTTGAGACGACTTTGGGAGTGCAAGTTAATGCAAGTAAATTTGTGGAATATGATAGAAATATAAAGCAATTTAAGCTTAGATATTTCACTGTAAGTGGTCCAGTGGTCTAAAAAACTGCCACTTAATCGGGAGATCGCTGGTTCAAATCCCAGTCATGTAGCTTGCCATCAGCTGCCGGAGCCCCGAGAGAGCACAATTGGCCTTGCTCTCTCTGGGTGGGTAGATGGCGCTCTTTCCCCTCATCACTCCTAGGGTTGTGCTAGCCTTGTGCTGTCACTCAGTGTAGAACCCCTGAAAAGGGGGAGAGAAAGATCAGCCCAAAATGTATAAGTAATTAATTAATTAACCAATTATTTTCTTTACAGTTGAAACCATTTTTGGCAAGAATTACACCATTTTATGCACACACATAAAAAAAAACTCTTGTTGCATAGACCTCACATGGTGTTTCACATGGGAGCTAAGGCAGTGCAGCTAGTGATCTAGCTAGCTCCTAGCTTGTCTCCACTAGGGAAGGGCGATATGGCTTTAAAATAATATTACGATATTTAAGGGTATTTTTGCGATAACGATCTACTTAGTGGTAAAGGAAAACAGAACAATTATTTATTTATTTCAAGAATATAGTATAATAGCATAACAGTATAATCATAATGTGGCAAAATAAATAATATAGCATAAAATAATAACCCCAAAACACACCCATATTTAATTAAAAGAATTAGTACACGGCTTTTGCGCATTTTGAGGCCACGCAAAGAAACACCGACACACCCTAAACCCAGCTGCGCTATCCGCAATTGACTGGTGCACTATAGATCACTAAAACAGGGCCCATACTGTATAATTTCAATTTAGTTTATATACTATAGTCATAATGCCAAAAGAAATCTCTCACTGCCAAGTTTTACTTTGCGCCATCTTGCTGCGAATCGTATTGGGGAGCGTTGAAAGCTATTAGAGGGCAAGGAAGAGAGGAGAGAGGAGAGAATGCTCCGAGCTGCGGGTGATGAACGAGTCCTGTGGGTTACATTTTGGATCAGGCCTGTTTATCCAGGGAACATAATGTACCATAAATTCCACCTCTACTTTTTCTGCTCGCAGATAACATTTTATCCAATTTGAACGGTGCTTTCTCTCCTGATTAAAAGCTACTCAGGAGCCGCCGCGTGCCGTCGAGTACTTTCCCGTCTCTCCCTCTCCATTCCTCACTCACCTCCTCGGCAGAAATTGGGGCAAATAAATAGCTTGTCAACACTTTTTCTATTACGGTCAATTGAACCTGCTTGTAAAAAGGTTTTCTGGAGAGGTAATATACCTTTCAGAAGTGGCAACAGTGAGGTTGTCAACAAATTAGGAATGTACCACAGCCTCCATTGTATCACTTTATCTTTAATATTGAAAATTTTTCTCTTGCAAGAAATGCAAACAAGACGCCTGGATGAATCATAAGAATATTTTTTTTGTACAACACTGGTTGTACTGACCCTTAAAAAAAAGTCTGCAGGCACGTATTTAAAAACCCTTTCAGAGCTCAAAAGTTTTGCAGTGACTATTTTGAAAATGACGCCCTTGAAATTGAAGTCCTACAGAAAAGCCCGTGCAGATATAAAACAGGAACTCTGGGATTTATCACACGGCGCACCTGCTGTACTGAAACATATTATTAAAGCTTGAATAGAATGAAAGCAACAGAAGATGAAGGGAGGGATGTCGAGTGTGAGCATATAACTGAACCACGTCTAGCAAGCAGTGAATGCGCTGAATCTGAATCACGCTATGCGTGTTAACGAGTCCAGGTGTGTGCCGAGTGTCGTATCCTGGGTCTGAGAACAATAGCCGTGTAGAAAGTGCTCAGAATGAAGGTTGGAATGGAGGTCAGTTTAGCTCAAGATAGATTCAACTCTTCTGCAATCAGACATCGCTGCTCATTTCTCAGTCAGTCAGAGACACACGAGCACATGTTCTACAGCAGGCCTGAAGTTTCTTGGCAGATAAGGACTGAAATTGGCTTGATTTGTTTTTGGGAGAGAGGCACAGGTGCATGCGCCAAGCAGATGTGTGATACTGGCATCATCACAGAGCCGAGAGCTGGAGCCCACAGTGTTGTCTTTGGTCTTTTTGCAGGAAACCATCAGATTAAAAAAAAATAAACTGTAAAACTTAACACTCAAAAACCAGTGATCCTGCAAGTTTTATGGCTTAGGGACACAAATCAGGGAAATACCTTGAGCTGATAGAGATTTTTTTATTATGTGGAGGCCTTTGGGAATAACAATTATCTATGCAGTGACTTTGTTCCTTCCAAGGTTTCTTCCTCTTAAAGGGAGTTTTTCCTTGCCACTGTGTCACCATAAAAATTGGCATCTCTCTGGTGCTGCTCATAAGAGGCGTGGACCTGCTTTTCTCTGTAAAGCTGCTTTATTAGGGTGAACAAACGTCCGTATTTCCCGGGACATGTCCGTATTTCACGTCCTGTCCCATTTTTTTTTTTAAGTGAGGAAATGTCCTGTTTTTAAATTAGCTTTATTGGACCATTAAATTTACAGGCACTAGGGCACTGCGCACGATGCTGCGTGTGACATAATCCCTGAGTCGCGTCAGTGAGAGCAGCCCTGTTCTTAATCAGAATGTTTAAGCAACGTGCCGAAGCGCAAGTGTATGTTTACCAACGATTTACAAAAGAGTTTCCCTGCTTTCAGACCGGGTCGAGACAAATGGGAAGCCTTGTGCACAGAGTGCACAGTGTTCATGTCCCTCAAAGTTTAGGGACTGCTGGCCGAAAATCGCAGAGAAGGACTTGAAGAATTTATTAATTATTTATTATAATTATTTTTTCCAATAACTGATTGTAAATTAGTTCGTTTGTTATTTTTTTTTTCCAATAGCCTACAGAACAGACAATATTTTGTTCATTACTGAGGGTAACTGAGTATCATGTGTTCTTTGGAGTTGAGAGTTATTGTTGTAACTTTTGTTGTTAAGTGAGGGATGTTTAGATGAGACATTATTTCTTTCATTTTGCTTTTCATTCATTACAGGAAATGTTAACTTAAGCCTTTTGAATAAATGCACTTTAAATAAGTTTTTTAATGAGTTTTTGTTGTTGACTTTTACTGAAAAGCATTTTTAATAAACCAACTGTAAATATCATGTTATTGTAGGATTACGTGGGCCTATGTTAAGTCTGTGCATGCCACATGTGTGCCCGCTCACTCCGTCCGCCCCCTACCCCACCGAACTCCATGGGCAAGGTGTCCTGGTTTACCCAAATGAACATATGGTCATCCTAGCTTTATGACAACTTTTGTTGTAAAAAGCTCTATATAAATAAAATTGATTTGAATTGAATTGACAATTTATTTGCAATGGTCCTTTTTAAATGAACTAGAGAACCATCAGCCTCTCAGTAACTTATTAAGAACATATCAATAATGCAGCAGTATCTGAACCTTCAGCAGATCACCATGAGCCATGTCACCTGCTGGTGTTGATCCACTGTTTTATCAAGTCTAAAGTCAGTGCAGTTTTTTCCGAGAAAATTTTACAGCACTTCATGCTTTTCTCTGCTGACAACCTTTATGGAGATGCAGATTTCATTTTCCAGCAGGACTTGGCACACTGCCCACGCTGCCAAAAGTACCAATTGGTCTTATATAATGTTAAAATTTTCTGAGACACTGACTTTTGGGTATTTACTGGCTGTAAACCATAACCATGAACAGTAAAAAAAAAACAAGCATTTAAAATAGATCACTCTGTGTGTAATACAGCTATATACCGTATTTTTCGCACTATAACATGCACCTAAATCGTTTAACTTTCCCAGAAATCGTCAGTGTGCCTTATAGTTCAAGTTCAAAGAGTTTATTGTCATGTGCACAGTAAGAAACAAGTTTCCTCGTACAATGAAATTCTTTCTTTGCCCCTCGCCAAGTATGCCGCATAAAGATAAAAATAGAAAATATACAATAAAGAAAGAATAAAAAACAAAATATAAATATTAATTAGTGTTAACTTTACATCCATGATGGAAATATATACATGAAAGCAGTAATGGGGTATGGATATTATTTACAAGTAAGTACATGTTATCTACAGCAGTGGAATATGAAAAAAGTGCAAAAGGTTCAGTAGTGCAATTATAAAATTTTGCAAAGTAAAGTAAGCATGTGTCTCTGAGAAATGTCCTTGACATGTAAACGTGTAGAGAGTAATGTGAATGGTTATTTCTGAGGTAGGTTCAAGAGTCTGGTAGCAGTGGGGAAGAATGAGTTCTTTAGCCTGGTGGTTTTGCATTTCACACTTCTGTACCTCCGGCCTGAAGGCAGAAGAGTGAACAGTCCTTGCTGGGGGTGGGTAGAGTCTTTGAGGATGGAGGCAGCTCTCCTGAGGACTCTCTGGTGGTAGATGCTCTGCAGAGAGGGCAGTGGAGTTCTGATGATCTTCTCCGCAGTCTTTACCACTCTCTGCAGGCGTGTACGGTCCGTCGCAGTAGTGTTGCCGTACCACACGGTGATACAGTTGGTCAAGAGGCTCTCAATAACACAGCTGTAGAAGTTGCAGAGTATCTTGGGAGACATCCTGAACTTCCTCAGCCTCCTCAGGAAGTACAGCCGCTGTTGAGCCTTTTTGACCAGCTGTGTGGTGTTCAATGTCCAAGTGAAGTCCTCACTGATGTGGATGCCCAGGTATTTAAAACTGTTCACCCTCTCCACTTCAAGCTCCCGGATGAACAGTGGCTGATGAGGTCTCCTCTCCCTCCTCATATCCACTATCAGCTCCTTCGTCTTGTCTGTGTTGAGGGCGAGGTTGTTGTCCTCACACCATGACACCAGTCTTGTCACCTCCCTCCTGTAAGCCGCTTCATCTCCGCCACTGATACGTCCTATCACTGCGGTGTCATCTGCAAACTTCAGGATGATGTTGTCCTTATGGGAAGCAACACAGTCGTGGGTGAACAGGGTGTAGAGGATAGGGCTGAGGACACATCCCTGTGGGGTGCCTGTGTAAGTGGTGATACTGGCTGAAGTCCTGTCTCCAATCCTGACAGACTGAGGCCTGCCAGTCAGGAAATCCAACAGCCAGCTGCAAAGGGTCGGGTGCAGGCCGAGTACATACAGTTTGTTTGTGAGTTTGTGAGGAATGACCGTGTTAAAGGCAGAACTGTAGTCCACAAAGAGCATCCTGATGTAGGAGTCTTTGTTTTCCAGGTGGGAGAGAGAGTAGTGGAGGGCAGCAGCGATAGCGTCTGAGGTGGATCTGTTGGGACGGTAGGCATACTGCAGGGGGTCCAAAGTGTCCGGTATGCTGCACTGGATGTGATCCAGAACCACTCTGTCAAAGCACTTCATAATGATCGGAGTGAGTGCTACTGGCCTGTAATCATTCAGGCAGGTTGGGGGGCTCCTCTTGGGGAGGGGGACAATAGTTGTGTTCTTGTAGCAAGTGGGAACAATACTCTGGCTGAGGGAAAGATTAAAAATGGAGCTGAAAATGTTAGCCATGTTTGCATCATGGCGCCCCCCGAGGCGGACGTGTTTGCTCGCTCTGCTCGAGTTTTATAATCCGGTGCACCTTTTGAATTAATTTTACCAGTCAGGTTGTAAGGAGCAGTAAAGCCACTCCACTGAAGTGCAGTGTCATACAGGAAGTTCAGTTAGTTCTCCAGCAGTATTAGCATTAGCCACTAACCATGCTAAGTGCTAGCTCTTTGGCCATCCAGGGGTGAGTATTATTAGCCTGTAGCCTGCTGCTAACCCTAGCTAGCACTGCTGGAGCAGCAAAAGCATTACCTGCTAGCAGTTATCTGCTAATGCTCCAGCTTCAGTGGAAATCTGAAAATCTAAGCTTACTCACCCAAATAAACAGTTTTCAGGAAATCCAGTTTTGTTTACTTAACTTAGCTTAGCTTTACATGTTTTAAAAAGATCACAAGGCTCCTTCATGTCCTAACACTAAAAGAGTTAAGATAAAGACACAGTATAAAATGCATTAGCATTATTTGAGTAATTTATTCATAATAACAAGCATTACAGCAGATTAAGCAGCGGTTAGTGTGCAGTCCACACATAGCATTTTAAGAGGACAAGTTTTCCCAAGCTGAATCTTAAGTAGCATTAAACAATGTTAAGCCATGAGGTAAATGTTACTGTCAGTATGAGTTTATGAAATTGGCTCCTCTAACATATCACTTTATACAATCGATGGCCTGAATCAAAAGAGATTAATTGGCTTTTTAAAAGCACAAAATCCCCTGATGCAGCCTCTTCACTCCTGGTCATTACAGCACCGGAGCTGAATACAAATGTGGATGTCTATTCTTTTGAAAGGCTTTGACATTTTGCCTCTTAAAATCTGCTGGTGCTATAATGCTCTTATTAAGGAGAGGACTGGCGCTTTATTAGTTCTATAGGTTTGGCATTAATTCAATGTTTTCAGGGTCATGTGTGTCTGACTGATTGTCTTCTGAAGGTTTATAGGCAAGAGATATATAAATCTAAAGCTTGTGTTTAGGAGTGTGAGGAAGTGTCATTAAAGGAACAATAAGGATTATATTTTCAGTAGTTAATGATAAAATGATCAGGATGTATCATCAGATATTAAGTTAAAGCACTGGCAGCTCTTGTTAGCAGCACATGCTAACAAACCAGTGCATTTCTATTTGGACTGTGCAATGCGTCACATGATCTGTGTGTTTGTTATGGCCTCTGCTGCTCATTCCCCAACACTAACTCCAACCCTAAATTAGCCAATACACAACAGTGAGTGAGCGGTGCTGCAGCATGGAAGCTAGCAAGCGAGCTCAGCGACCAAAGAAGAAATAAAACAAATAAAGTAAATATTGGCTGTGACTTTGACAAGGGGAGAACAGAAAACCATCCTAAAATGTAGGGTTAACTCTTGAATACTTTTAAAATCAGTGTTTCTGCTATTTTTTTCTAGCTGCTCTTCTGTGAGGCCAGGCACTATTAAACTGTGGTCTAAAGTTATTGACTCTGCTAAAGACATGGCTGGTGTCACGCAGGGAGGTGGAGAGGATGGACGTTAGTGCAGATATGAACTTTAATAATATTAAACAGTAAACTGTTTAGCAATTAAATCAGATAGCAAACATAAGAAAACGCAAAACAAAAATACAAGACTGAAATAACTAAAATAACAAAGATGAGATCAAAGAATAATCAAAACTAAGAAAACAGTAATACTAGACTCAAAACCCAACCTGCCACAAACACAGCAAGGTAGCACACAAAAGACTCCACAAGGAACACTGAAACAGAGGGGCTTAAATACACAAAGAGAGTGAGGAACACCTGAGCCAAGATAACAAGGGGGCGGAGTTACAAACAACACACAAGGTGAGATCACTAATGGTTAGGGCGGGGCTAAGGTGGGGCTAGGGTGGAGACAGAACAACAACAAAACAATGCTATGTGCTCAAAAAATCACATGGCTGGGAATACAAGACAAGAAAACAGAGGGCAGAAGCACATAGAACCAAACGAGGAAAAAATACTGGACAGACACATGCTAATATGTGACAGCTGGTCAACTTTGAAGTTTTTCTTTATTCTGCTGTGTAATTTGTGTATTTTTGTGCTAAATGTCTGAAAGATAATGCAAATATTTTCACATAAAAGGGCAAAATTGCTTTAAACAATTCCTTGGTTGGAATAGTAAAATTAATGAGTCAAAAGAAAAAGAAAGAAAAGAAAATGTACTAAATGACTTTTTTTTTTTTAGCTAAATACAGAGACAGACATTTTAACCAGAGTTCCCAAACATTTGTATAACACTATATAAAACATATGTAGGGTAGACAGGGACCAAAATACTCTTCTCTGAAACTGTATACCCTCAGATTCTACAGAAAAATCATATATTTAAGACTTTAATTCTTAAAACTTAGGCCTAAATCAGTCCATTGCATTTTGCTGGCTGTGTATAATAGAATATTTTACACTTTACACTACTTAGATGGTCTATTTGATGGCCTCATTGATGCTCAACCTACCATTAACTCTATTAATCTCTATTGAATGCAACCCTACACCCAACTGTAACCCAAACTCTGATCTTAACATTTTAGGATTGAGTTTAGGATTAGATTTAAACTTGAGTTTAAGGTTAGGGTTAATGTTAGGTGTAAGGTTAGGTTCTATTTTGAATCATTCAAATTCAACATAGGGTTAAATTGCATTTAATAGACATTTAGTTCAATGTCAGTTAAGCATCAACGAGGCCATAAAATGGACCATCTTAAAAGTGTTACCGAATACGTATTTACTGGACATGCTGTGCTGTTTATTAGTTCTTAGAGTGCAATACATTTTTCATCTTTAAAGCAGAAGTCTTGCTTTAGTTGTCTCACAGTTACTGTTATAGTTCACACACATACAGTATATCTTAAACAAGGAAGATAGTATATAACACAGAAATGTTGTTTTATCTGATTGTTCAGATATTTTTTAAAGCGAGTCAAAGCAGGCGTGAAGTGACCGCTGTGAACTGTTCACAGCTCTAAAACCACTGGACTGTCACCAACTGGTCACACCTTAATCTCTGAGGGAACACTGATAGGAAGTGCTGGTGGTGCAGAACCTGCAGTACTGACCCTTTCCCACAGCAGACTTTTACTTTATTATTTAGGGTTTTTTTTATTTGACCATGGTTTTCAAACACAATTATTGTTCCATAATGTGGAGATTGGGTAGAATGAATAAATATGAGTTAATCAACTGGGTTTTAGAGCATATTCTTACCAGAGCAAACTGGTCCAGTTAAAACGGACTGTGGTCCATTTCAAGACTAGCTAGAGGAAGTAGTTTCGGTCCGATCCCAAACAAACGAGCGGTTCGCTTGTGGTGAGAAAATTACCCAAATATACTCTTTATATTTCAGCCAAACTGCTGATAAGACACAGACTTATCTGATATATTAGCCAAATAATAGGAACAAACACTGTCTCTGCTCCATGCTGTTTACATGCGTGGTCTGTGCTGTACTCACTACCAGCAGCTGTGCGACTCCATTTACTACGTGTACATCTGCGTTGGATATCCAAACACTGTGCATAGATATACGCGCTGGAACATGGAATCCTCTCGCTATATTTACTTTCTTGCTCTTGCATCAGACAGCTCTGACCAATTAGAGAATATACAGTACAAGTCAAAGGTTTGGACACACCTTCTCTATATTTTTCTTTATTTTTAATGAGTATTCTACATCTTAGATTAATATTAAACACATAAATACGATTAAGGGACACATATGGAATCATACAGTAATAGTAGTTTGTTCTTCACAAATTACTGGGTGATTTGGCATAAGCTGGAGCACAGCATGAATGAAAAGCAGTTTAAGACTAAGGTATAAAATTCAAGAATGTTAAGTGACCAACTAATAGACCATGTTAAGAGTAAATAGCTTTGTGGAAATACATTTGCTAATTCATAAATAAGGATTAAATCTGGCTCCAGTGCCCTTTCAACACAAGTCAAGTAAAGTCAAGATGGGTTTATTTGTTTGGAACATCAAAACAGAAGTGCAAAAGTGCAAAAATGCAACAAATCAACAAATTGTGCAAACATAGAACTACAATTAAAATCCTATAAGAAATACTACATACAATGAATACAGCAGACATTAGACAGTTTAATAGGCAGGATAGTGCAGTGCTGCCGACACAGCACAATCTGAATATGGGTGGGGAGGATAAAGTGCATAAATATGTAGCATGGTATGACATATAGATACAGTTGTGGTCAAAAGTTTACATACACTTGTAAAAAAACATAATGTTATGGCTGTCTTGAGTTTTCAATAAGTTCTACAACTCTTATTTTTCTGTGATAGAGTGATCGGAACACATACATGTTTGTCACAAAAAACAGTCATAAAATTTGGTTCTTTCATAAATTTATTATGGGTCTGCTGAAAATGTCACCAAATCTGCTGGGTCAAAAATATACATACAGCAACAAAATTTGTCAATTTTGGTGATGTAGCGAGTTGTGTCAATCAAATTAGCTTCATGTCATGGCCTCTTCACTTCTTGTAAGTGATTCTGATTGACTACAGCTGTTGACTTCTCATGAGCCCATTTAAATAGGGCTCATTTGACCCAGTGATTAGACTCAGCTACAAAAGCTACAATGGGAAAGTCAAAGGAACTCAGTGTGGATCTGAAAAAGCGAATTATTGACTTGAACAAGTCAGGGAAGTCACTTGGAGCCATTTCAAAGCAGCTACAGGTCCCAAGAGCAACTGTGCAGACAATTATACGCAAGTATAAAGTGCATGGAACAGTTGTGTCACTGCCACGATCAGGAAGAAAACGCAAGCTATCACATGCTGCCGAGAGGAGATTGGTCAGGATGGTCAAGAGTCAACCAAGAATCACCAAGAAGCAGGTCTGCAAGGATTTGGAAGCTGATGGAACACAGGTGTCAGTCTCCACAGTCAAGCGTGTTTTACATCGCCATGGACTGAGAGGCTGCCGTGCAAGAAAGAAGCCCTTGCTCCAGAAAAGGCACCTTAAGACTCGGCTGAAGTTTGCTGCTGATCACATGGACAAAGATAAAACCTTCTGGAGGAAAGTTCTCTGGTCAGACGAAACAAAAATTGAGCTGTTTGGCCACAACACCCAGCAATATGTTTGGAGGAGAAAAGGTGAGGCCTTTAATCCCAGGAACACCATGCCTACTGTCAAGCATGGTGGTGGTAGTATTATGCTCTGGGGATGTTTTGCTGCCAGTGGAACTGGTTCTTTGCAGAAAGTAAATGGGATAATGAAGAAGGAGGATTACCTCCAAATTCTGCAGGAAAACTTAAAACCATCAGCCCGAAGGTTGGGTCTTGGGCGCAGTTGGGTGTTCCAACAAGACAATGACCCAAAACACACATCAAAAGTGGTAAAGGAATGGCTAAACCAGGCTAGAATTAAGGTTTTAGAATGGCCTTCCCAAAGTCCTGACTTAAACCCCATTGAGAACATGTGGACAGTGCTAAAGAAACAGGTTCATGCAAGAAAACCATCACATTTAGCTGAACTGCACCAATTCTGTCAAGAAGAGTGGTCAACCATTCGACCTGAAGCTTGCCAGGAGCTTGTGGATGGCTACCAAAAGCGCCTAGTTGCCGTGAAAATGGCCAAGGGACATGTAACCAAATACTAATGTTGCTGTATGTATATTTTTGACCCAGCAGATTTGGTGACATTTTCAGCAGACCCATAATAAATTTATGAAAGAACCAAATTTTATGACTGTTTTTTGTGACAAACATGTATGTGTTCCGATCACTCTATCACAGAAAAATAAGAGTTGTAGAACTTATTGAAAACTCAAGACAGCCATAACATTATGTTTTTTTACAAGTGTATGTAAACTTTTGACCACAACTGTATGTCTCTCAAATTCAGTCCACAACAATCTACATACAACTGCTGCCTTCCATTGTTCATTTCCACCATGACTGTGCAATGCCTCAACCAGGCTACAAAAATCTGCCTCTAGGGCTCCTATTGTGCACAAACCCAGACAACCTCACACTTTCCAGGCACTCTAATCCCTTGGTGGCAAGCAGGCCACACACAGCACAGTAGCAGAGTAATGGACTTCTGAAAAAGAGCATTCTGCAGTCAGAGACAAAATTCATTACAATGATGAAGGAACTGGAGGCTGGAACTGCTACTTGTCTTTTACATGAAGCAATTTATGATCAAGGAATATACACTCAACTTAACAATACAGCCTAGCCCATTAGCTACTGTATATTTAGGCTTTTTGATGTTTTTCAACCGTTCAGAAAAGAGATCTTTTTCCCTTTCACTTTCAACCAAAACTAAATAAATGTAAGGGAAATACTTCCTTACAAGACTGTCACTTCCACCGTTTAAAAAGGACATCTTTTCACTTTTCACTTTCAAACAAAACTAGTCTTGTAGGAAACACTTCCTTACAAGACTGTCACTTCCACCGTTTAAAAAGGACATCTTTTTACCTTTCACCTTTCTGGTAGGAAATACTTCCTCACATAAACGTCTTTTCAACCATTTAAAAAGGACATCTTTTAACTTTACACTTTCAAACAAAACTAGTCTTGTAGGAAATACTTCCTCACATAAACATGTTTTCAACCATTTAGAAAGGAGATCTTTTTCTTTTCACTTTCAACCAAAACTAGTGTTATAAGAAACACTTCCTTGCAAGACTGTCACTTCCACCATTAAAAAGGACATCTTTTCACCTTTCACTTTTAACCAGAAATAGTCTGGTAGGAAATACTTCCTCACATAAACGTCTTTTCAACCATTTAGAAAAGATATTTGTTTTACCTTTCAGTTTCAAACAAAATTAGTCTTATAGGAAACACTTCCTCACATGAATGTCTTTTCAACCATTTAGAAAGGAGATCTTTTTACCTTTCACTTTCAAACAAAGCTAGTTTTGTTTGAAATACTTCCTCATATAAACATGTTTTCAACCATTTAGAAAGGAGATCTTTTTCTTTTTTTTTTTCAACCAAAACTAGTGTTATAGGAAACACTTCCTTACAAGACTGTCACTTCCACCATTAAAAAGGACATCTTTTCACCTTTCACTTTCAACCAAAAATAGTCTGGTAGGAAATACTTCCTCACATAAACGTCTTTTCAAACATTTAGAAATGAGATCTTTTTACCTTTCCCTTTCAACCAAAACTAGTCTTATAGGAAATACTTCCTCACATGAATGTCTTTTCAACTATTTAGAAAGGAGATCTTTTTACCCCTCACTTTCAAACAAAGCTAGTCTTATAGGAAATACTTCCTCACATGAACGTCTTTTTAACTATTTAGAAAGCAGATCTTTTTACCTTTCACTTTCAACCAAATCTAGTCTTATAGGAAACACTTCCTCACAAGACTGTCACTTCCACTGTTTAAAAAGGACATCTTTTCACCTTTTACTTTCAAACAAAACTAGTATTGTAGGAAACACTTCCTTACAAGACTTTCACTTCCACCATTAAAAAGGAGATCTTTTCACCTTTCACTTTCAACCAAAACTAGTATTATAGGAAACACTTCCTCACATAAACATCTTTTCAACCATTTATAAAGGAGATCTTTTTACCTTTACTTTCAACCAAAACTAGTCTTGTAGGAAACACTTCCTCACATGAACATCTTTTCAACCATTTATAAAGAAGATCTTTTTACCCTTCACTTTCAAACAAAACTAGTCTTATAGGAAACACTTCCTTACAAGACTGTCACTTCCACTGTTTAAAAAGGACAGTCTGGTAGGAAACACTTTCCACCACAACCTCTTTTTAACCATTTATAAATACATATTTTATATTTTACTCTCTTACTTTCATCCAAAAAGGACCATAGTTTCAATAAAAAAAAGCACTAATGTTTTTTTTCCAGCATCGGTAAAAACGATGGGTGCAGTTTGGACACCGGCAGAATTTAAGCATTGAGTTTTTAATTTAAAGCCTGTCTAGTTTTTTGCTGCGTACCTTCTGTTGTGTGCAAAATGTCACAGTTGTTTACTGTGGTGGAAAATTGCTTAATAATCCTGATCCAATATATTAGATTGTGACTGAAATTTCATTCTCCCTGAAGGCTGACCAATGGGAGGGGGTGTATAGACACCATGGATGGAGACACGCTACTGATATCAGCTCTTTAAGTGGCTTTTTGTCCATGCTTTAAAACGTACCCAATATTTTGTATCAGAGCTTCCTTGTCACTTTTCCCTGTGGACAGGAAGTAATAGTGCTGCAAACAGTCCTTTTTAGCTCAGGTTCACGATGCCCTCCTCTGTTTAATAAGTAATTCTGCCTGCTATCTGGCAGATGGCAGCAATAAACTCATCTAGGTCCCGCTGAACATACGTCTTGAGAGTATGTCTCAAACTCCCATCACTCAGCCCAGGCAGCAACCGGCTCTCTAGCCGTCTGAGTGGGCGCTGTGTTGATTGGCATTCTCAGTTTGGCACAGTGTTGCTGGATGTTTCCTGCTTGGCACAGCTTTATTTGGCTTGGCTCTGCGTCGCTCAGTGTTTCCCTGCTTGATGTAAGATTCTCACGCTTTCTCTGCTTGGCACAGTGTTTCTCTTCCTTTCCCTGCACAGCACAGCTTTTCTCTGTTGAGCACAGTGTTCTTCAGTGTGCTAATACGTGGCACGACATTGCTCTACACTGCACCACATCTGTCTGGCTGTCTACCATCTTCTATTCCCTGTCTCTTTATTTGAAATGTACCTACGGTAGCTATTATTGGAGCACTCATAGCACTCATGCTCCTAATTCCATCCATACTCCATACATCAGTCAATTAATTCTGGGGAATTAATGAGATCTGCACATAAATGTAATGCACAGTTTAGTTGAGTCAAACAGCTACAGAAAAAATACACATTTAAGAATAGCCAACGGAAAAAAGAAAGATACTACAATTTGTTACCATGTATGCAAAGTGATAAATGTATCATATATATATATATATATATATATATATATTTTTTTTTTTTTTTTTTTTTTTTGGGGGGGGGGGGGGGAATTGGGCATAGTTTTTACCTGAACACTTACACTTCACTTTCAGACCACCACGCCCATCAGTGTAGATATATTCCTAAACTTTGACGCTATTTTGACGGCGTGGGCACAAGGCGTAAAAATAGACTGTTGACGGGGTGTAAGATAGCAACGAGCATTGCAGCACACTTTGCGCAGGGTGTACGATAGGGCCCTAAGGATCTGCACAACTTTAATAAGATCTTTCAATAACATTTCCTGCATTCAAATCTTGCATAATTTCTCTATATAGACCTATCCATGTCTAAAGAGGCGTTTTGGATTGAGCTGTTTGAGTACGATGTCCTTATTGGACAAGCAGAGACACATTTTGTCAGGTTTGCAGCAACAGGGAGGACGTGAGGCAGATGTAAACGCAGGTAATATATTTATTTGCATAGACAATAAACAAACAAAAACTAAACTCAAAACAAGATACATACTGGAATTGACATAGAATAAACTATAAAACAGAAACAAAGAAACAGCAACCTGCCGGCATGAAACACACACACAAGACCAGACAACCACATGCTCAAACACAGGGCCTAAATACACACAATGGAAATGGGAAACACCTGGGATCACTGATGAGGGGGCGGAGCTACAAATTGAAACAGGTGGGAGCACTAAAGACATGGGCGGAGAAAGAACATGGAGGCTGACAAGGGACAGGACAAGGACGTGACACATTTGAGTGTCAAGAACAAAATGGCTGCGTCCAGAAACTTTTGCTACTCCTCGGCTGCGTCCAGAAACCCCAAAAGTGTCTCCTTTTTCCTACCGATCCTCCTCCTCTCCTCCGTGACCCGGAAACTGATTTCGTGACGCCATCTTGCCACCTGTCTGAATACCGTAGGAGACGAAAGAAGCCGCTTAAAATTCTCCTGTAGTAGGCTTCCATTGGAGGATACATCAGTGTATCCTACTCCGGAACACTTTTAAGGATTTTCCAATGACATCGATGCATCCACGCCCACAGAGCACGCGAAAAGCAGTGCGAGGAGCAGGCAATGCCCAAATATACGTCATAAACATATTAATTAACTAGGTTCCTTATCTAGTTATACAGCCAGTAAAGCACTGTAACACCTTAGCCCATGTCTGTCTTCTGTTTCTCCCTCGTTTGGTCTCTTGTGCTCCTGCCCCTCTGTTTTCCTGTCAAGTGTTCCCAGCCATGTGCTTGTGTTGTTGTTTTTGTACCTGTCTCCACCATAGCTCCGCCCCAGCCCTGCCCTAGCTATTAGTGTTCTCACCTGTGTCCTGTCTGTAACCCTGCCCCCTCGTCATCCAAGCCCAGGTGTTTCTCACTCTCCTCCTGTATTTAAGCCCCTCTGTTTGAATGTTCAGTGTCAAGTCTTTTGTATCCTTTGTATCTTTTGTATCTTTGTATCCTTGCCGTTCGTTTGAATCCTCGTCTTCCGTGCACTCTGGTTTTGTGTTCCTAGTTCTAGTTTATCCTTGCCTTGTTTTCTTTGTAGTTTTGTGCGTTACCCGAGTTTTGTTTACTGTTTTATTTTATCTTGTTTGTTTAATAAAATATATATTATATTTGCACTTACGTCCATCCCTCCGTCTCCCGCGTAACATAACTAATGTATGCTTTTGTTTAGATAAGCTGTATGCTCAGTAAAACTTTATTAATGATCCCATATTTGTAACTTGATATATATATATATATATCTCACTGGCCAGAGAAATGCGGCCAAAATGCCTGGGAGTAAGCAGGATTTTATTGGAATATCTGAATATTTAGCTGTGTGACAGTAATGTTCCATTGATGCTGTTTCATCTAATATTTTTTCACTTCAACATGTATGCAAAATATTATATGTATTATTATATTTATTATTTATTAAGATTTGTTATTTGTTTTATTACATTCAATAAAATCATATTTTACTATTAAAATAATTTAATATTTACATATGCAACCTTCATCGATGGCTAATCAGGCTGCACTTTGAAGCTTGATCTCTAGAATTTGGAATTGTGTTTATTGATCTCTCATTTTATTTTTGTATGTGGAGCTTTATTCAGGAGAGGAGGAGTAGGAAAGGAGGAGTAGGAGAGGAGGAGTAGCAAAAGTTTCTGGACGCAGCCCTCCTCTCCTACTCCTCCTTTCCTACTCCTCCTCTCCTACCCCGGAAGAAGGTGGAGGAATCGAGGAGAGGAGAGGAGGAATGGTGGGAAGGAGCTGTAATTGGGGAAATGGGACAGCTGATCCCTTTTAGATAGGATGTTGACTACCGTTGAACTGAGCCAATCACAACGCTCACTTTCAGCACGTTTCAGAACATTACTATCACACACAGCTAAAAATTTAGATATTCCAATAAAATCCTGTTTACTCCCAGCTGCATTTTAGGCCGCATCTCTGACCAGTGACTCTGGCAGCCCTGTCTGACCTCAGCCTTATGAGGGATTCAGTTTCCTCATCAGTCCCTAAGTTAAAATAAATAAGTAAATAAATGATTTAATTAAAATTATATATATATATATATATATATATATATATATATATATTATAAATAATATATGTTTTTATATGTATAACATGATACACATAGGGTCATAAATATAGTTTTACTGAGCATACAGTTTATCTAAACTATAAATTATATTACTGCTTTACTGGCTGTTTAGATAGATAAGGAACCTAGTTAATTAATATGTTTATGACGTATATTTGGGCGTTGCCTTCCCCATTTTCGCGTGCTCTGTGGGCGTGGATGCAGTGATGTCATTGGAAAATCCTTAAAAGTCTTCCGGAGTAGGATACACTGATGTAACCTCCGTTGGAAGCCTCCTACAGGTGGATTTTAAGCGGCTTCTTTCGTCTCCTACGGTATTCAGACAGGCGGCAAGATGGCGTCACAAAATCAGTTTCCAGGTCACGGAGGAGAGGAGGAGGATCGGTAGGAAAAAGGAGACACTTTTGGGGTTTCTGGACACAGCCAATGTCTTTTTTTTTAACTTACAGTGGGGTTTAAACTTAAACACACATTATGTGCAATTGCAATTACAGAATTTTGGCAAAGAGTAAGTTGTGTTTCCACCCACTACATAAGCTGCAGTGATTAGGAGTGGATTCAAACAAGAACCATTGAGAGATTAAACGTTTCCTTGCTTTTAGAAGAATCTTTTATATCTATTAGCAATTTTTAATGGCATTTGTTTTGTTTGAAGTTCAAATAATATTTCAGGCAAGACTAGCAGTGGCCCACCATACATTTGGGAGTGCAAACACAACAGACAGTTTCGAGAGAAAAATGTGTAGGCTTTTTGGATTTACAGAAACATTTCAGAAAGTTTAAGGCATTTTAGAATGTTAAAAAGCTGTGTGTCATGATGAACATCTGAAACCGGAGCTTTAACCCAGGGGTTGTACTTACTTTTGTTTTCTCTGGGCTTTCTGAGCTGAGTTACAGTGTTTGATGTTTTGACATTGAGACATTGAGATTTTTTTGTCTATTTAGATACAGCATAACATATCAAGCATCTGTAGTTAATACCATATTAATGGGCTAACGAGCTTCATGCCACCAAAACACACCAGTTCAATAAAAAAACATTGGAAATCTAAGCTTACTTCTTAGTTTTTGCAGTCACTCCTCATCAGTGTGAATCGTGTATCTAAAATTGCACTATGAGCTGAGTGGAAGGCATCGAATGAAAAGCGTCGAGAAATAATTTACCAAAGTTGTGGAAGAGCAACTTTTGCACAAGTCTGCCAGTGGATCCTGACAGCATGGAGCAGGTAAAAAAAATCCACTATCAGAAATAGCCTGGAAATGACTGTACTTCTTTTGCTATTTCTTAGAACTTTTTAAAATTTAATAAGAGGGCTGAAAAAAAATAATGCAAACTCTATAAAACAGAGCATTCCAAAGAACTGTCAGGACAGAAAAAAGCATTTAATCAGCCAAGGCATTACCTTTTTTAAACACCTCTCATATCACATTCGTGTTTTGACAACTTTAAACATCCCTATCAAGTATAAAACCTTTCCCACATCCTGTGTTTTAACTCACTGCAGAACTTCCTCCACTCAGTAAAGCTTTGCTGGAGTTGTTAAATAAAGCAGAGATGTCAGCCACGGTCGCGCAGACTGTTGTTATGAGGAGGCGTGTGAGATCACGTCCTTGCATTTGCACTTCATAAGGCAAAGGAGGAAGTCTCAGCGAGCGGAAGTGGTGTTGTTAAAGTGCTGTGGATTTAGTGCTCCACAGCAGGTCCCACTATAATGGCCAACCTGGGTGCGCTGCATTAAATGAATGTGGACAGATGGCCTAGTTCTCCGGACTCAGGGTGAACCCATAATGGCTTGTAACGAGTGCGCGGAACATTTGGACGCAGCCACATGCTGCTCCCATCTTGGGGGGAAAAATAAATAAATAAAAAAACGGAACCACACTGCCTGAAGTGTCCAAATGTTTTAGAGAGAACAGACAATGAGATGAGAGGAAACAAATTCAGGTAAAACAATACAGAACACTGGAATACAGAGAGACAAGGCCTATATTTCCTTTATCAAATCAAATTACAGTAAAGCCAAAACATATTTGGACTTCATGTTTTTGAGCTCTGCCTACCATCACACTGGATATAAAATAAACAAATGAGATGATATTTAAATGTAGACTTCCAGGTTTAATTCAAGGGGTTGAACTATGTCCTATTACGCGGTTAGAAATTTTAGGTTCTAAAAATATTTGGACAAATAATTAAAAAATCTATTTTATGGGCTCTATTGATTATTCCCCCTTTATTCTATCATTAGCTTATCAGGTAAAAGGTCTGGAGTTGATTCCAGGTGTGGCATTTTCATTTGGAAGCTGTTACAGTGACCCCACAACATGCGGTCAAAGGAGATCTCAATGGAAGAGAAATAGACCATCATAAGCCAGAAAAAAAGAAGAAATCCATCAGAGAGATAGCAGAAATGTTGGGACTGGCCAAATTAACAGTTTGGTACATTCTGGGAAAAAGAGAGCAGTGTTGAGCTCAAAGGCCCAATCCCATTTCCCGCCTTGGCCCTACCCCTTAGAGATAAGGCTTGTTAGCTCTCAGTAATAGGGGATAGGGATATGGCTTGTTAGCTCTATAAACTGAGATTTTTTAGAGGCACACTTCAAACCAAGGGCTTTGAGGGTCACTAGTAAATTGGCTTAACTTAAAAGTGATGATTATCGCTATGTTATCATACTTTAATGTGTAGCTTCAATGTTTTATGGCCAAATTCTTCATAACAAGCATAAACATATTAGATTGCTAGTACTTTGTTTCAGTAGCTAGCTAGCTAACTTTCCCATTCTCTTTAAATGGTGCAGCATTTAAGGCGGAACGTACAAATAAAATAAAAGCTAATCAAAGCTCATTTCAGCTCCCCATCACAGAGGAATTAAGGAAATGGACAATAATAATGTATTTCTGTACCATCCCTTTCTGAAGAAATATAATGCCCTAAAGTTAACTATTTAACCAGCAGCTAGGTTACTGAGCTTTAGCGCTCCTGATGACGTACCGAGTGTCTGAAGGGTTGTCCCAATTCTTTGGGCGAGGATTTCACTTGGAACAGAGTTACAAGGGGAAGAGTTTTGCTCAAAAATAGAAGGGGTAGGGGTAAGTGGTAGGGACAAGGTGTGAAATGGGATTGGGCCAAACAGTCCAAACAGTCCATTTTGTACAGAGGACAAAATCATATGATCGTTGAATCATTTCCATGGTGAAGAAAAAAACCCTTCACAACATCCACCCAAGTGAAGAACACTCTTCAGGAGGTAGGTGAATCAGTATCTCAGTCTATCATAAAGAGAAGACTTTATCACAAGGTTCAAATAATTAATAGAAAGGCCAGATTAGACTTTATCAAAAAACATCTAAAGAAGCCAACCCAGGATTGGAACAGCGTCCTTTGGACAGATGATATTAAGACCAGCCTGTACCAGAATGATGGGTAAAAATTTAAGATATCTACTGTAAAATATTAAAGTATTAAAAATGAAGATTTTATTTAGGGTAAAGTTCATTTGTACAGTTACTTTTGAGCCACTGAAATGATGAGGTCTTGTAGAAAAATGGTTGCAGTTCCTTAACACTTCATTGGATATTTTTCCTCAACGTGTTGAATTAACATCCACACTACAGTTTCATATAATTTGTTTCATTTTAAATCCAGTTTTGGTGGCATGCAGAGCCCAAATCATGAAGATTGTATCCCTGTCTACATATTTTGTTGAGCCCAACTGTACGCTATGTAATATTTCAGCTAAAGAAAGAAAAAATTAACATAACATTTCTTCAGGGAAAAGATGTTTTGACAGAGAGAAGCATCTGAGGGTGTTCTGTGTTGTCAGTGGTTTTCCGTTTATTTGTAAAAAACCCAACAAAATAATTCCTCTCTGAAATCACATGTTGTAAAACTTTGGAAGAAATGTCAAAGAGCTTTTTTTTCTTCTTCCCACACAGACACTAAGCTCTACAGACTCTCTCTTTTTGATACTCGGTTTTGTCACATACAGCTTCCCATAAGAGAGGCTTTCACTCAGCTCTCATATTTATCAGCAGGGAATGACTCATGAAAGGAGCTCTGAGTGACACAGTCGTGCCCACCCTCCTCATCGCGGCAGCATGAAGTCCACACTCTTAAAAACCAATAATTCTCATCCTTAATTTAGATTTCGGGTGAGTCTAGTCATCAATCAGAGCAGCTGCTGCCTTTTACAGCCGCTTTCAGTTACTGAAGTGAGACACGAGGCGTCCACAGCCGAGCGACCCAGGCAAAAACACACTGTCTCCAACTGACAAAGACAAATGCTGATAGCAGACAAGCAGCTTCTGTAAAAGGCCTCAAAAGTGCAGCCGTCAGTGCACATGTGACAGGCAGCCACCGCATGCTGTTTGTGTATGAGGCAGATAGCGTGTGTATTGGTGTTAATGCGAGCATGATGCCGGCACCAAACTCAATGAATTATTTTCTCCTGATCAATATTTCATTACACACACAGCCCCTCTCTCTGGCAGTTACACAAATTGCAGTGTCCAAATTTTCAATTGCTTTCTTTCACTTAGAGACGTAAAATGGAGAGGTGCACACTGTACGCGCCACAAGCTAAACAGCAAAAAAACAAACAATAAACAAATTAAACTAGAGTAAAGAACTATAACTTAAGAGAATAACCAATAACACCATGTCCTAACAGAAAACTCTGCACTTACTTTATTTAATTTTCAGACAAAACACTCATTAAGTGTAATTGATTTTTTTTTTTCAGGATCAGGAAAAAACAGGAAAAAAAGCAGGAAAAAAACAGAATATCGCACATAAACCTCAACAACCACATTATAATACCAATCTAACGCTTTTCTTCTGTCTGCTTGTATATATATATATATATATATATATATATATATATATATATATATATATATATATATCAGTGGCGATTGCTCTAAGACTGCAAGGGAAGCTCAGCTTCACCCTAAAATGTAAAAAAATAACTGATTAAATATATATACTATTGTGTGTACATGTCACTGATTAAATATGCGCTACAACACGCTGAACTTAGTTCATAATCAGCTTTTTATCACTGGTAACGCCGCGGCTTTCCTCTCACTCATTCCTGCAGCTTCACAACGCTGCTTTAAACAGTGCGGACCCTGAGCGTCCACAGACTTCAATAGCGGAGCAAAGCGTGCAGCGAAACGAGACGAGTCATTGGATAAACGCTGGGCTTTGTCCCGCCCATCGGACGCTCAGCGTCTCTGGTGGTCTATGGAGCAGTGGGCTGGCCTCGGCCGGCCCGGACGCTCAGCTTCTGCGTGATGATTGGATGATCTGTCTGAGGCGGAGTCCCTTTTTGATTGACAGTGAAATGAGCGAATCAGCGATCTTTTAGTGTAAAACTCCGTGATGGGAGCATTTTCATTCTGTTCTGAGTTGAACCTGAGACTTTCCTAATCCTTATAGCGGCATTTTCTTTATTAAAAACGACTAGCAACAAATCCAGCTTCTATTTCTGGTGCTTTTCTGTAGCTGCTTGTGTTTGGAGACCGACTTCTGTACTGTTGTCCATGCCTTTTGATGAAACTATCTCAGGACATAAATGAACAGGGGCCAGTAGTAAGTATTGTGTTATCATTAAATTTACGTGCATTTTTTCCTTGACCAACTTTAAAGATTTTGCGTAATGTTTTTTTTTTTACTGATCATTTTATATTTATTCAGGTCATAGCGTCTTTTTTATGTAATTGTTCAATGTGAAGAATGGGTACCTTTTTGTTGTGTAGTGAAAACTTGAAACAAATGAAAAAAAATCTCAGGGAGAGTAGAATTTACGTATAAATAAAACTACATATGTTAAGATGTAGGCCGAAATTGAGCTTCCCCTCCTTGAAAGATCAGCATCCGCCACTGATATCAGCTCTGGAAAAAAATAAGACACTTATTAAGAAACAATTATGAGTTTCTTTCATTTTAATAAAAATTGAAAACCTCTGAAACATAATCAAGAGGAAGATGGATGATCACAAGCCATCAAACCAAACTGAACTGCTTGAAGTTCTGCACCAGGAGTAAAGGCATAAAGTTATCCAAAAGCAGTGTGTAAGACTGGTGGAGGAGAACATGTCAAGATGCATGAAACCTGTGATTAAAAACCAGGGTTATTGCACCAAATATTGATTTCTGAACTCTTAAAACTTAATGAATATGAACTTTTTTTTTTGCATTATTTGAGGTTTTTGTTAATATGACCATTTCTTATTTTCTGCAAATAAATGCTCCAAATAACAATATTTTTATTTGGAATTTGGGAGAAATGTTGTCCAAAGTTTATAGAATAAAACTAAAATGTTCGATTTACTCACACATATATCTATAAATAGTAAAATTAGAGAAACTAATTCAGAAGTGGTCTCTTAATTTTCCCAGAGCTATATATATATATATATATATATATATATATATATATATATATATATATATATATATATAAGCAAAAAAAACCTTAATATCAGGAAAAAGATAACCTGAATAAATATAAAAGGCACTTTTCAAATGATAATTTTATTAATTAAATGAAAAAAAAAAAACCTCTCTAAACCAATCTGTGTGAAAAAGTGTTTGCCCCTGAAACCTAATAACAATAAGGGGTTTGGAGCATTAACCACCTGTTTACGATCATGCCTCCGCATCAAATCCTTTTTTAAAGCTATTCAGAGGTGGACTTGTTTGTGTGCTTTGGATCATTGTTTTATCTTTTGTCCTATTTAGACAAAATAAGTTGTACAGAATTAGTTGTACATGAGGTGTGGTACTGTATTGTTATTGCAGGACATCCGTGTAATTTATTACCAATTTGCACAGGCTGAGAATATTCGGCATGAAGGAGTTAGGTCTACTTCATTAGAGCCCTGCAATTATATAATTGATATAATCAGTTTCATAATCTTATAAGCCTATTTTTAATTTATACCTATTTTTTTTTTACATATGTTTTTTTTTTACATTTGCAGCTACATGTACACAAGCATCTCCATACTGCACAAAAACTGCTTCTGTACAGCATATGACTAAACATAACCTGAGGATATTTTTATGGCTCATTTGACATAAAGTAAAAGTCTCTGAGATCTTTACTGATATGGACGCACACAGTACATCTGTTCTCCTCAGAAATATTATTGTTTTGACTGGAAATTAAATAAATGGGTTGGTGTGTTTTAAATTCAATAAATATAAATAAATTAGATAAGTGGTTTCTGACTTTTTCTCAGGACCCATTTAGCTAGGAATATTGCTCTACATTGAGCCTTCCTCTATGTACATTTGTTGAATTTGAAGAAGGGGCTTCAGCCATGGTCAGCTTCTCAAACTGCAGTTATTTTATATTTCCAAATTGTGATTTAAACCATATTTAGTGCAGAAGCCACATACTGTAGCACTACTTACAGTTTGGAATCTCCTGCACTGTAAATGTCTTTCACCAAAGACACACTAAAAGACTTGGAGTGTGTGTTAAAATTAATACCTGCTCTTCCATTTCAGCGTGATTGTTCTCCTGAAGTGCTTTCAGGGGACTCAGCCAACACTGTCATAAGAGTGAAAAGAGCTGAGAGGCAGATGATAAATGTGTATTAACGTTGAGCAGGGGCAGAGATAAATGGAAAAAGAAATACAATTGGACAGGAAAAGGAAAAATGTTGGCCCCATGGGTTCTAGAGGAATAACAGAATGAAATAAAGTACATAAGAATGTGTGAGGCGATGAGCCTGTGTGTGCAGTCAGGCCGACATCTCTCTGTTTGGTTTTGGCTCGGATCTTCCTTGTGTGCCAGGAGCTGTGGAGAACATGGTCTGAATTATAAATCTTTGCATTACAGAAACTTCACGTTTTGTTACAGGCTTTACAACTTTTGATTTCAGAGTATTTTTCTGAATGTATTTTTTTCTCGCGCTGCATTTAAACTTCTCCGTCGGTTCAACGCACATGATCACACTGCCCCCCTCCAACTGGTTGAATGTGAGCGTTACAAAGGCATTCCCTGCGTCGTCCAATTAAATCGATTAAAAAATGGGAAATGCTTTTATGCAGGCTATGAATATTTCCTATAAATGAATAAATATAAATGTGTATTTATAGATATGAATTCTTCATTACACTGTCTAGTGTGCAGTATATAACCTAACAAAAGCTAACTTTTCCAATTAAATTACATATTGATATTTTAAAAACCCACCAGAGACCCCAACAATTACAATCCCTGTAAATCAGCAGGGATTTAACAAAGAACAGAGAAGGCTGAAACTAACTATTTTTTTTCTTCAGTAAGTGGAGAACAACAGGTTAATCTAATTGTTTTGCCAGTCAAACTCTGAAGTCCCTTGTAAAAGAAATGTATTCATATTGAATGTTTTCTGCTTCATAGTTCTTTGAGTTTTCTGGCTTTTCTGAAACTTTTCACTGCACTTGCTGGAGTCAGGATTCATTCTGACAAGAACACCAAACCAAACAGAAATGAAAATGAAAGTTAATATACACAAAACCAAACTGATTTCTTAAGCACAGCATGTTAATAAGAGGCTCTCAGGGCAATATAACTCTTCATTGAAAAATATAGGACAAACATTTAAGAGCAAGTTTTAAAAGTTAAACAGGCCAGGCTGGAAAACGTTTAAATCTAATTAGAATTTAGCTTAGCTTAGGGCGTTTTCACACCAGCACTATTTGGTTCGGTTAAAAGGAACTCTGGTCCGTTTGTAACTTTAGTGTGGTTTGATTGAGTAGGTGTGAAAACAGTAATCGCACTCGGGTGCGGATCAAAAGAACCGGACCGAGACCAGCTAGAGGAGGTGGTCTCGGTCCGGTACCAAACGAACTCTGGAGAGGTTCGCTTTGGTGAGAACGTGATCCGGTCTCGATCGGATCCAGCTATTAAATATAAGCCATTTATTTGAGCTAAACTGCTGATAAAGCAAGCACAGTTTAAACTGATATATTAGCCAGATAACGCTAATTACCACAGCTGTGAACAAACACTGTGTCCAGGCACGCGCCGTCTGCGCTGCATTCACAGCTCACAGCCGCGTGACTCTGTTTATTATGTATAAATCTGCGCTGCACGTAGAAACACTGTGTTTGAAAGTGCAGCGTTTCAGCGTTCAGTGTTAAAGCACAGAAATTTGCCCTGGAACACAAAATCCTCTCGCTGTATTTACTTTTTTCGTATATTTATATTTAACGTTCTCCCGTGTCAGACAGCTCTGACCAATCAGAGGACACAGGCTGCTCGCGTGGTTTATTGATGTGCATTTTGGTGCGTTTACATTTATGCCTATGTGAAACCAGACCGAACAGAGCGAGAAAACGCTCCAAGTAAACGAACTCATTACCTGATCATTCGGACCAGAGAAACAAACTACAGGCCCTTAGTTTCCTTTGCAACTGACTTTTTCATCTAGCAGTCTTATTCTGATTTTATTACTTTGACTACTGTGACATAAACATATTAGGTCAGTGAAGAGAAGTCTGATGAATAATTCTATAAATACAGGACTGCGGTTGAGGTCATATAGTGAGGTTAGATATAGGTATCGCAGCACTATTAATACTAGGGGTGTACTATACCGTATCGTTCACGATAATACCGGTATAATTTTTAAAACGGTACAAAAAAATAAATATCGCGATATTAGCGGTATTCTGCGTTGTTTACGTATGTACGTCATACAGTTACGCGTGTGGCGTACGTTCATTACGTGGGGCGTTTGGACACAGCAACAAGTATGTCAGAAAGCGGCTCTGCTGTGGAGAAGCCCGTTCGGAATAGGAGAGCCAGTTAAGTAGTGTGGCAGTGATTTGGTGACAAAATATCTGATACACACTGTAATATGTAAGGTATGTCCGAAGCGCATAATATCAAAACAGAAACACCCAGTTCAGTACGAGGAAAGCCAAAAAAGTCGCGGAGTGACTGCAGTGGCCAGTGTGAGTAACGCTACTCCAAGCAGACAAGTCTACGCTGATTCAGCACAACATCGCCACAGCTTTGGAAATATACACTCCCTATGACAGAAAGAGCAAACGCTGGAAATAAATTACTGAATTATCGCATTTTGTTTAGCTATAGGATATGATTTGTTTAGGATATGATGCCAATTTAAACTGTTGAGAAGAAAGGCTTTACCAAACGCAGCCAAACACAAAGGTACCGAGCAAGTAATGAAAAATAGTGGACATATTACTTCAGCGATGTGAAATTCGTAATCCTACCGTTTCTAAAAACTGCAGAGTCATCGCTGCGGTTAGATATATTGTTAAACAATAATGTGCGCTTCTGTTTCCTTCACGTTTGAACTTTAGAGTCCTTATTTCAGTCAGAAACTCGCGTTTAAGTTTAATCCACTGTCTGAGTTTCTCCGTGGCTCTGCGGCTATCAACGCTTGAGCTTGTAAACAATGTTTTGAATCACGGATCATTGACTTGTGAATAGATTCACTCAGTGAGTCGACTCCTCACTCAACCCAAAGCGTCTGAAAATCAAACAGATCACATGATAATTCCCTATATCCGTGGAGTTAAATGTTCAAAATTTCTTGCATACACATATATATATATATATATATATATATATATATATATATATATTTGTCATCTGTATGTTTAGTTTATATTTGTTCTTCTGTTGACTTTGAAGCTTTAGAATATTTTAGTATAATTTGTTGCAGGTAAAATTTTAAATCATGCAAATTTTTTTTTAAGGAGTTTGTGATATTTGTTACATTAGAGTCTTGAAAAGGCAAAAAAAAGTAATATTTAAGTGTGAAATGCATTTATACTAAATAAAGCTTAGACATAATTTTTTTTTCTGCAATACTGTTTTCTTGAAATTAATAAAATATCTTTGTTATATCGTCAAAAATATCGTTATCGCGATATTTCCCTGAAATATCGTGATATTATTTTAGGGCCATATCGCCCACCCCTAATTAATACTTACATTTAATATGTTAATACATAAAACAAATGTCAAATGTGCACAGTCAGTTTGATATCATACCTCCTCTTTAGCACCTTGTACGTTGTAACATTGCATTTTTCACATTTGTGAGCTCTGAAGGCTTCTGGTGTCTGTTGCCTGGAGCACGCAGTCCAACTCCTCTGAAGTGTGAACAACCATCTCTGGAAGCAGACGGATGAAATTACGCCATGGTTCTGAAGAGTGGCGCAGACCACATTGTTTTTTCACAGCTATGGGCTTGTTTCATCACAGTTTACACTGAAAACATCGCCTTTAGTGAAGAACACACACAGACACACACACACACACACACACACACACACACATGCATACAAACATACAGCAAAAAGCAAAGAGAACCTTCCCTCCAGAGAACACAAATCGCACTGAGTACCTTTGGTGACCTTACGTATTCTTTCCTGTTATATATAACCATCAAAAGCTTTTATGCATCTTGGCATGTTCTCCTCCACCAGTCTTACACACTGCTTTTGGATATCTTTATGCCATCCGTTTGCTCAGAGTGATGCACTTTCGTTTGTTCATACAAAACTTTGCGTTTGTTTCTGTTTTTTTATTTTTTTGCCTGAATGTACTCAACGACTTGCAGTCGGACAAGGACAATGCGTCTTCAATTCAATGCTTTATCAAAAAACCACTGCGGAGGAAATGAGTAAGAGGCACACAGCAGACTGTTGTTCTTTATTGCTTCTGATAAGCACTGTGCTGAAAGAGAAAGTGGATAAGTGCACAGACACGGCTACTGACGTTTTCATTCATTTCATCCCCTTTGAATCAAAATGCCACTGTTGTCTTTATTCCAGCCTGTTCCTTTATTGTGTGTTTTGTGTTGTGTGTGTGTGTGTGTGAATGTATGTGTGTGTTTGTGTGTATTGTATTTGTATATATATTATGTGTACCATGTCTTTGCTTGCATATCCTGATTAATGAGGCTGCTGCACATTTTGGATGTCTACCTGCAGTATGAAAAAATTGACATATATGGGACCCTATTATACACCCTCTACAATCAATCAACCTTTATTTTAACTCGGATGTACATTGAGGGCAGCCCTCATTTTCAATGTAGCCGAGCATTTACAGAAACAGGGATTGACATAACAGAGAAAATAAAGGGTAATTATTGTAAAATATCAGTAAATAAAATATAAAAATAGATTAAAAAAATAAATTAATAATAATAATAATAATAATAATAATAATAATAATAATAATAATAATAATAATAATAATAATAATAATAATAAAATAAAATAAAAGTAAATAAAAAAATAAAATGAATGATTATAATTAAGTATGGTTTAATTGACAAAAATTAAAATCAAAAGAAAGGAAGACTAATACAACAAAAATGGGTTAAAATTAGCTAAAACTAACTTGTAAATAAATGAACTAACAAAAATAACAGCAATAATAATAAAAATAGTAATAACAATAAAAGAAAATCAAAATAAGATAAAAAGCAAAAATACAAAACTATTAAAATAATAAAAATTATAATTTAATAACTATAATAATAATAATAAAAAAATAAATAAAATGAAAATAAAATAAGGAAACAAAATAAAAAAAAGGAAATAAAACAAACAAAAAAAAGAACTAAAATAAAAGTTAAGGATAAATAAGATTAAGTAAAACAGGAACAGTCTATTTTCATGTCTTGTACCTGTGCTGTTAAAATAGCATCAGACTTTAGGAATAAATCTACGCTGATGGGTGTGGTGGTCTGGAAATAAAGAATGTTCAGGTAAATATCTAGCATGTTTATGTCCTGGCACCCAAAAATACAAGTGCGCCACTGACTGATTTAAACCCTGACAACAGTCAACAGCCGTGCAATCATATCTTAGCTACGTAGCATGCAAATCCAGCTTTACATCAACAACAAACAGAATAAAGAATAAAATAACATTGCTGTTCCCTTAAATGAGCTGCTGGCACACCTTCACAGTGGCTCCTAAAGGGGAATGACAAGTGAAACGTTGATTGGTTTATTTCCTGTTACGCCCAAAAAATGATTATTAAAATGATTAATTAAGAGAATTAATAATACATGCCTTTTGCGCATTTTGAGCCACGCAAGGCATATTTTTTGCGCCCTTACGATACCAAAGACCTTATTCCAGCTACATGATTGACATTTGGCCAGTGCACTACAGATCACTAAAATAGGTGGTATTTTAAAAGTATTTTACTAACAAATCAGCATATGTACCCTTTTCCATAAAACCCTTTGTAAATAATTATTGTCTATTTCATATCTGATCCAATTAGTGAGATTTAAACATTTGCTGTAAATAATTATTAGGAATAAACTTTTATCTTATGAAACTTATTTCAACATTTTATGATTTATGATTTTCCACCAACACACAGCATTACATTAAATTATCCTCTTATACTGTTGCGCCTGCTTGATATTCACAAATGTTTAAGAACCAATGTAAAACATACTTATATGTATTTTTTTTTTCATTAAACTGACTTACTGTTCCATTATACATAAATTCAATTTATATTTGTTTTACAGTGCAACAATGTATGACACTGTACACAAAGCTGAAGTTGGCTTCTTATTTACCAGATTCTTCTTGTTTTTTTTTTTTTTTTGTTTTTTTTGTTCAACCTTAATGCTGCTTAAGTTACAGAATGGGAAAAAAATATTTGAATACCACAAGATCCATGATCTAACCTGCTGGTTCTCCACACTCTTCAGTAGAAAAGGGTAAGCAGTCATATGAGTGGGCTTGGTCGTAGCCCTGACCATGGCTGGAAGAGATGGTGGATGTGTTGGCCTTTGTACTCAGCTGCAGGTTCTGCAGGAGGTGAATGGGCAATCTGCTGCAGAGAAAAGACCTTTATCTCATCTGTTCTCTGTGTTTGGAACAAGACTCACACAGAGAGCTGTCATGACTTTAAGGCTTTTTAAGTGCCCTGCCAGAGTTTCCTCCAGAAGATTAGGGATCTCTTGTTTGCGGCCCTGTTGTCTCTTTACAACAGCAGGACTGGCCAGAAACTGACCACGGCTAACAGCTATTATCAGTCTCAGTGGCTGACAACAGATAGAAAGCGAATAAAGGAGAAGCCACATTTTTTATGTATTTAATGAAAGTAAAAGTATCAAAAATGTGATATTTTTCACACTATCAGTCACAAAAATCCAAAAATCGTCAGTTTGTCCTATAATTTGGTGCGTCTTTTGTATGAATTTTACCAGTTAGGTATTAACCTCTTAAGCTCCAAGCCTAATTTTACCAATTTCCGCCTGAAATTACATACCTAATTTTTAAGGCTTTTAACTCTAATATTAAATAATTTATAGGCAATTTTATGAATTAATATTGCTTAGATGCCTTTACAAAATTAATTGAACACTTTAAATTGTTTCAATGATCACGTATTAGTCAAAATATGGTAAAAACAAGAAAATACTTCAGGCACTTTTCAGATTTTCTATTTTTATTATTTATTTTCAAGGCCAATAAAAGGTAATATTTATATGGATGTTATACAGGAGTTTCAGTTTAGTTCTCCAGCACCGAGACCTGAGAAGCATTAGCATTAGCCGCTAACCATGCTAGCTCTTTTATTGTTTAGGCTTGCACTGCCGGAGCTGCATTAGCATTAGCTGCCAACCACACTAATCACTAGTTTTTTTGCCATTCAGAGTTGAGTTCTATCAGCCTGGAGCCTGGAGCAGCATTAGCAAGTTTATCAGACTGTAGTCTGTGTGTTTACTGTGTAACAACAAGCTACGTGGGACGAAATCTGAAAATCTCAGCTTACTGTATATAAATGGTGGCGCTTTACTCACCCAAATAAACAGTTTTCAGGAAAGAAATCTGTGTAGCTAAACATCCCATGCTCAGTTGACTTTAAAAGTAAATGTTTTTTTTTTTCAGAATAACAGTTTTGTATACTGTTTAACAACAGTGTTGAATGTAATTTAAGGAATTTATTAATATAAAATATTGTAATTTAAAGGATTTATTTGCAGAAACTTCTAAAATAATGTTGGAAATAACAAAAAAGATGCAAAGCTTTCAGACCTCAAATAAAGCAAAGAAAACAAGTTCATCTTCACAAAGTCTTAAGAGTTTAGAAATCAATATTTGGTGGAATAACCCTGGTTTTAATTACAGTTTTCATGCACCTTGGCATGTTCTCCTCCACCAGTCTTACACACTGCTTTTGGATAACTTTATGCCACTCCTGGTGCCAATATTCAAGACTTTTAGAAACGAAAATCTGTCATTCTAAAACAAATGGCAAGAATTTTGAAAGTATCTTCAAGTGCAGTCGCAAAGACTAATGACAAATGCTATGCTATGAAACTGGCTCTCATCAGGACCGCCAAAGGGCAGATCGAAGAGCAGGAGTTATCTCTGTTGCACAGTATAAGTTCATCAAAGTTGTCAGCCTCAGAAATCATAAGTTAACAGCTCCCCAGATAAGAGTATTTTAGTTTGCTTAGCATTTTTAAGTTACTACATGATTTCTTATGTGTTCCTTCATAGTCTGGATGACTATGTATTCGTTTATAACCTGTATAAAGTCTGTTTAATAAGGTGTTTGTGTTTGTGTCGTTGTGTCAGTATGTGCTATAGCCGTAGCTCTGCAGTAGCTGGACTGCAGATGCTGTTTTTCTTCTCCTCCTCCTCGGCTGTGGATTATGAGTGGTGTTTCGATTATACCGATTAAAGAAAAAAAAAGGGGGGATAGAAGATGAGGGCTCTGGAGATGAGTTCTTCGCTTCACAATTCAGCCGGTCACGTCGATTAAGATGTGAACTTTTACAATTCCAGCAGTTCACATTCAGCTCAGGGGGCCTTATCTGAAATTAAAAAAGCCCCCTTCTCTCTCTCGCGCTTTGAAGTTTCTCAAAGCCACTCAAATAGTTTTGTACAGAAGATGGGGAGGCTGCAGGAACACTTTGATTTCCTGAGTTGGTTTTGCCTGTCGCTTCGGGTTACACACTGAGGCTGCTGGTGGTGGTGGAGGGACAGGAACACATTGGCATGCTTTTAGCTTGCCCCTGGCCTTTTATTACCATGCAGAGTTTCAGCCAGTAGTTGGCTTAATGACCACGTGCTAAATGGAAACACTATGATTAGAGGCTGGTAGTCAGAAATCTTTTATGTATGTCGGCTCTCAGAGCTTACAAATCTGAAAAAGAGAGATACTGTATACTTAGCCTCTGAGTCAGAGTCTCTGACATTTTAACCCAAAGCCAACACACTTCTGAGATCAAGCCAATTTTTCTGTAGTTCTGTAGACACTAGCTCTGCTTTCTCTGATTCCAGCATGATTCTAAATAAATCACTATAACAGAAGCTAATGTGGCTGTATTTCCCTACATGTGTATATATTTAATCACAGTTTTCATGCATCTTGGCATGTTCTCCTCACTCTAAAAAACAGAGGTACCATATAAGTATTTTTTTGTACTCAAAGGTGCACTCTTCATAATTGTCAATCAATCAATCAATCAATCAATCAATCAACCTTTATTTTCACTCTGTAAATACATTGAGGGTAGCCCTCATTTGCAATGTAGCCGAGCGTACATAGAATTAAAGGGAAGTTTAAATGATAAAAACAAGCAAACACTGTAAGATTGATTTAAGAAAAAAATAAAATGATTCAAAATAAAATGATATGCAAGGCTAAAATGAGAGCAATAAAACAAAGAGATAAATACATATAATAATCAAATATAAACACAGTTAATAATAATTAAAGGACTAAAATAACCACAATTATAAAAAAAAGTAATGATGGAACTAAAATAAAAATTAATAATAATAATAATAATAATAAGTAAAAAAATATTTTAAAAAATAAAAGGAAGAAAATAAACGAAATAAAAATGTAAAAGGCCAAAAGTAAAGGCAGCAACAAAACAAATAAAAGGATGAAATGAATAAAATAAATGAAATAAAAGGGCTAAATGGTAAAACATAAAATCATATAAATAAAAAGACAAAATAATTAAAATAAATAACAAGGTAAAATAAAAACTCAACTAAAACAATTACAGGCTGTCTGAAGGTGGTTAGATATTAAAAGTTTAAAAGGATTTAGTAACACCAGTCACCTCAAAGGTACAATATTGGTCTTAACAGGGTCACATGTGATCCCTCTAAAGTATAAAGTCATCACTAACAGCAATAAGTACAGATTTGTGACATTTAACCAGCCAAAGGGTGCATTCAGTATTCTGTATCACTGTACTAATAAACTATATATATATTTTTAATTGCACATTTTTTATTTAAAAGCCAAACAATTTTGGATCACCAAGTTCTTGACACATATTCAGTTGATGATGGTGTCTATAATCATTGTTTATAATCTTTACTGGTACAAAAAAGGACTTTCACTGAAAGTTACTTTTTGTATCTCAATATACTGTAAGGTACAGCCCCAGCAACAAGCTTTGTACTCTTTTGAGTACAAATCTGTACTCAATTTTTTTTAGTGTGTAGTTCCACCAGTCTCACACACTGCTTTTGGATAACTTTATGCCTTTACTTCTGGTGCAAAAATTCAAGTAGTTCAGCTTGGTGGTTTGATGGCTTCTGATCATCCATCTTCCTCTTGATTATATTCCAGAGGTTTTCAATTTGGTCAAATCAAAGAAACTCATCATTTTTAAGTGGCCTCTTATTTTTTCCAGAGCTGTATATTTACAATTTGACAGCTTAGTACTCGTCTCTTGGTGGGTGTTGATGGAGGGTGGAGGATGGAATGGATACACACCAGAGGCGTTCCACAAAGCCCGAACATCTGGTGGAATCACAGGGTACCGTTTATGCAAAATTGGGCTTATCTTAGGGTGCTTTCACAACTGAAAGTCTGGACCGTGGGCCGAACCAAGGTTCATGTGTTTGCTACACTGTATATATGTGGTCTGCTTATTTTTGTTTTCACACTGCAGTTTAGGGAGCGCACCTAAGACCTTTGTGTGATCCTCCTACATCCTTTCATCATCACTTACGTATCGATGCGTTTTCCTTAACTTGACGCTGATTGGTTTTAGAAGGACATGCGTCTGACTTAGCGTGTTGACAATTCAGCGGGTGATTCATTTGGTGGGAAGCCTTTCCAGGATAAGGATAAAATGAATGAACAGATTCATTTCGTCTCCATAGTAGTGCTGCTATTGTGTTTTTTATACCAGTAGTAGCAGCAGCAACTTCAGGCACAGTACTCTAGGTTAGTTCAGATTCGCCAAACGAACGTGCTCGTCCTGAAGCAACTGTATCCACGGATCATTTTTCCTGCTCTACCACCAGTTGGTTATTTTTCTTCTTCTGCTGCCGCTGTTGAGGAACGGCTGCTCAGTTTCCTGTAATTAGTCTGAAAGTTCGAACCATCCAGAAAAGAGCTTTCACACTGCAGGCGAACTGGACCATGGTTCAGAAGATCCGGACCGAGACCACCTCTCTTGGTCGGACCAAAATATGGTCCTTTGGTCCGGACCGTCTCGGCCCCTTTCTCACCTGCTACTTTGGTTCGGACCAAACTGAAAAGTCCGGATCAAACGAGGCAGGTGTGAAAGTGCCCTTAGTAATTAGGAATAAATAGGTAATATACGTGTAATAATAAGTGTGGAGTTCTAAAGATGTTGATAAGTTGGTATTACCCTGAATTATGTTTGTCATCAGTTTGCAAACAAACTCTCTCTCTCGCTCTCTGTGTGTGTGTGTGTGTGTGTGTGTGTGAGAGAGAGAGAGAGAGAAAGAGAGAGTAAACAGCGTCCTCATGGTACATCCCTGATACTTACAGCTTATTAAAACAAGCAGTCTGCAAAATGCAGATTCAAAACTTTCAATCAGCAGCACAGTTGTGCTTCTAAATAAACACAATCAATAAACAAAGGGATGAAAATGAAAATATGTAAAAATAGATAAACAATAATTATTTGCTAAGCACTGCAGTTTCTTTAGTAAGCTGTAATTGTCAATTATGAAACTGCATTCTCTGTGTATGGTTGCCATGCTTGCCAAGGGAGCTTATGCAGAGGGATTTGAGTTGTGGAACTTTCACTACAGGAAGTTAAATCCATCCTGAAGGAGGAGAGTTGTTTGTATTATTTTCTACTTTATATTCTGACCTCTGACCTGTTTCTCCCATTCAGATGTACAGTAAGAAATAAATGGCAGTATTTGGCAACTTCCAACATGAATAAGTTATTATATTTTATTTAGCATCTCTGGTAACTGTTTCTTTTAGAACTAAATCTTAACTGTTTGATAGGAAGTCTTTAATTTGAAATAAAAGTATTTAAAGTAAAAGTCTTTGGCTTAGGCCCAGATATTAGCATAAATAAGAGAACACTTACAAATTATGAGTTTCTTTAATTTTATTAAATTGAAAACCTCTGGAATATAATCAAGAGGAAGTAAATGATCACAAGCCATCAAACCAAGCTGAACTGCTTGAATTTTTGCACCAGAAGCAAAGTTATCCAAGTTATCCAAAAGCAGTGTGTAAGACTGGTGGAGGAGAACAGTTAATCACATGAAAACTGTGAATAAAAACCATGCAGGGTTATTCCACCAAATATTGATTTCTGAACTCTTAAAACTTTATGAATATAAACTTTTTTTTTTTTTTTTTTTTTTTTGCATTATTTGAGGTGTGAAAGCTCTGCATCTTTTTTGTTATTTCAGCCATTTTTCATTTTATGCAAATAAATGCTCTAAATGAGAATATTTTTATTTGTAATTTGGGAGAAATGTTGATTGCATTTTATAGAAAAAACAACAATGTTCATTTTACATCTGACCAAATTAATAATGTGCTGGTGTTACACTACTTGTGTCTACTTGTACCTGCAGGAAATTAGAGCCCTGAGTGTAGAATTTAAATAGCTCACTCTATTAAAACACAAACCCTGATATTCCATGACATTTCCACTTTCCAGCACTTTTTATTGAACAGAACAGAGGAGTCACTGCTGGAGTAAATCTGGGATAAGGTTAATGTCAGGTGCTGAACAGTGAACAAAAAAAAGGCTGAATGGAGGGAGAAAAACTGGCACAAACAACTGATGATGTCATGCCTTTAACCCTTTACACTAAAAAAATGATGAGTAAAATGTACTTTTAAAAGGTTTCACAACTTTCTGCATTTGCTTTTTTTAAGTAAATTTAATTTCAGATAAATTTAAGTAACTTCAACTCGGTTTCAAGACTTAAATGTTACACAGAGTAACTAAGTGAACTGAACTTCAGTCAATCCTTTCATTTATTAAACTTTACTTAATTTATTTTTGCTGAATCAAACCTTTCTTTTATTAAACTTTACTTCATTTATTTTTACTGAGTCAATCCTTTCTTTTAGTAAACTTTCCTTACAAAGAATATTTTCCCAAAGTCCTAGGGATCATCAATATGTTTTTTGTTGGTCAGCAGTGGTTTTTGCCTTGAAATTCTCTCATGTAGACCATTTTCATCCATTTTCTTTCTTATTAATAAATAATTAACACTGACCTTTACTGAGGCTTTACTACGTATTTAAGTGAGTTTTTGCCTGCAGTTCTTAAAATGTTGTTCTAAGTTCTTTTATGACCTCCTGGATGAGTTGTCCATGCCCTTTTGGAATGACTTCAGTTGACCGTCCACTCCTGGGAAGGTTCACCAGTGTTTAAAGTTTTCTCCATTTGTGGATAATAGCTGTCACTGTGGTCCGGTGGTCTCATCTGTTTTTGAATTTGTTCAGATTGGGGCATTATGTTTTGCTTTTTGAGATCTTTTATCTGCTTCATGTTGTCAGACAAGTTCTATTTAACTGATTTTTTGATTCTACAGGTCTGGCAGTAATCAGGCCTTGTTGTGGTTAGTAGTGAAATGTATTAATCACAGTTAATATAGTGGGGGGGGGGGGGGGGGGGGGTAACAATTTTTCACAAAGGGTTGGCTAGATTGGTTTGGATCAGAGACTGTAAAAAAAGATGGATGCTGTGTCTCCGTTCCCACTCATTCAATTAAAATGAAGCCAAAATCTTCCACCATGTTGGCGATCCTGAAACCTGAGTCTGCGCAGTAGAGACCAGAGGAGAGAGAAAGACCATGGAGAGACAGCTTACTCATTTAAATAACCCCGCCCCTGAGGGCTGCCTCCACAGAGCTCATACAGTCTATGGTCCCGCCCATACAGTCATTGGTCCCACCCCGGCTCGGTGTAACCCAGCCCTTTTACAATAACCACACCTTTTTGAATAAAGCTGAATAAAAAATTGACAATACAAGCAGAGGTTACACTAGCTGTTGCATTTAAATAAAGGAGGTAGAATTACAGTATATTAGAAAAATAACGTGATTGAAAGTTGTCTGTTTTGCTATTGAAACCTATGGGGATGGGTGGGGTTACACATCTTTCTGCAACCGAACAGCAGGGGGCGCCCGACCTGTGGTGGCATCACTTTTTGAGAGACGATGCTCTGTCCAGCTATACACAGTCTATGGTTTGGATAGTTTTTTTTCCTTAATAAATGAAGTAATACTTTAAAAAGTGCTTTTTTATATTGATTCAGTCGGATGTTAAACTTCGTAAGAAAAATGTAAGTATGGCAAAAATGCAAATCTTTTTAATGCGACTGTATGTGTGTTGTGTGTGTGTTGGTATGCGTGCTGATATAAGTGTGTGGGTGTGTTTTTATACGCCAGGTCAAGAGGAAAAGAGTGGAGCGCTTGTGTTCTCACCAGACCTGTTGACTCACAATCAGACAGAAGGACTCTTAACAGAAAAAGCAGCAATCAGCCACATCTAACATCAGCCATGATCCCCCTCCAACTGAGAGAGAGAGAGAGAGAGAGAGAGAGAGAGAAATGCATGATTAATGTTCTATGTTGCTCAGTATATTTCAACTGGTCAACTGCACAAACAGTCCAGACTCTGCTGGGAAAATGGAGCTTCAGACCACAGGGCAGAGATATTCAACGCAGTCTCTCAGCAGACGCCTGCAGCCCAGCAAATCAAGGAGATGCTACAACCTAATGGAAAATCTTAGGCTGCCGGAGCGTCTGCAAAATGGATTACTTTATCACTTCATATTGCATATTCCATCATCTCAGTCAAATAGACACAGTGTGTCCCAAATTGAAAAAGCCAAAGTGCTACTTTTAGCAAAGCATAGTGGAGAAAAAGCAAATTTATCAAGTAAATGGAGATATTGGGCTGTAGTTAAATTCCAGGGTCCAGGTGCTGAGAATACAATTCAGGTACAAATGCTCTTCCCACGCACTTCTACTGCGCAAGCTGTTCTATTTATCATCTCTCATTTTGTGTGTTATATTGGGTCCCACTTCACGATTAGTGCCTTTAACCCTTTGAAGCCCAGGCTGTTTTGGTGTGTTTTTTTTCAGGCCTTATAACACAGTAACATATGTATATGGCAGTCTCATTCTATGAGCTCTTTTACTCCAGAAGACATACGGCTGCTCAAATATTTTCGCACTGCAGGCGAACCGGACCATGGTTCAGAAGATCCGGACCGAGACCACCTCTCTTGGTCGGACCAAAATCTGGTCCTTTGGTCCGGACCGTCTCGGCCCCTTTCTCACCTGCTACTTTGGTTCGGACCAAACTGAAAAGTCTTTAAATAAAAAAAATTATACATTTACAAGACATATTTTTCAAAAATGGTTAGACTAGAGTGTTTATGAGTTAAAAGCATAAGAATATTGATGATAGTTAATTACATGGCTTATAAATTATTACTTTGACAAAATACGTGGAGAGCATCAGGCAGATTGTTTTATATATATATATATATATATATATATATATATATATATATATATATATATATATATATATATATATATATACTAGTTGACTAGTTGACTAGTTGACTACTTTTTTAAACAACTAATAGACTAGAAAAAAATTACTAGTCATGGAACCCCTTATCTGTAATACAGTAATACAGTAAAAAACAGATACAAAAATAACCCAAATAACCCTTTTATTAAATATACATTAGTTAAAGATAGCAAGTAATTTTTCTATTAGTCTGTTTGTCACGAAATGTTTACACGTTGTTGATGCGACAGCGATGATCTCCTCTCGAGTGGCAATGATTTCCAAATCTAAAGACTCCATTTCCCAGCATTCTCAGCCCATGGACTACAATGACTCAGCTGAACATGTGACACTGCAGGGTTCAGCCTCGCCCACCTTCTGATTGCTCATTTCCCACACCTGTTTTCACCTGTATAAATAGCCCTCTGTTTCCTTTGCTCCTCGCTGAGTATTATCTAGTTTTCTAGCTCTGTTATGATGTGCTTTCCTTGATTTCTTGCCTATTCTGCTCTTTGTTTACTCTCTTGCCTAGCCCTCTAGTATTTTTATTGTTAGTTACGGTTCTTGCTTTCCTCTCTGACTACTCTCTTGCCTTATCCCTTTTAATTCTGCTTGTCTTTCCGTGTACCGCCTCTGGTTTTGGCTCTACATTCTGGTGTGTTGCTATTTATTGTTTTTCAAATAATATTTGACTCAATTTTTTTGTGTTGATCAGCATAAGAAACAGCAAAAATAACGAAATAAATGAGTTTAACAATCTTCCAAGTTTTTTTTTTTTTGCTTCAATTAAGCAAATTACAACTAGTCGACTAGTTGACTACTTTTTTAAACAACTAATAGAGTAGTAAAGAATTACTAGTCATGGAACCCCTTAACTGTAATACAGTAATACAGAAAAAAGCAGATACAAAAATGCTCTAACCCTTTTATTAAATATACAGTAGTTGAAGAAAACAAGTCATTTTTCTATTAGTCTTTTTGTCACGAAATGTTTACTGTTTACAGTGTTAAATTAACACTGAGAGTGTAAGGTTTAACACTAATAAGTGTTAATTTAACACTAACAGTGTTGATTTAACACTGCCAAATTTCCTGTGTAGTCATGGAACTGTAATACAGAAATACAGTAAAAAACGAATACCAACAATGCTCTAACCCTTTTATTAAATATACAGTAGTATGAGTATTTTTCGTGTCTGTTTGTCACGAAATGTTTACATTCACAGTGTTGATGCGACAGCGATGATCTCCTCTCGAGTGGCAATGATTTCCAAATCTCAAGGACGAAAAATAATCAGCCAATTACACTTAACAGCGCATTTGGCTTTCAGCGGCAACGGTGGCGGCTTGCCACAGCCAAATATCAGGGGTCACTAGTCAAAGAGTGCATTGGGCTAATTCTGCTCTGATGATGAGGTGTGTGTGTGTGTGGTGAGCCGGTTATTGGAGTGGGAAAGCTGCGGTGAGGTTCTGGCTCTCCTTGGGCTTGACAGCAAGACTGAATCCAGACAGCCAGAGTGAGCTGTACTTGTAAGAGGATATTAGCTTTAGCAGCTCGCTCATTCGGGATGTCTGTTTCATTTCACGGCTGACATCGGAAACCTGCGGTGCTGTGTACAGTACAGCGCTGACCTGTCCTTGTCCACAAGGCTGAATCGAATCACTTCTGACATCTGTCAGTCACACCCCGATGACTTGATTGATGACAAGATTGCACGTGGAGATCGCGTGTATACGAAGAGACGAAGAGAAAGAAGATTATGAGGGTAATAAATGAAGGTACAGCACCAGGGGAGGCCCTTGCGAGCCACTTTTGCAAAAAAAAAAAAAAAAAAAAAGCCTGTGAGGGCCCCCTAATGAAATTCGAAGCCATTTGGCAGCATTTATTGCCTTTTATTTCCACGGATGTCTAAAAGCAGCGAGCGCATTAAGCCATTGTCTTCGGCTCCGTCACAGATCATATCGCGATGAGAGCTGATAAATATTTATGAGCATCGGCATCAGCTCTGTGCCGAGAAGCAGAGCGGCGGGGGAATACGGGCGGTGTTTGCGCGTTAGACGCCGTGGCTGTCTGTTTGTAAGGCCAATTTCCTGAATGGAGGGAGAAAGCTGTGCGTCCCTCAGGAGCACTCTGTGAAATACTGCCAGAGGGGGCATGCAGTCAGACAACGAGCGCCGAGAGGAGGAGGCAAAGCACTATCACTGCTCCACAGATCACTCCAAATCATTACAGAGAGACAGAGAGAAAGAGAGAGAGAGAGAGAGAGAAAGAGAGAAGGAGGGGGGAGATTTAGAGGCAGAGAGAGGCAGTGTGAAAGACTGTAAAGACTGTAAGGTAACATGTCAGACCTCTCAGCTCAGCTCTCAGTTGTAGAGGTTCCTAATGTTGCCCTACAATAATCCATCCATTCATGCAGCTTGATATTGAGGGGGACATTGTATCCAATAGCATCCCACATGTTTACAGTCAGGGACAGGTCTGGCAATTCGGCTATCGATCAAGGAAAGCTCCTGAGGTGGCCACAGTATGTGGACGGGAATTGTCCTGTCCACATAGGAAAAGTGCACCAAAGTGTGCATTCAGAAAAGCTGTGAAAAATGTTTGTAATAAATAGGTAATAAAGATGTAATGAAGCAAAAGCAAATATCTGGCATGGTACAACATTGCACACTACAGCATGACTTCTATGGGCAGCACAGAAGTGCAATGGGTAGTGCTGTGACCTCACAGCAAGAAGGACTGGGTTCCAGGTTCCAGGCTGGGGCGACTGGGGTCTTTCTGTGTGGAGTTTAGATATTCTCCACATTTCGGTGAATTTGAGGTGTTCAAAATTCCCCCTAGGTGTGAGTGGCTCTGTGCTAATCCCATTTCATCTCTTCTCCCTACTACTTAGCCCTACCCCTCTGTTTTGTGCCTTCATGCCCTTCAAGGGTAGCATGTGCCAATTCTTGTCAGGCTCTAGGGGTGAGGGGGGAAAGTGTTAGGGCTACATGGCCCTTCAAAGCAAATCTGCAGAATAACGGAATTTATACTTCCCAAATTTGGTCTTAAACCTCCCTCATGTAAAATGAGAATGAGTGTCTCTAACTGTAGTAAAATAATTTCTTAAGTACTCTGATACACTATGTTTTATGATTTTATAACTGAGTGTCATTTTAATCTTCAATGTTTAATGTTCAATGTTCAACCTTTATCCAGTTCACTTGTCTAAAGTAAGTCGATTTCAGATGAGATCGGGGATGTAGTTTTAAGACAACCCTCATTAGTTTGTTTTGAGCTTTTTTAAGATTATTTTTAACTGTAAATGATAGCCCAGTATACCATGAACTAACTGCATAATCAAAATGCGGTTGAACCAGAGTTCCTCCCAATATCTGCAAATTTGGTGTATTTAAAAAAGCTAATGTTCTAGCTTAAAATTTTGTTTTATGATTTATTTTTTTAAATGTTTCTCATCACCATATCTTCACCCGATAATGAACCAATTCACATCCAAGGTACATCAATTCACATCCAATTCACATCCAAGGTACTTGACCTTAGTTTTTGTTGTAATCATCTCTTTACCTATGGCGTCACATCAATGTCAAAAGTCGAGCGCGCAAAAATACAAGTAGGGGGCGCAAAAATACCAGGTGAAAAAAATTAACCGGCGTGTTTTAACATTTTGCGTGTGTAAATGAACTTCTCGTGAGCACAAATGTGAAACTAGCGAGCAAAAAAAAGTGAATTGTGTGCGCGCTGAAGAAAATGTTGCTCTCGAGCTTCATTTTTCTCCTCTTGGGTGTTTTTTTTCCCTCGTGCGCTGTGTGAATTACCTGCTGCAGCAGTTTGTGCTGATTGTTTTGCACTCGAGTTTTGAAAGGGGTGGTTTTGACAGTTTGGCGGCGGAGTCAGGGTCACCTCCCTCAGCGAATACTATTGGTTGATATCTCCAGGGTTCGTGACGGACCGCCTACCTCCAAGAGCCGGAGGAGGGCGGAGAAAGAAGGACAGCAGGAGAGTTAGCTAGCTGGCTATGCTAACATCCAAACAACCCACTCTCAGGCGCAACCCCGCTCTGTCTGCCAAAAAAACAAGCTGGTTAATATATTTTTCAACTGGTATTTTTGCACCCCCCTACTTGTATTTTTGTGCCCTCGACTTTTGACATTAATGTATCCTTATATATCCTTAGCTTTGATGCTTTTCTCAGCTTTTTTTTTGTAATTTTATTCCCATTTTCTCCCCAATTTAGCAATTACCCAATTACCCAACCCACTTATTAATACTCCCCCTATCACTAGTAATGCTCCAACACACCAGGAGGATGAAGTCAGCCACCGCTTCTGTTCGAGCTGCTGCTGATGCAGCATTGCCGAGTAGCATCACAACGCGTTTGGAGGAAAGCGCAGCGACTCGGTTCTGATACATCAGCTCACAGATGTCTTGTGCTGCGGACATCACCTAAGAGTGATGTGGGGAGAGAGCGCCATCTACCCACCCGGAGGAAGCTGGGCCAATTTTGCTCCCTCTGAGCGCCGGCCGCTTGATGGCAAAGCTGCATGAGCTGGGGTTCAAACCTGCAATCTTTTGACCACTGGACCACTCTGCGCCCTACTTAGGTTTTTTTTTTAACCCCAAAAGAATGCCCTCAGTTTTGCCAAGATGTAAAGATAATCTGTTATCAATTATCAATTACTCCATTATACCATTAACCATTTATTGCTGATACAGCTGCATACTAAATGCTTGTCTTTCTCTGTTTTTTGGATCTTTACTTTAAGATTGGAGTAAACGAATGATACTAATCAGATTTCAGTTCTTTTGTATCAGATAGATATGTGATGGGAAATGTGTTTGATAGAATTTTACATTGCCCATGTGCACATTGATAGAATTGATAGCAATGCTGTATAAACATACTGTATATTGCTATATTGTGCATCCTTTATGTGCATATATGATTAATACGGTCAAGGAAAGAAGGGATTTCAAAATCGAACTGAAACTGAAAGACAGAGAGAAGGTGATAAAGAATGAGGAGAGCTGAAAATAGGAAGGACTGACAGCAGAAGTTTCTAAACACTGTCTGAGTCAGACACACACAGTCACAGTTGTTTATCACACACAGCGCGAGCAGGCTAGGCCCTTCGGACATGCAGATAGGCTCAGGTAATTAAGAGAGCAGGATTGGGGGAGGGAGGGAGGGGGGGCGGATCTGGATCAGCCTTCATTAACATTCTCCTGTTCGGCCCATTCTCCAATCTCACTGCCTCTCCAACCAGGACAATCAATCCCTAATCACGCCTCCCTCGGCCACATCAGCCCGACAACTCAATTCACGCTAAGATATGCTAATCGTATTCCTCCGATGATTACACTGCGCAGTCAACATTGATCTTCTCTGACCTCCCAAAAAGATGAGCCCTATCTGAGGAACGGGAGGCGAACAGCTACCCCGCTGTCCTAAACACGCCGGCCAACCCCGACCGTTTAGCTGAAGTGGGGAAGTGTATCAGAAGATTGGCCCCGGGGCTCAGGACACACTACAGCCCACTGCAGGTGTTCAGAAGTGTGGCCTATAAAGGCTTCAGAAACTCAAAACGACAGGGTAGCTTCGATTTATACCTGATCAGACAGATTGATTCATCTTTGTTGCTGTATTTAGCAACAAACTGTTTTCTATTATTATACTCAGAAATACAATTATATATTAATCTTTAATTAATCAAAATTTGACTCTAAGCATCTTAAAGCAATCTTATGTATCAGGATTAAAGAACTAAGGGATATAAATCGTGTTACGAACACTTTTGACTGACAACAATCTATGACTATTTTTTATTTCAATGTTTCAGAATACCTGAACATAAATATATATGTTTAATTCAATTAAATTAAATTCAATTTTATGCATATAACACTTTTTACAACAGAAGTTGTCACAAAGGAGCTTTACAGAAAAAAAACAGGTCCACGCCTCTTATAAGCAGCACCACACAGATGCCCACTGTCTTTCTTTCGAGCTCGGCGTGACTTCAGTTTCCGCCTATCCTCTTTTTTTCGCCCGTTCTTTGGCTCCCTATATCCTTACAAGGGCTGTGGAACAATTCAGTAGCCAGGGCAGGGGTAGTATATTGGATTTTTTTCCCCTTTCTTCTTGGGTTTACCTGCTTTGTGATCAACTGTTCTGCAATTGGGTTCAACAACCTTCTGGGCAGGAGAGTTACTAGTCTGTAGCACTTCATCCCATTGTGCTTTATTTTCCAAAACAGATACATTTTTTTGTTGCCCACCATTTATCAACTTGGAAAATTAATTTAATTTAATTTAATTAATTTAATGGCCAACTCCTGTTATAGATGGTACTTGTATTTGTTATGGTTCTATACAAAACCCTTGAACAACGCTAATAATGTAATAGTGTGGTACTTCTACTAGTACTACTACTGCTACTAATCCTGTACTACTGTACTACTACTGCTGCCGCACTACTACACTGTCGAGCCAAAAATCATGGGACAGGACCTAGTGTTAGTGTAGTATGTCCCATGACCTTTACCCTTGCATTTCCCTTGCATGGAAGCTAAGAAAAGCTGCACCGACTTGCAGGAAACGTGTTTGGCCACTACTAGTCACAGTGATTATTACTACCTGCTGTGATATCCACTGTGGGTGGAAATGCCTTCTATTATGTATTCCTGAATATAAATATCAATTTATTTAATTAATGTCCCATCCATATGACCTCAACTGTCAGGCCTCAATCGAGCCCTGATCATTTCTGTGGCCTTGCCATGAGCACACTGACCAGTGTTCAACCTCACTCACAAGATCACAACACTTCATGATACTTAAATCATACAGTATTTCCACCATTACCTTGTCGATAAAATGCTGTACGTTTTTTTTTTTATATATTTGAGTGATGTGTTGCGCTAAATGTGGTGTTGCCAAATGCAGTCACTGTGAAGACAGTCCCCCGAAGACTTTGCTTGGATGTTGCTTGCTTACATATAGCACTGTGAGCAGGACACCGCAAGCCGTGCAAAACAAAGACTTGTTTCTGTGCTTGTGCGCTGGAGGGTGATCCTCAACAACCATTCAACACAGTAGAGAGAGAGAGAGAGAGAGGGAGAAAGAGAGAGAGAGGGGAAAGAAAAAAGGATGCAAAATCAAGATCAAGAGAGAGAGAAAATGAAAAAGCGAAAGAGGGAGATTTTGGGTAGATTGTGGACTCTTTTGCGCACTCCACTAGATGGCAGTATGCCACCAGTGTTTTCTCGCTAACTCTTTCTTTCTCTCTCTCTCTCTCTCTCTCTCTCTCTCGCTCGCGCGCTCTCGCGCCCTGTCATCTCCTCCTCAAAGCCTGCTCGGAGAGTGGAGGCAGCACAAGCCCATTTAATAGAATGTCAAGAAATGGCAGCGTTTGGCTGTGTTGTTTGCAATACAGAATGAGTTTCAACAGTGCAAATCTGGGCTTTCCCTTTCATTATAGATTGTGTTTTCATCCAATTTATAGCACGCAGCATTTACTGACCGAGATTTAAATGCATTACACTTTCCGACTCGAACCACTAAACAACATCCTGCCATACTTTTCATTAAACTTTCTGAACCGCTTGTTCGAACCCCGCTTGTTTCTCGGAGAGCTTGTTATAAAGCAGAGTCGAGCACACAGCAGGAATTGTCCTGCCGTTTGCTGTAGCACTGGACTCTATGGAGGTTTGACTAAGTGAGCTCATTAGTGGCTGGCTTTAGTCTGCCACTGTGAAGGAAGGCAGCACTGGGCAGCCCCATCTGGTATTCATATAATATGAGAAGAATAATCTAAAAAAAAAAAAAAAAACACACTTTTATTAGGCCTGTATCAGACACAGGCAATGAGCTGGTTCTCCATACATATAGGTGCGGATTTTCAGGCACGGTTGGAGATGTCAACACAAAACTATGCAATTTAATGAGAAACATACATATTTATCACACTATATTAGATATGGTACTTTGCTTTGCTGTACTATGTAGTTGTGGCTCATCAAATCTATCAGACACCAGACACACAACTGCCATCGTTACAAGAACCAAACTTGACTACGGACAGCAAACAAACCAACAAAAGACTAGAAACAAAGGGGCTTATATACACGAGGAGGGAACAGGAAACTGGAAACACCTGAGGATCAATCAAGAGGGGGCAGGGTTACAAATAACTGATGACAGGGCGGGGCTAGGGCGGAGACAGGACCAAAACACAACAGTAGCACATGGCTGGGAAACACATGACAGGTAAACAGAGGGCAGGAGCACATGGGACCAAATGAGGGAGAAACACAAGACAGACATCGGCTAAGCTGTGACAAACATACTGAACAGACTGAGTGAGGACTGGACATGGGACGAGACCAGGGACAAGACAGGAGACTAGACACGTGGTACAAACGGAGACTGGACAGGACACTAAACATAGAATGGATGCAGGACATGTGACCAGACAAAATACTGGACAGAGTGTGGGTTTGGGAACAGCTGAAACAGCGGGAGACGCTGACCTCAAAGCTGAACAACACAGGGCCATGTGCTAAAAAACACATGGGGACTGAAAACAAACAGAGAGGACATGAAACAGGATGAAAACATAAAAAAAAAAAAAAAAAAGAACCAAAGGAAGAACTACACCCGATCCATTCTAAAACAGGGACCTGTCACAGTATTTCACAATAAACAGCAGCCAAAATAGTCAAAATAAAAATCATGATTAAATGGGATGTTTTGCTTTTGTTTTATAAAACTTGTCCAACTTAGCATGGACTAGTCCACAATGATTTTCCTTCATGTCTCACACTGGCATCCAAAATCCTGCTATAATAGGCTTTTACAATGGTAAACACACATACACACACACACACACACCTTCATACAGCCGCACACATTGAGCAGCCAATGTGAAGAATGATTGTAGATATGGGTGTCAATTTCTTTTGTTTCTCTCGTCCATCAAATTGCGGGGCCTTACCCTCGCCTTAAAGGACAAAGATTTTGCCGAGATGGTTCTCAATAATCTACTCTTCACCAGTCACATGCGTGTGCGCACACACACACACACACACACACACACACACACTTAAGCACATAAACACACACACACACACACACACACCATTTAACAGAGGTCTTTTAGACTGTTGTCCACAGTGGACAGGCCTCTATTTAGCTGGCGGTGGATGAATGATAGGTTAATCCTGCGGTTAGACCTCTACTTTCTCTCATCATCACTGCTTTCATCCATCCTCATGCTGACAGCAGCCTCATGCCATTATGGCGCCAGTGGCTCTTCCACTGTGTGGTATCTTGTGTGGTCAACTGCACACAGCCACTGCTATAAATCAAAAGCATTTTCACTGAGATGATTTCAGAGATCTCTTATCATCCTGATCATAGACCCCATTTACTGCTGGACACTTCGTACAAATGTGGGTCTGGCTTGTAGCCAGTGTGTCAGTTTTAGACACATTTTTTGTGTGTAAGTTTGGTTAGATTGATATTATTATGAGGCTGTTTATGGTTATTTCGATCAATTCTGACAGCGGGTTTATTTATTTGTATTTGGTTGTTCAATATTGTAACTTCTTATCTTTTAGTCCTTAAGTCATTTGCTTTGTACATTTCAATCAAATCAATTCAATTGAATTTGATGTAATTGTATCTATGTAGCTCATTTCTGTGACGCTTAAGAGACTAATGCTCACAGATATAAAATATGAAAACAAATGTTAGATGGTAAATATCATACAAAAATGCGGACAAACCGAGAGCAAACCTAGAGTTTACAAAGCAGACATGAGCAAAGCATAAGAAAAGATGGATATATGCCAGGTCAAAACCAAAACAGCGATACTAAAGAGCAAACAAACCAAAAGGGGCAAACGACAAAAGAAAACAGCAAAAGGGCAGAGACCAAGAATGGATAGGAAAAAAGAGAATGCTCATTGCTTGGTACTAAATGATAAGTGTGTTGGCAATACTTTGCAAAGATAAAGACAAACAAAAGGGGAATATACAGAGGTTGGACCATGAAACTGAAACACCTGTTGGAGCAGCCTGGTGACCAATCATCATTAACTGCACATTGCACCAGTCATTATGAGTGACAACTCAACAAAACAGTAACTAAAATAAAAATTCTGCCAAATTAATTTAACTTATATGTATTTTTTTTATCCTACAGCAGGGTATTTATTCAAGAATTGGCTAAAGGCCATTAGTTTTAGAGTGTAGCTTTGAAGACACACATTCTAAAAAACAGAGGTATGATATGAGAACTTTTTTGTACTTCATAATTGTACCCTCAGTGGAATTATAATGGTCCTTACCGGGTCAGATGTGTTCGCTCTGAAGTACAAAGTCATTTCTAACAGCAATAAGTACAGGTTTATACTATGTAACCATCTAGAAAGTACATTCAGTTTTCTGTATCACTGTACTGATAAAAATATATATATTTTAAGTGCACATTTTTCAATTGAAAGCCAGACAATTTTGGTTCATCAAGTTTTTGAGCCATATTTATTTGATGATAATATTTACAATCTTTATAATCTAAACATGGGTACAGAAAAGGACTTTCACTGAAAGGTACTTTTTTGTATCTCAATATAAGGCCCAGCGACAAGCTTTGTTCTCTTTTAAGTACAAATCATTACTTATTTTTCTTAGAGTGCAGAGACTAAGCCAAGCCTAGCCACTTTACCAGACCGCAAAATCTGCAGTGACTGTGTGAATATTCAAACTGCATGGGATGGAACCCCATTAGGAACCTCTACAACTCCATAGAAAAAAAATATGTCTGACATGTTGCACTACACATGTTTTACACACTAGCTTCTCATTATAAGTAGCTCATTAAATCAAAATCAAGAGTTGCCTAAAGAAGTCTAAATCTTGCATGTATTGTTCATTATAATCTAATCTTTCTAGTAGTATCGCAATCCAACACTTCCATCTGGGTCTAAATACAGTATTTTGTTTTTAATTAGTTGTTTTTATTGGTGTTTAATAAAACAATTGCATAGGCCATTAACTAGATCCCTGTGGAACTCCAATGGTTGCCAAACAATTCCCCCGAAAAATCTGCATTAGGATTACAATTAAACTGAATTATAAAACTAGGCTCCAATGGGATTAATCCAGTGCACTTTGCTACTAATTCTACTAATTCTGCTGCTAATTCTAATCCTATGTTTGAAGTATTTGAAGGAGGCTTGGAGGTCAAAAGTGTGTCTTAGGGGGACAGATGTCTTTACACCATAACATCTGGCTAAAATGTGTCTGATATATTTGTGTTTGTGGAGCATCTGGATAAAAAAAGTTTTTTCCGACCACCTTCTGGGGTGATCTGCACAGTTAGAATTATCTCTGTGTTAAATGTGTCTTGCCTGGTTTTATATGTGCTTTTTCAAGAGGATGATCTCAAGCAGATACAGTCCTGATGCATGATCTTTCAGGAATAACATGGGTAATATTCTCACTGAAGCAGTTACAGGTAAAAACTGCATACCCTAAGCAGAGCTAAACGCAAAGGAAGCTACTGGAAACGGGCAGTAAAGAGCGATTGTGCTGCACAGCTTATAAGACTCCAAATGAACAGCGCGATAGTGAGTATCATGCCCCTCTCTCCAAAGACACGATTAGCCGTCTGCGATCAATACCAGAACTTGTGTGTGCTCTGTGTGTCTCTCTTTATCACAGAGGACAGAAAAGGAGTCTATTGTCTCTGGACCTCCCCATTTTTCTTCCCCGCAGATTGCAGTAACAGATATCTGAGTGTGTGTCAGTGCTCAACTCCTGGGCGCGTAACCTCAGGGTCAGCACACTGAAAGTGGGAGTGCGCGCGCCTGTGTGTGCGTCTCTGCATATGAATACATGCGACCCACTGCATAGGCCATTTCAAGCTGTTCCTCAGTGGCAGTTCGAGCTTGGATCAGTTTGGATGAACCTCAGCTTCAGTATCCACCCTTCAGGTGTCAGATTATGCATTCAATGCATCCAATGTTATGTGAGCTATTTTTCCAGAAAATGAAATATTGGAATATAAACTACAGCTCTGGAAAAACATAAAAAATAAGAGACCACTTCAAAAAATTATGAATTTCTTTGATTTTACCAAATTAAAAACCTCTGCAATATAATATATAAAAGAGAAAGATGGATGATCACAAACAAATCAGAACTGCTTGAATTCTTGCACCAGGAGTAAAGGCATAAAGTTATCCAAAAGCAGTGTGTAAGACTGGTGGAGGAGAACATGCCAATATGCATGAAAACTGTGATTAAAAACCAGGATTATTCCACCAAATATTGATTTCTAAATTCTTAAAATTTTATGAATATAAACTTGTTTTCTTTGCATTATTTGGGGTCTGAAAAAGCTCTGCTTCGTTTTTGTTATTTCAGTCATTTCTCATTTTCTGCAAATAAATGCTCTTAATTACGATATTTTTATATTTGGAATTTGGGAGAAATGTCTGTAGTTTATAGAATAAAACAACAATGTTTACTCAATTTTACTCAAACATTTACCTATAAATAGCAAAATCAGAGAAACTGATTTAGAAACTGAAGTGGTCTCTTATTGTTTTTCCAGAGCTGTAAAAAAAATGCGCAACTCATTCTAGCCATGTTTACTTTGCATTATAACTTGTGATCATAATACATTATAGTAAGTATAGTATAGTATATATCCATCATTAATAATCCAGTCCCACAATGAAAGTCTCTTAAAGAATGTCACTTTACTCAGAGCACACAAAGCCCTGTTATAATATACAGTATTATAAGTGTCTATAATAGTATATTCAAGATAAGTATAATTCATGAGTGGTTAAAAATATATTTAGAGCATTATACAAGGTGTGTTTATAGGTTAAAAGCTTTTTTAGTCATAATGCATTATACAAGCTGGAGTTTCTTGGTATTTATGTACAACATGTATAAACACAGCTATTAAAATGCAGCACCAAACAGATTTTGTGTATCTGTGTATGTTTTCACATTTGTATTAGGCATTAGTTTATACAATTTAAAGTTACAAAAATAAAAAATCATAAAATCATATAGTAATTTTGTTCTCAAACAACTGGACACATCTGTTAAATCTTCTATTTTGCCCTTGACATTTTTTTATGTGCATGTGTATGCGTATGTGTGTGTGTGTGCAGGAAGAATGTTCAATGTGTGTGTGTGTGTGTGTGCAGGGAGAATGTGTGCATGATTTATTCATCAGCTATGCAGCCCCGATGGCCTCTCTGCTCTTTACAGATAGATTGAAACCAATAAAGAAACACAGACGCCTCCTCTGATAGACCTGAGTCAATAAAAATGATGAGCTTTTGCAGGGCGGGAGTGTCCCGTAAACACTCGCTGCTTTTCTCCCAACACATCGATTTTTACCCTGCTGGATGCACACCTGATTAATCGACGGCTTCGCCCAGGCTCTGGGGGACGGAGGCAGGGGCCCGGAGCTTGGACTCAGGGGCCCCTGTCTTAGTGATGCAGGAGGAGACCCTCTGTTTGATGGAAGTCTGGACTGTGGACTCAGCGTTCCTGATGATCAGAGACTGGTTGAAACGAGCTGAGGTTGAGTTCTGTGCTGAGTGTGTGATATTGTGAATGGTCTGAGAACTGCATGAACTTAAACTTGCAGTACAGAAACTACAGCGCACACGAAGTAATGGTGTATCCAGCAGTTTTGTAGACATTATAAAGCTGAAAGATGGCGAAAACATACCATTGACGTTAGCTTAAAAAAGAAAACAAATGTCACGATTACTTAGATCACAGGGTTCTGGTTGGCTAGTAGTTCCCAAATTTCAGAAAGTTCTGCAAAGAGGAAGAGCTTTAAAGCAATAACCTTCCTGAAAAAGTTTAGGACTTTATATCTAGACTAAAACTTAGCTTATTTAGCTTAGCTTTTGTAATTGGCATTTCCCCTTAGATACATTCTGCAGATCCAGGGATTCATGGACAAAGAGAATTGTGGTAAACTGTGGTAAACTGAGATGCTGGGGCTGTTGTCCACTACAACCCACTGCACAGGTTCACTCAGGTTTGTGGACAGGGAGATGGAGTGAATGCCAGTGCTTCAGGGTGTCTCCATGTCTATGTTACCTTCTGGCTCTCTCCCTTTAGTTAGAATTTTATATTCAGATGAGTCATTAGTCACATTAATGTTGCCTATTGTTTCTCTGTGGCTCACTGGGCGTTCTTTGTTGTGTGTTCACTGTTAACTGACAGAAATTATTAAGCAATATACAGCTCTGGAAAAAAAAAATAATCCAAATTGAAATCCTCTGGAATATAATCAAGAGGAAGATGGATGATCACAAGCCATCAAACCAAACTGAACTGCTTGAATTGTTGCACCAGAAGTGGCATAAATTACCCAAAAGCAGTGTGTAAGACTGGTGGAGGAGAGCATGCCAAGATGCATGACAACTACTGTGATAAAAAAGGGTTATTTCACCAAATATTGATTTCTGAACTCTTAAAACTTTATGAATATGCACTTGTTTTATTTGCGTTATTCGAGATCTGAAAGTTATGCATCATTTTTTGTTGTTATTTCAGCCATTTCTCATTTAATGACAATATTTTTTTATTTGGAATTTAAGAGAAATGTTTGTCCGTAGTTTATAGAATAAAACATACATGTTCACTTTACTGAAACATATACATATAAATAGCAAAATCTGAGAAACTGATTCAGAAACTAAAGTGGTCTCTTACCTTTTCCCAGAGCTGCATAAACATACATATCGTCGCTGTCCAATGAAAAACAGGTATCTTCAAAACAGCAAATTTGCAGGAGAGAGAATAAAAGTTCTAAACTTTCCATGTGTCAGGTCTTTTGTCTGTCTGGTTCTCTAGTCTGTGTTATTCTCAGGTCTGTGTTTCTTTCCCAGTGTTTTTCCACTCACCTGTGTTCAGTTTTAGCTCCGCCCCTTCGTCCCAGGTGTTTCCTGTTTCCTGTGTGTGTGCACCTCTATTTAAGGTCCGTGTTCCATTTCCCCGGTGTCGATCCTTGTACGTTTATCGTCTGTCAGTGCTCTATGTGTTCCCCAGTTTCCTCAGTCCCAGTTTATTCCATGTGTATTTTCCGAGACCCCCGCGGCTCATCCGCGCTCCGAGAAGCTCGCGGCTGAGGCTCCGCTCTCTGAGACCCCCGCGGCTCATCCGCTCCCCGAGACTTCAGCGGTGGCCGCGCCGCCCCCCGAGAAAGCGCCGGCGGCAACGCCGCTCTCTGAAGCTCCGGCTAAGCTAGCTAGCCTGCTAGCTCCACCGCGCTCTCAAGCCCCACCTGCTTCCAGCTCTCCAGCCCGGCCGGATTCCAGGTCTGCGACTCCTGCTCCAGAAGCAAGCTCCGGTCCGGTTTCTACAGCCTCGCCCACTGCTGAATCTGCGGTTCCAGGCCGGATCTTGGCGGCAACCGCACTCTCAGCTCCCGCTGAATCGGCGTCTTCGCCAGCTGTATCAGCGCTGCCCGCGGCTCCGGCCGCCTCTGACTCTGTGCCCGCTGCCACCCCAGTTCACGTGCCTGGGCTGCCCGCCTCTGCTCCTGTGCCTACTCCCAGGTCACGAGCTCCTAGGATCGCCGCGCCTGCTCAAGCTGCACCCGCCGCGCCTGCTCAAGCTGCACCCGCCGCGCCTGCTCAAGCTGCACCCGCCGCCTCTGACCCCGTTCCCGCGGCTCCGGCCGTCTCTGACTCTGTTCCCGCGGCTCCGGCCGCCTCTGACTCTGTTCCCGCGGCTCCGGCCGCCTCTGACTCTGTTCCCGCGGCTCCAGCCGCCTCTGACTCTGTGCCCGCGGCTCCGGCTGCCTCTGACTCTGTTCCCGCGGCTCCAGCCGCCTCTGACTCTGTGCCCGCGGCTCCGGCCGTCTCTGACTCTGTGCCCGAGGCTCCGGCCGCCTCTGACTCTGTGCCAGCGGTGCCCGCCGCTCCTGTGTCTGCAGTGCCTGCCACCCACGTGGTACCCACTGCTTCAGCTCCAGTGCCAGCGGTGCCCGCCGCTCCTTTGTCTGCAGTGCCTGCCACCCACGTGGTACCCACTGCTTCAGCTCCAATGCCAGCGGTGCCCGCCGCTCCTGTTCCTGTACCTGCTCCAAGAACAATGTTTGGCCCTAGGCCCCGTGTCCCTAGGCCAGCAAGGCCTCCTGACTTTGCCCCCAGTACTGTGCCCAGGCTGTCCCCGCAGACTTTTGCTGGTCCTGGGCACCCTCCCATGTTTTTGGTCCCCCTGTCTCTCCCTGTCCTGGTCCCCGTGTCTGTGTTTGTTCCAGTTCCTGTCCCCAGTGGTTTTTCTGTTCCTGTCCCTGTTACTGTGTTCGTGTTAGTCCCTGTTAATGTCCTCGTCCCTGTTCCCAAGTCTCAGCCCCCTGTCCAGTCTTTTGTCCAGTCCTTGTCCCCTGTCCAGTCTCAGCCCCGTGTCCAGTCGTTTGTCCAGTCCATGTCCCCTGTCCAGTCTCAGCCCCCTGTCCAGTCTTTCGTCCAGTCTCCGTCCCTTGTCCAGTCTTTGTCCTTGTCCCCTGCCCTGTCTGCATCCCTGCCCGATGTACAGCCCTCTGTCCAGTCTCAGTTCTCGTCCCCTGTCCGGTCTCTGTTTTTCCCACCTCCCCGGTCTCCACTCCAGTCCCAGTATGTATCCCCTGTCCAGCCCAATGTCCAGTCTCCGTTTAGGCCCACTGTCCAGTCCCCTGTTCAGTCTCGTTTCCCATCCCCTGTCCAGCCCAATATCCAGTCCCCTTTGTTGTCTAGTGTCCGGTCTGTGTTTCAGTTTTCTGTCCCGTCCTTTGGCCAGTCTCCTCTCGTCTGTGTTCAGTCTTAGTCTTGTTTGGTATCCTGTTGTGTTTTCCACCCCCTCTTGCCCGGCTCCTGGGGATCTGTTTTTACGCGCCCCGGGAGTTGCACGTTAAAGGGGGGGTTATGTCAGGTCTTTTGTCTGTCTGGTTCTCTAGTCTGTGTTATTCTCAGGTCTGTGTTTCTTTCCCAGTGTTTTTCCACTCACCTGTGTTCAGTTTTAGCTCCGCCCCTTCGTCCCAGGTGTTTCCTGTGTGTGTGCACCTCTATTTAAGGTCCGTGTTCCATTTCCCCGGTGTCGATCCTTGTACGTTTATCATCTGTCAGTGCTCTATGTGTTCCCCAGTTTCCTCAGTCCCAGTTTATTCCATGTGTATTTTGTTTTTGTTTTTGTTAATAAATCCCTTTTTGTTTGCATTTGCGTCCGCCTCCGCGTCCTCCCTGCACCCACACCTGACACCATGAAAATCAATGTATACAAAGTTATTTTTTTTGTCATTTTAAAGTATTTCTGTTGGTCTATTCATCAAGAAAATTTGGCACAGTGTAAGAGCAACAATATGCAAATACACATTGCATGATGATGTCTTTAGACTCTTCTACCTTTTTTAAACATGTTGTGTTGCACTTTTTCTTGCTAACGCAAATAAGAAAACTAGTTTTTCCCATCAATAATTGAAAACAAAAGTTTAGATTTTTTTAGCAAACTATTGCACTGACATAAGTATACAGACCCTTTACTCAGTACTTAGTTGGCAATTTTCTGCCATTCAGCTTTTCAGATCCTCCTAAGCTCAAGATCAGGTTGGATGGGGGGTTTGTTGACGGACAGCCATTGTCAGGTCTTCTTATTCCTGTGCATAAAAGCCTCCAACGCTTTGCTGACTCAATATCCTGTTGTTACAGCTCGGGGGTCAACTCTATATTAATGCCTATTGATTTAGAGAAGGATAAAAGGTCACAAAAGGTCATCAAGGTAATGTAATGTGTAGGTGTTTGAAAATGTTGGTTTATATACAGCAGTGTATTTTAGTTTATTTTGGTCTAGTTTAGTCTCCTTTCTTCATTTTTTTATCTGGTTCTTTTAAACATGTGTTTGTCTTCACTGCTGTATTGTGTTTTTATTCCTGTTGTCATTTATAAGAAGCTCTTGAATAGGTTGAGTGTGTATAAAATGTCTTTTATAAATAAACTTGCCTTGACCTTTAATGTTAGGTTATTTATTTAACCAGAGTTATATGTAGCACCGTGTTTTAAAGCAACTGTATTGTTTTATTTTTTGTCACTCAATATCTCTGTGGTGACAAGAAGCTACAATAATGTTGAAGAAATAAAGCAATAAAATGTTGACCTTGATTTGTTACCCAGCAATGCTGTCCATAAAGTGAGCTTGAGCTCTTGTTTATGTAGTGAGTTCCACTGGGTTGTGGAATTGGCTCAGATTGAGTTTATCTTTATTTACCTATATTTTGTTTGATAACTGTATGCCTTTACTCCTGGAGCAAAAAGTTCAAGCAGTTCAGCTTGGTTTGATGGATTGTGATCATCCATCTTCCTCTTGGTTATATTCCAGAGGATTACAAAAAAAAAAAAAATTGGTAAAATCAAAGAAACTCATCATTTTTAAGTAGTCTCCAATTTTTTTGCCTGAGCTGTAAATATACACAGAGATGGGGACAGGAAATAGGAAACACCTGGGACTGGGTAACAAGGGGGTGGAACTAAGAATGAACATTTATGCACACTGAAGGAGAGAGAGAGAGACACAAAACAGGACAACACTGAAAATGCTCAAAATGATGAGCAAAATTTACTTAAAAAAAGTTTTGCAACTTTCTGCATTTGCTTTTTTAAAATAAATTTAATTTCAGATAAATTTAAATAACTTCAACTCGGTTTCAAGACTTAAATGTTACATAGAGTAAATAAGTGAACTGAACTTCAGTCAATCCTTTCTTTTATTAAACTTTACTTTATTTCTGCATACAATATTACCTAATTAAATATTTTCATAATCTCAAAGATTTATTTTGTAAACAGACCAAGTCTCACTCTCTCAACACATGGATGGCATGTAGTTTTTAGCTGAATTAATTATTTCTTTTAGTAAACTTTATTTCATTTATTTTTGCTAAATCAATCCTTTCTTTTAGTAAACTTTACTTAATTTATTTTTGCTAAATTAATCCTTTATTTAATAATATTTACTTAATTTATTTTAGCTGAATTAATCCTTTCTTTTAGTGACTTTTACTTAATTTCTGCATACAATATTACCTAATTACAATTACTTTATTTATGCAATATTACTCAAATAATGTATGATACATAATAAATTATCATTCCAGAAATTTAAATATTTTTAGTTAAAACAAACATATTACCCTCTCTCAACACATGGATGGCATGTAATACATTCTTTATAGTGTAGTAAAAACTACATGCCATCCATGTGTTGAGAGAGTGAGACTTGGTCTGTTTACAAAATAAAACTTTGAGATTATGAAAATATTTAATTAGGTAATATTGTATGCCGAAATGAAGTAAAGTTTACTAAAATAAAGGATTGACTGAAGTTCAGTTCACTTATTTACTCTATGTAACATTTAAGTCTTGAAACCGAGTTGAAGTTACTTCAATTTATCTGAAATTAAATTTACTTAAAAAAAAGCAAATGCAGAAAGTTGTGAAACTTAATTTTAAGTAAATTTTACTCATCATTTTTTTCAGTGAAGAACATGTCACCTCTTTGATCCTACTACGGAAAAGTACGCTGGAAAAGTGCCGTTTCCTCTACTTGGTAAATCACAACAGTTGTGATTTAATGGTGAATTGGGGGTTTATGACAGCATGAAAGACCAGTAACTGTGAGAAACGCTGTGTCTGTGCTCGGGGGGGCTCATATCTGAGACGTTATCATAGCAATTGTGTTCGATCTGACCAGACTGGGAGGTTTATTTAGAAATCAAAGGAAATTAAAACAAAAATAACACTGTGTACTCTGTGTGTGTGTGTGTGTGTTTGCTTCCTAAGGGAAAATGCTTAAATGGTTTTGCATTACAGGGAGAGAAGGAAAGAGAAAAAGAAAGAAATACAGAGACAGAAGCCAATTAGACGCCGCTGGATGTCTGTAATCAAGACTGCACTGGAATTAACACCCTCGGCTGTATTTTTATTTTATTTTTTTCTCTTCTCTTTTTGATAGATATCGTCAGGCAAGCTGCTAATGCTTTTAGCTGTTGTAGTTTTTAAAACTGAAGATCTGATGAGATGACCCATACTTCTTTTCTTCTTTTTCACACTCTCGATCTCTCTCATATGCGGAAAATACAACCACATACACACGTACACAATGATCACAGCGATTTACCTTTTGTTACCAGAAACAAGTGAAACTCTTTTATCATCCACATTTGTTTTCCTTCTCCTCGGTTCCCTCTCTCTTTAAAGGGCCTGAGCTTTCTGCAAAGTTCTCTAACGGGTCTAAATCACCTCCAGCAGGCTGGATTTCTCAGGCTCGGGTAAAGTCTGAGTGTGTGAGGCGGCTGCTGCTAACAGGGACATGGAGAAGGACAGGCTCACAGATAAAGATGAGAAGATAATGAGGAACAGGATTGCCCCTCTCCCTGTTTATTTATTTATTTTTTTTATTTTTTCTTCTCCTCTCTCGCTATCTCCACCGCCACCACAAATTAGTGTGGCTCAACATCAGATCTGTTTTTTTTTCTGTTTTTTATCTGTACAGATCTCTTCATCTCTTCTCACCGAAGGAAAATTGTCAACAACGAACAAAACTGTTGCCGAGTGTAAAAGGCCTATTTTTTTCTTTCTGAATTAAATTTTTCTCCTTGAATTCAGCCATGACTTGTGCCTGTGATTATGATTTGAACATAAAAAAAGCAACAACAAACAAACAGGCTGCCTTTGCCTAAACACAGTTCACGTGCTGAATATTCCGTAGTAAATAAATCAAAAAGAGGAAAGGTCAACATGCTTATCGACCTTTCGGGTTTATTTTTTTAGTTAGTATGCCCTCGCAGTCTTAGCTACAGTGGGAAAAATGAAACGACAACAAAAGAAAAACACTTCTGAAGTTGTGAAAAAAAAAAAACAGAGGGGCTATTTTTCTATAGGCAGTATAGATGAAAAAGTATTTGTGCCATACAGATTTATTTTGTTAAATTTTGTTAAATATTTATTTTAGTAAATAAACATTAATATCAGACAAAGATAACCTGAATACAAGGGCATGGACAACTCATCCAGGAGGTCCCAAAAAAACCTAGAACAACAGTTAAAGAACTGCAGGTCTCACTTGCCTCAGTTAAGGTCAGAGTTAATGACTCAATAATAAGAAAAAAGACTGGGTGAAAAATGGTCTCCATGGGAGAGTTTCAAGGCAAAAAACACTGTCAAAGTCAAAGTCAAAGTGGTTTTTATTGTCATTTCAGCTATATACAGAGTACACAGTGAAACGAAACAACGTTCCTCCAAGGACCATGGTGCACATAAACACAGTGTAGACAGAACAATAGTGCAACAGTACAAAAGTGCAGACAGACAATACAACACAATACAGACAAAGAATAATAAATAACAAGACAGTGTGCAAATTATGCAGTGTGCAAAAGGGTGCAAAAAAGACCAGGTGAGGTAGTAATTACTCTATTACACAGTGTGCAATAGAGTCCAGTGAGGTAGTAGGGTTTTTAGTGCTTTCCATTTTCTGGGGTAAGTGGGGTAAGAGTGTGTGTGCATGTACAGAAGAACCATCAGTTCAGTCTCTGCAGTTAAGGAGTCTGATGGCTTGGGGGTAGAAGCTGTTGCAGAATCTGGTCGTGCTGGACCGGATGCTGCGGTACCTTCTTCCCGAAGGCAGAAGGGAGAATAGTTCGTGTGAGTTTTTGCTAAACAAAAAAGAAACAATGACTCATCTCATATTTGCCAAAAAAAAAAACAACATATTGATGATTTTGGGACTTTGGGGAAATGTTATGTTGGCTAAAGAGATAAAAAGTGAAATTTTTTGGAAGGTGTGTGTCCCGTTACATCTGGTTTAAAACTAACACATAACTTCAGAAAAAGAAGATCATACTCAATTTAAAACATGGTGGTGGTAGTGTGATGGTCTCGATCGGCTTTGCCACTTTAGGGTCTGATTAACTTGCTATAATAGATGGAATCAGAAATTCTGCTGTTTACCAGACAATTCTGAAGGAGAATATCTGTCCATCAGTTTATGACTTTAATCTGAGGCGTACTTGGGCTCTGCAGCAGGACAATGATCCAAAGCACACAAACAAAACAAGTTCACTTGAAAAAAAAAAATGAAGGTTTTGGAGTGGCCTAGTCAAATTTTGATTGAGATGTTGTGTAGCATGATCTTAAACAGGATGTTTATGCTGGAAAACCCTCATATGTGGCTAAATAAAAAATAATTTTGCAAAGAAGAGTGGACTGAAATTCCTCCACAGAGATGTAAAAGACTGGTAACAGAATGGCACAACTAGGAGGTAAATACAGTACTTTTTTTTGTATTGGGCCAGGTTGGTTTGAATAGATTTTTTGATAAATTACATTATTAGGTTAAAAAAAAGTTTTTTTTAATATATTCTCATGTTAATCTGGAAAAAGTAAGTATTATAAAATCTGTTAGGGGGCTACAACTGAACCCTGTGGGACAAAATTTTAACCAAATCATTCACAATTTTGCCTGCAAAAGGGTTAATAACTGAATAACTATATAATTACAGTAAAAGGGGTTTTGGGGATAAAAAAGTGAAGAAGGGAGATGAAGCACAGCAGGATATACACAGAAATAAGTGTGAAACATGCTTAGCGTGAGGCCAACACTTTATGTAATGGCAAATGTGTGTGTGTGAGTGTGTGTGAGGTAGACACGGAGCAGATGACGGGATGTCGTACGTGTTTGGTTCAGCGCTTTAGGCCGCGGGTGTTTGTATATTCCGTGTGATGAGCTGATGAGCGGCTTCTCCTGCGTGGCACTCAGGGCAGGAACAGATGAGCACGTGAATATTTCATCTGCTGCTTTACGAGTTCACCGCCCGCGTGTCACTTCACATCACCGTTCCCCCGCTGCTGCCGCCGCCGTATCCCTACAGTTATTATCCCGCTGAAGAGCTGAAGGTCGCCGGGGTTAACGTGCCCCTCTCCGCGTCCCTCGTCAGCTGTTCCAGGAGGAGGAACCTTCTGAGACGAGCAAATAGTTAAAAGAAGCGTGAATCATGCAGTAAACGCCGGAGAAAGTTGGGGCGAGTTTGCTGATGCAGATGGAGCTGCGCTCTCTGCCTGTGGGGGATGTGTTTAGCACAGGTTCGCTGTGTGCTATTTGCGGCTGGGCAGAGCCTTTCTTGCACTGCGTGGGAGAGTTCAGCTCAACCCAAACGAGCATCTGCCATGTTCTCGCATAATCAGCATACTGTAGGAGGATCAGGACGAGAGAAAAAGAGAGAAAGAGAGAGAGAGCAAAACACACTCATACACTCACACACAGACACACATCTATCAACGTTGCCGTGTGCTGAAGCTCACCTGGAGTGTGTGTGTGTGTGTGTGTGTGTGTGTGTGAGAGAGAGAGAGATGGCATCGTCAGATGTGAACATCTGGAGATGGATGACAGGTACTGTACAGGCATGTCATAAAAATAAAAAAAATCTCTGCATGTACTGTATGTAGTTCTGGAGGCACATAAGCACAAGTTGCAATGCTGCATACAGATAGATTTACAGTAATACCCCAGCATTTTTCAAAACACACACTTTTAAAAAAGGGATTGAACGGTTGTTTTGAGTGATGCCATGATGTAAGTGTGAATGGAATGTTTAATCCCTAAAACTATTCTATACTATACTATACTATTCCATACTATACTATACTATACTATTGTCACGCTGGTGGAAGGACGGACAAAGAGAGCAGGTGCACACACAAGTAATATTTAATGAAAAATAACGAACAATCAAACAATAAAACAAACAGGAACTTGTACAACAAACTGACGCACAAACAGAACAAAAAAGCACAAGAAACGACAAACTAACACTGAAGACAAAGGAGCTTAAATACACACACAAGGCGGGAAAGGGAATGGGTAACACCTGACTGATTAATAAGGGGCGGAGCTACAAACGAATGCAGGTGACAACAATTAAGGTAAGGACACAGATAAACACAGGGGCAGAGCTACAGTTAAATGCAGACAGAGCACGAGGTACAGGTAAACAAGCACAGAGAAACACGAGCACATACAGGAAATGACAGGGAAACAGGGCAAGAACGTGACAACTATACTATACTATACTATACTATACTATACTATACTATACTATACTATACTATACAATTTATGATGCAGTTATTTACCCCAATGCAGACAAAATTGTCCCACAGGGTTAAGGCATTCAGCAGATGCAATTATCCAGAATGACTTAACCATTGCCATCAAGGATTCGAGGGCTGGACCATTCTTGGCTTTGAAGGCCAGAGTCAGGGTTTTTAATCTGATGCAGGGAGATGCAGGAAGCTAGTAGATGGAATGCAGCAGAGGAGTTACATGGCTGCTTACAACTACAAAATAATCAAACTATAAGGAAAGCAAAAAGAGCCACAAAGCAAAGAATTAACTCAAAAGACAAGCCAAGATCAAACATGGCAGAAAAGGAACACACCTCTGTAGGCAATGATCAAGGTCGGCAATACTTTGCAAAGATAAGTTTGCCAATACTTTACAAAGTATAATACAAACTACAGCTATTTATACAAGCAATTGTAATTGGAAACAGGTGAATGGGACTAGTACTCAGGTCAGAAGGAATGTCAAAGAAGTTCAGGACTGGTTGAGGTAGTTGGATGATTCTATCTTTTCTGAAACAACTTGTTTACTTCATTAATAAAGGGCTTAAAACAAGTGACAACCAATGAAAAGTGCCCTGTAAGCCCACAAGTTGTCCCACTTGTACATTTAACGTAAAAGATTTGTAGAGTTAAAATTATAGAGCAAAAAAAGAGAGAACATCTAATCTTTATCTCTCACTTTGAGCCAAAATAAGTCTTTGATATAACTTTGCCCATGTGGAAGGATGGCCTCCAGCTCTGCCTAAGGCCTCAGAGTCTTCTGCCCTGCCCAAGGCCTCAAAATCTCCAGCCCTGCCAAAGACCCCCAAGTTTTCGGGCCTGGCCATGGCCTTTTAGTTTCCAATCATGCCCAAGGTCTCCAAGTTTCCAGACCTGAAAATAGCCTTTGAGTTTTAAACCCCGCCCAAGGCCTCCAATTTTCCAGCCCTGCCCAAGGCATTTGAGTTTCCAGGACTGCCCAAAGTCTCTAAATCTCCAGCCATGCTCATGGCCGCCAAGTCTCCAGCGCTGCCGAAGGCCTCCAGGTGTTCAGCCCTGCCCAAGGTCTTCAAGTCTCCAACTCTGCTCATGGCCTCCAAGTCTCCAACACTGCCCAAGGTCTCCAAGTCTCCAGCCCTACCTAAAGTCTTCAAGTTTCCAGCCCTACCCAAGGCCAAGCTTTTAGCGAGATTTTTATGAGGTTATGTGCCTGGGGAATACATCATAGAAGGCATTATCTCCCCTAGTGGACAGCACAGTGAGTGAACATTATTGTGAGTGGTGGCATCTGGCTAGAATTGTCCATCTGAATATCCACATTCACTGCAGAAAGACCCAAATGCATATCCTGCAAGTCAGTACAGAGTTTTTTATCTTTCGTGGGACATGGAAAATGTCATAGGACATGAAACTGCAGAGGCTCATTCCTGTTTTTTTTTATTAATTTTTCACCTCACAACCACAAACTTAAATCTATTTTCTTGAGATTTTAAATGATAGACCAACAAGGTAGCACATCATTGTGAAATGGAACAGAAATTATTCAAACCAACTAAACTTTACTAAAACCTGTGATGTGCAAAAGTATTCAGTATTCTGAAACCCTTAAATAAAGTACAGTGCAATCAATTTCCTCCACCAAGACAAGGATGTCCACCAAGCTTTAATTAGAGAATCAGCCAAGAGGCCCATGGTCACTCTGGAGGAGCTGCAGAAATCCACAGCTCAGGTTGAAAAATCTGCCCACAAGACAACTATGGCAGCATCATTCTTTAGCAGGGACAGAGAAGCTGGTCAGAGTTGATGGAAAGATGGATGGAGCTAAAAACAAGACAACCCAGACAGTGAAGGAGATTCACCTTAAACATACAGCCAGAGCTTTAGCATTGAGCATCTGTGGCAAGACATGAAAATTGCTTTTCACAAATGCTCTCCATCCAACCTGGCTGAGCTTGAGTTATTTTTGCAAAGAAGAACGGGCAAAAATCTCCCAACAAATTTGCAGCTCTAATTGCAGTGAGAGGTGGCTCTTTTAGGTATATAATATAGTGGGTTGAATAATCTTTATATTTTCATTCGATTAAAAATTTGAAACTTTACTTTGTGTTGGTCTATCACATAAAATCTCAATAAAATATATTTAAGTTTGTGGTTGTAATGCAATAAATTGTGAAAATCCTTTTGAATCTACTCTATTTCCATGAAGTGTAGTATGTGTGTTCGTCCCCCTGACCTCATCGTCTCATACCTCTCGATTATGTTTTATAGCCATGCTTAGTGTGACACGGCACATATAGAATGTGTCCTGTGTGGTATGTCCTCAATATTTAGTGTGACAGTATGTAATGTATTCATATGTGTACGCTGAGAGGATGTAAGGTGTTTAGTGAACCACATTACAGTATGTATGATGCGCATGACCCAGTTTAGACTGGAAGTGATGCTAATGGACCTTCAGAGAGCATGCGTGTGTGTTCGCATTAGCGTACACATATGAGTATACATATGAGCCCATGCACAGATTCATTCATGAGCATGTCTTAAACAGACATCTCTAGCTGCTGCAGGCCATATATATATATATATATATATATATAAAAATGAGACCTATGAGGATGTGGAGTTTCCTCAGCTTTAAACACAGATATTATCTCCTGCCTTCCAGGAGGAACATGACTCCTGTCTCCAGTTTCTGTGAATTCAGGCTTTGTCTCCAGCTGTTTTTTTTTTTTTTTTTCAGAATTATGAAAATGATGTGCATAAATATGCTGTAATGTGCTCTGTCACGCATCTGAGTACACAGCTATCAGTAAAAAGAGTAGCATCGCTCTCTCGTCTATGCACTGCACCCTGTTGATTTCCATTTGAAGATATATATTCATGGCTTTTGGCAGGTTTTTATGTCCAGAAAAAAGTTTATTAGAAGAACCAGAGCCTCAGGACACTGGTTGGTATACTACTGTGGCATGTTTCCCAAATAGGAAGCTGTATTGCCATCTGCTGTGTCGAGTGGTTTAGAAAATGCCATAGATTTAAGAAGGTGTCCACACCAGGAACCATATTAAATCCATTATGTGCTCATGGACTCCTGTTTCTATTTAGACTATTATATACAGTGTCCTCCAAAATGTTTGGAAAAGTGAGGTCAATCTATTTATTTCTACTGTAAACTGAAAATGTTTGGGTTTGACATTAAAATATTATTATTAGTCAAAAGATTAACATCTTAGTTTTTATTTCCAGGTATTTATATCAGGATCTGATACCTAGTTCAGAAGAGAGCACCATCTGTCTGAACCCACCCCTTTTTCTTATTATCAAAAGTACTGGAACATGAGACAATGTGTCAGGAGTGTTTTATTGCCCAGGTGTGTCCTGTTGATTCCATTGATTATTCAAACAATAAATAGAGCTGAATGTCTACATTCAGTTTCAGATGAGTGTTTTTTATCCTCTACAGACTGTGCATTTGTAGTTTGAGGAGTAACAACCATGGTACAAGCGTATGGAATGTCCTGAAGAAGAAAGTCATCACTGGTGTACTAAGTAACAGATCAAACAGGTAGACTAAGGAAAACCACACAAGTTGACTACAGAAACATTGTGAGTTTTGTGAAGAAAGATCCTAAAACAACTGTTAATTACATCAGCAACAACCTCCAGAGGGCAGAGGTATCACAACATACTGTTTGCATAAGACTTTGTAAACAAAAATATGAATACACTAATTAGCAATAAGAATAAGGAGACCACTGTGGAATTACCCATAAAGGGCAGAGAAAAGCCAGTGGATTATTGATGGACTGCTGAAACAAACATAAAACATTTACCAGTGTGATGGAAAGTTAAAGTTTAGAGAAAGAAAGGATCTTCTCATGATCTCAAACATCATCTTTGCCACTACACTTTTTTTATTTTATTTTTTTTTTACAATTTTACAATTTCCTGGAATTTTCCAGATTTAAAATTAAGAGTTAAAATATAAAAATTAGTTTTTAAATGATCATTTTGTTTATTAAGGGAAAAAAAATGTATCCAAACTAACCTGACCCTATGTGAAACAACAAATGCAATCGAGCGTTTGCTGAGATGTGACAAACACTTTTCAAAGTTCCACTTTTTCTCATCAGCTCACAAAATATTTCCCCAAAGCCCTGGTGATCATCAAGATGTTTGTTGGCAAATGTGAGATGGACCTTTTTGAGTCCTTTTCAGTTATCATTTATGTATTTATTTTGCCTTGTCTCTTCCTTAAATGTTTTTCTGGGTTCTTTTTGGACCTCCTAGATGAGTTGTCCATGCCCTTTTGGAGGAATTTCCTTCGGCCAGTCACTATTGGGAAGGTTTCCACTGTTCCAAAGTTTTCTTATTTGTGAATAATAGCTCTCACTATGGATTGAAACCTTTTCCAGACTGAGAGATGATCAACGACTTTGAATTTGACTTTGAATTTCTTAAGACTGCTGCATTTTTTAGATATTTTATCCTGCTTCATGTTGTTAGACAAGCATATAATTTTTCATGACACTGTACAAAACTGTATGCCAACTGTATGCAGCAAAATTATATAATTCTTGCAGTTCTTCAAAATGTTTGAGCAAAACGCAGAAATGACCTACTATGCAGCACTGAAACCATCTGCCCAAAGCAATACTGAGGTTCATGTGTATGATATTATGATATCCCTACAAGCAGATGAAATCAGCAGCAACCCTCAGAAACTGATCCTCACGTCCATCTGTTCTGTTCTGCCCTTCTTATGTCAGCCAGGCCAGAGCCCTATGCTTTATAATTAACCTCCCTCCTCTCTGCCTATCCGTCTCTTTCTCTCTCTCTCTGTCTCTCTCTCTGTCTGTCAGTGGTAGGTCTGCAGCAGGCATGGGCCATGTTCAGAGACACACTCTATGATGATGATGAGGGATCTGCAACTCTCTACTGGGGGTTGCTGAGCCCCTTGCCGTCAGGAGAGCACTGCTAATCAAGAGAAGCGTTCTGACAAAACAGCAGCAATTAACCCTCATTAGGGTCAACACACTCTACTCAGCCTCGTCAGCCCCATGCACACACACAACGCCTACTTCTGCACACACACACACACATAGAGACACACACACATACACCCGGACCTAATTTTGCAGAGTCCTCTCTGGCAGAAGACTGAATACACACTTGTTCTGCTTTTCATTTTATTTTATAACAAATGTTTAAAAGGTAGCTGAACTGTCTAATTTAAGTTGACTCCACCTTCTACCTAAAATTTGAAAAATGCAAAAAAAAAAAAAAAAAAGTTGGAAAGATGGGAGTAGGAGTTTGGGAGGGGCACTGAGTGATGTATGGGTTTAGAGAGCAGATTGGGCTGAGCAGTGATGGCAATAAACACATTTTTTAGGAAAGGCTTATTATAAATTTTAAGCAGCTAAAAAATGCGAGTAGGAGTTTGGGAGGGGCTCTTGGTGATGTATGGGTTTAGAGGCAGGGCGGGGCAGGAGCAAGAGCGAGAGCTGATTTGGGTTGAGCAGTGTGCCTCTGATAGCAGTGAGATGCAGATATTTGGCGGGGCAATATTATTCATTGTCTGATTTGCATATTGCGAATGTCCGCTTACAAAAGTACACCGAAATATCATTCTCACCTATAGCACAGTTGAACCTGTGAGGGCGCTGCAGAGGCGGAAATGGCTGCAATAAAAGCATTTTTTAAAGGTTAGTAATGGTTTTTACATTATTTAAGCAGCTAAAAAATGAGAGTAGGAGTTTGGGAGGGACACTGGGTGATGTATGGGTTTAGGGGTAGGGCAGAAACGAGAGTGAGAGCAGATTGGGCTGAGCAGTGTGTCTCTGATAGCGGTGAGACACAGATGGTTGGACATCACCAGAGGGGCGGTATTATTATTTATAGTCTTATTGTCATATTGTAAGTGTCCGTGTACCATATACACAGAAACATCATGTTATACCACAGTTGAATCTGTGAGGGCACTGCAGAGGCAGAAATGACCACGATAAAAATGTTTTAAAAAGTTGGGTTTATGAAAAAATTTAAGCAGCTAAAACATGGGAGTAGAAGTTTGGTAGGGGTAATGGGTGATGTATGGGTTTAGGGGCAGAAAATGTAATAAGAGTGAGAGCTGATTGGGCTAAACAGTGTGCCTCTGATAGCGGTAAGACGCAGATGGTTGGACATCACCAGAGGGAGTGGTATTATTCATTGTCTGATTTGCATATTGAGAGTGTCCATGTACCAAAGTACACAGAAACATAATCTTGACCTATAGCACAGCTGAACCTGTGAGAGCACTGTAGAGCTGGAAATGACCACAATAAAAAGGTTTTCTAAAGGTTAGGATAGGTTGCAGCTGATCTGTATCAAGAATATTTCTTTTGGTCTGAACTAACATACCTGCTATGTTGATTAAACAGTAGCTGAAAAGTTTAAAGGTCTGGACCAAACAAGATGCTGAATTTCAGAATGGTTAAGGATCTTAGTGAAAACCGTGTTAGTGGGTTTTAAGAATATTTTTTAAGAACAGTTGGTGAAAAAGGTCCATTGATTTTTATGACTGGACATCAGCAGCAGTGTATTTTAGTCCATTAAGTGAATGCTGACAACAGGCCTAGTTGGAATTGCAAGAAAAGTGGAAAAAGTGAGTGGTACCATATATATATATTTTTTTTTTGTATACACTGATTTAAGTTACAAACTTACAGACTTTTTGTAACTGTTTTAAGCTAACATAGGGATAAATACCTTAACCGGAAAAAGATCTACAGCATCTCTTACCTCGAAATTACATCTCCAAACTCATATATTATATAGATGTGTTACACACAGAGTCATCTGTTTTAAGTGTTTATTTCTTTTATTGTTGATGATTATGGCTTACAACCAATGAAAACCCAAAAGTCAGTATCTCAGAAAAATAGAATATTATATAAGATAGTTTGGCAGCGTGCCAAGTCTTGCTGGAAAATTAAATCCACATCTCCATAAAAGTTGTCAGCAGAGGGAAGAATGATGTGCTGTAAAATTTTAGACTTGATATAACACAGTGGACCAACACCAGCAGATCACATGTCTCTCTAAATGTTTTGAGGTGCTTGTATTTATAAATGCCTGTGGTATACATCGTGCTTGTTACCCTGTTGGTTACAAGAGCTGTGGACCGAAATCCTAGTAAAGTTAAGTTTCAGTAACTTTTTTTTGGTGTGAAATTTAATTATATTTTTCCAAAAGCACAGAAATTGCCAGAAGGCATTCAGACAGTAGTTATTAGTTATTTTTAAACATCTTCACTCTTTCAGAATACAAGCCATATACAGACCACATGACCACCTAATTCCAAATACTAAATCAGACATGCGTTGGCACGGATATTATCCTTCCTAATCTGATATAATGTCTGTCGTTTTACATTTGTAAGGCCAGTTTGACACATGCAACATGGTGGCCATCAACAAACATTATTTAAGAGGATCATGCCTGCAGAATTGTTCCAGCTGTCATCATCTGCTGCTTCACAGTCCCTCAAGATGCAGCGGCAGATGGGAATTTCATCTTTTTAAATCCCCACACAAACATACATTCCTCATCCAGCTTTTGCTGCTGCTCTGGAGTGATAACTTCCCTCAAACTTTTTTTGTTTGATCCAAACTGAAATAGCAGGTGTGAATGGTGTTGCAATCCACGGTCCAGACCAAAAGGCCAAAGTTTGGTCTGACCAAAAGTCTGGTACCAGATCAACTGAACCATGACCCAATTACACTGGACATTGCTGTATCTACTGTAACTGCAGATTTTAATTAGTTTTTTAAGCAGAAATAAGAAGAATCCAATGGCAACATGTCACACATGCACATAAAAGGAAGTTAAATTATGTCAGGGAGGCAAAATTTGGTACAACACCTGGAAACACAACTCACCCAACACACAGCTCTAAAACAATGTAGAGAGCACTTTAGTTTTTGAAACAGTTTCTCTGATTTTGCTATGTATAGGTGTATGTATAAATAAAATGAACATTATTGTTTTATTCTATAAACTACAGAAAATATTTCTCAGACCTCAAAAAAATACAAAGAAAACATATTCATAGAGTTCAGAAATCAATTTTTGGTGGAATAACTCCTGGTGCAGAAATTCAAGCCGTTTAGCTTGGTTTGATGGCTTGTGATCATCCATCTTCCTCCTGATTATATTCCAAAGGTTTTTAATTTGGTAAAATCAAAGAAACTCATCATTTTTAAGTGGTCTCTTATTTTTTCAGAGCTGTATAATTCTCTACAAACAATCGGTAAGAATCAGTGTGAAGTATATAAGACACAGCTCATGTATGAAGAAACCACAATGTAACAAACACATGAATGTTCAGGTGTAAAAAAAAGACCCTAAGTAACTAAAGACAGCTTTATTAACCTTGGGTAGCACTGTAGCTGCAGTGATTCCATGTTTAAAGAATGTAATCAACAGAAAAATCTGGTTTGTGTGTAACAAACAACCTTATTTTAGGGAAGAAAACACATAAATAGAAATGCACTTCACACTTCAGGGACCTTTTACTGTTCCTCTGATTGAACCAGTCATTGGTAAGTGCTTAACAATATGAATCCTGTTCTGAAAGTGCCTTCCCAGTCTCGTAAATTCAGTCCATCTAACAGAGAAAAGCAGCCATCTGGTTCTTTTATAAGGTGGCAGAAAACACAGTAACACAGAGAATGCTCCAAATCCACACATTTATTCATTTTACTACATCCAGCATAAACAAACACACAAAAACACACATCATAACCAATCTGGCTTCAGTCAAGAATGTTAAGAAGGCACACATAACTGTTAAACAATTGGTTTAGTTTAGTTTTTATTTTTTAAAGAGTAATAATATTTGTAATAATATTAAAATTTGTAATAATATTAGTATAATTTCAATATATTTACAATATAAAAAAATGAGAGTAGAATATCACACTATGGAATCACATACAGTGGTGCTCACATCTACAATGCTGAATTTTAGCGCTCCACTGTCCATTAATGCAAATGTCGAATCAGCCAATCACCTAGCAGCAACTCAATGCATTTAGGCATGTAGACATGACCAAGGCGATCTGCTGCAGTTCAAACCGAGCATCAGAATGGGGAAGAATGGTGATTTAAATGACTTTGAACATGGCATGATTGTTAGTGCCAGACGGACTGGTTTGAGTATTTCAGAAACTGCTGATCTACTGGGATTTTAACGCACAACCATCTGTAGGGTTTAAAGAGAATGATCTGAAAAAGAGAAAATATCCAGTGAGCTGCAGATCTGTGGACGCAAATGATTTGTTGGTGCCAGAGGAATGAATGACCAGACTGATTCCAGCTGATAGAACGGCAACAGTAACTCAAAAACATGAAAGCATGGATCCATCCTGCCTTTATCAGCGGTTTAGGCTTGTGGTGGTGATGGTGCAATGGTGTGGGGGATATTTTTGCTGGCACACGATGCCACAGCCTACTGACCATGTCCATCCCTTTATGACCACAGTACTTCCAGCAGGATAATGTGCAATGTGATGAAGGGCCAATCATCTCAGACTGGTTTCTTCAACACGACAATGAGTTCTGTACTGTACTGGAATGGCTCCACAGTCACCAGATCTCAATCCAATAGAGCACCTTTGGGATGTGGTGGAACGGGAGATTCACATCATGGATGTGCAGCCGACAAATCTGCAGCAACTGCGTGATGCTATCATGCCAATTTGGATCAAAATCTTTGAGGAATGTTTCCAGTACCTGGTTGAATCTATGCCACAAAGGCAAAAGGGTCTGACCTGGTACTAGCAAGGTGTACCTAATAAAGTGACTGGTGAGTATTGGGTGTAATCTATTGTTTTGTCTATTGTATTTTTGACAGTTTTTGACTGTTTTTATGGGACATGACATTTGGCAGGTCAGTAGTGTGTATTTGATTTCTAAACTGTGACTCCAGGAAAGGTTGAGGTAATTGCTTGTCTAAATACCAAGTCATGCTGCTTGCAATCAGCAGCCGGAGTCCGAGAGTACACAATTAGCCATGCTCTTTCTTGGTGGGTATATGGCGCTGTCTCCCCACATCCCTCTTAGTTTGATGTGTTCGTCAGCACAGGCGTCTGTTAGCTGATGTATAGGAGCCAGGATGCTGCACTTTCCTCCAAGTGTGCTGACTACCCAGTGAGCTGCATCAGGGGTGGAGTTTGGCTTCACATGTTTTAGAGAAGGCATGTGTTTGCCTTTACCCTCCTAATGTTGGTGGCATTAGAGCAATTGGCCTTCCACGCTGGGGGTAAACTTAGGTTAAATTATAATAAAACCAATATTAAAAAGGATGTCCCTAGAAGAACAAGCCCAAAATCCCAAAGACATTTTTACCCGGAGGTGCTTCCTTTAGAAAAGACTTAGGCCGGCCATTAAAGATGGATGGAGGTGAATGTAGGTCACGCTGCTCTGGAGCACAGTAGGCAGCTGTTTCTCAGGTCTGATCTGGCCAACAAAAGCGTGAAGAGCAGTGTTCAAATAAACCAGCTGAGGGGACACTTGGTGTGAAAGATTTATGAGCTTTCAATTCCAGAGGAAGCTCTATCTGATGACAGTGTGTAGTCTCTGTTGAGAGGTGAGGGGGAAAAAAAGAAGAAAAGAAAATATGCACAAAATTCTATTCCCATTGAGTTCATGTTAAAAAGGAGTTTTTTTCTTCTATGAAGTTGAGAATTATAAGATCTATTGTATCTATACTGCTGCATTATGCAGCTCCATGCCAAGGTGAGTCAGATTTCGCCACAACGCTGAATTGTTTTTTTTTTTTTTCACATTTCACAATGCAAATAAACATTTCATATTAATTTTAAGGTCCTTCATAAAGATGGAAATAAATAATATTTAGTTTAATTAAGTCTAGAATAAAGGGCAGTTTATTTTTAAAATAAAAATAATAAAAGGACAAGAAAATAATTGGATTCTCTCAAAAATTGTTTGAGAAAAGTGTTTACTCCCTTACAGATTTCTTTAAGTTTGCATTTTTGTCATACTTACATATCAAACTTTAATATCAACTTTAATATCAGACAAATATAACCTGCATTAATATATAAAAAAACATAAAATATTCAAACCAATCTACCCCTTTAAAATCTACTACCCCTTCCTTGCCCACCCACAACATTTATATATGATTAATCATACTTTTTGGAAAGCTGAGTTCGAATTCACTAAACACAACAGGCCTGATTACTGCCAGACCTGTAGAATTAAGAAATCACTTAAATACTACCTGTCTGACAACATGAAGCAGCTACAAGATCTTAAAAAGCAACACATTTTACCCAGTCATTGATCATCTATCAGTCTGGAAAAGGTTACAAAATTATTGCCATCTGTCAGTCTGGGACTCCAGCAGACCAGAGTGAGAGCTATTATTCACAAATGGAGAAAACATGGAACACTCGTGAACCTTCCCAGGAGTGGCCGGCCGACTGACAACTCATCCATGAGGTTCTAAAAGAAGCCAGAACAACATTTAATGAACTGCAGGTCTTACTTGCCTCAGTTAAGGTCAGAATAACTGATTCAATAATAAGAAAGAGACTGGGTGAAAATGTCTTCATGGGAGAGTTCCATGGCAAAAACCCTTTTTGGATTGTGTCTGTCCCATAATATCTGGCATTGAACATATAAAAAAAAACATAATTTCAGAAAAAGAACATCATGCTGAATGTAAAACATGGTGGTGGTAGTGTGATGGTCTGGGGCTGCTTTGCTGATTCAAAATCTGGACAACTTGCTGTAATAGATGAAACCAGGAATTCTCCTGTTTATTAGATAATCCTGACCATCAGTTTGTGACCTCAAGCTCAGGCGTACTTGGGTTCTGCAGCAGGACAATGAAGCAAAGCACACAAACAAGTTCACCTCTGATTGGCTAAAAAACAAAATCAGGATGTTCATGCTGGAAAATCCTTCAATGTGGCTAAAATTAAAACAATTATGTAAAGAAGAGTGGGCAGAATTCTAGGTCTCCACAGAGATGTTAAAGATTCATTGCCAGTTATCGGTAAAGCTTGAGTGCAGATGTTTATCCTATATTAAATGAAATTGTCGTTTGAAAAGTGCGTTTTATATTTACTCAGGTTATCTTTGTCTGATATTAAAGTTTGTTTGATAATCATTAATATATCAGTACCAGTACATCTGTTGGGGGCAAATATTTTTATATGCCACTGTATATTGTTGTTTATTGTAGGAGCTCAAATTTCATTGCAGTCCAGGAAATATTTCCCCTGATTTTACCTGATGCTACAGGTACACATGGTCACGCTTGTAGCGAGACTTTGCTATATTGTCATCTGTGCTAATATCTATATTCAGTTTTGTTGTGCCCCGTCTGCAAGAGCTGGGGGTGATTTATTGTGAACAATAATTGGCACTTCAGCCAATGAAAGCTTTAGCACAGGGATGGCACTGAATACATGCGGATAATAAGAGCTTGAAGAAAAGTCCTCACACAATCCGTCCTGATTAGCATGTGAATGATGTGCGGTGGGTGCCGCTGCGAACCTGTTAGCTGTGATATGTCGGCAGTCTCACCTCAATAGCGGCGCCCATTTGCGGTGAATGAAGCCCATCTGCTGCTGGAGCCTGTCTGAGAACCTTTGCTTTTGTGGAACGGCGGGTGTGCTTAGGCCACGGATTTTGACTAATTGAATTCTTCCATACTCTCAATTAGAGCGAAGAGTAATTAAACAGATGTGGGAATGTGTGTGTGTGTGTGTGTGTGTGTGTGTTAAGGACTAGAGTGGGATGAGTGTGCAGAAGCTGCTGGAAAGGCAATAGCAAAATTTACTGACAAGGTTACGCCGGCACTCGGCAGCACTTTCTCATGGAATGAAAATATATATTTCAGCTCCTGCTCTATTTCTGGCTGCAGAAATGAATGGTCAAAGCGGGGCTCCGAACCGATTTGAAGAAAGATAGCAACAACTGGAGAAGAGTGGAGTGCGGCTGGGACTAAAAATGAAACCGAAATGTAATCATCTTCAATAATTTTAGAGCAGGAACATTAATCTAAAACCTTCTAAACTTCTGCACTTATATAGTTTAGGTGTGTATTAGTTATTACTTTTCATATAGTTACTGTATGAGAAATCATAGCATATACAGTAAAACACACCTGAGAAATGGAGGTTTATTAATGTTATTTTTCATTTGCAGCCCACAGCTACACAAGAGGAACCAAACAATTTATTTTATTATTTTATAGACATACATTATATAGAAAAATACAATCTATATTTATTTGTTTTATGCCTTTTATCTATTCTATCTGTTCAGGGAATTTGTACTATTTACCCTACTTTTTGTTAACACCTTAAGGAGTAGAAACATGTATGTGGAGAGTGAACAAAAGCGCAAGTAATTATTCAAATGAACTAAACAGAAAATAAACCGAACATTAAACAACATAGATACACAAAATACACTGAGACAGAAAACAAAACAAAAAAAAACCTAGCAACCATACAAACGTGTAAAATGCACAAGAACAGAGCCCAGAACATGGAAACACAGCAGATATGAATATATAAGGAAACAGGAGACACCTGGAGAAGGTAACGAGGGGGCGGAGTTACAAATGACACAGGTGGAAGCACTGAAGACTAGGACAGAGACAGGGAGAACACAGAACCATGTGCTAAGGAGCTAAAGATGCTCAAAAGCCATCCTTGAGTGTTTTTAGTCGTGTGTTTTGGGTCATTACCCTATTAAAGTAAAGTAAAGTAAAGTACAGATACTGTATTTTACTACTGAAGTACAGTAGTGAATTAGTTCTACGTACATACTATACATCTCCTGAGACCCTGAGGCCCATCTCAGCCAGGGTGATGGATTCTAACCATGATTACATATGAATCTCTGAAAATAATTAACCATAGATCATAAAATAAACTGGATAACATATTAATCATGCTAAATATTGATTAAGATAGAATGCAGAATATTTATTTAATCAGGAATAACACAATGTACTACAGAGCAAAACTATGTTGTTTCACGGTTCTAGTTTGGTCTTTTTCATTATTTGAAAGTTCAGAATATACAGTATTCAGATATACAGTATTACAAACACATGAGACTCGGTTGAGACTTGGGTCTAGACAGACTTTCAGGTAAGCAAACACCCTTAGGTACAATAACTTATGTCTAACCTGTTGTTTATAACACAGAATTCAGGCATGGGCTCCTCTAGTTGCGTCTCCTCGTTTCACGTACTACACACACACACAAGCTCCAGATGTGTGTGTGTGTGTGTGTTAGCCCCAGGTGTGCTGAAAACGGTAGTCTAACCCATGGCTGTCACCCCACGTGTCACGGAGTCATTAGCTTTCTTATCATGCTCTCTGTGATGGGGTGGCATATGTCAGGGTGTTCATAAGGAGCCAGCAAAATGACTGTCAAGAGCATGAACGGCCCTGTCCAAACAGACTCCAATTAATTCCAGCCACCGCAAAGTGCTGAGCTCCGGAGCTCCTGTCTGCACCATCTGGACCCGTCCCCTGACACCTCCACAGTGCAGAGGAATAAAGGAAGCATGGGGAGGGGTCACACAGAGAGAGAGAGAGAGAGAGAGAGAGAGAGAGAGAGAGAGAGAGAAGTACAGAGAACGTGGGACAGGAGGGGAAGATAAGGTGATGGGTGGATGAATGGAGTAGACTTTTATAATATGACAGTACTGTATTGTCATGCTCTAGCAAGCAGGTTCATGCTCTCTCTGTAGATGTATATGCTGGCATACCTGTCAAGTTTTAGATTTAAAAATAAGGGATATTTTCCTCTGTCCGCTTAAAGTCGTCCCACCAGTCCAACGAAGATTCAGTATCCCTTCCATTTTAAGACAGGTTTACAAAAAATCTAAAATAACCACATGTGAACCACTTACACACTACAATTAGATTATCAGGATCTGAAATTTTGTGGACATTCCTACATATGTCATTCTTTACAGCCAAATTAAAAATCCTAAAAATAGTATTATGAGCTTTTACTAAAAGGACATGGACCACATATATTCCATCAGTAAAAATTAGTCCTAAGGGGTCTACACAATTAATAATTTTTAATTAATACTTCTTTCTTTTGATCACTCCTGATCAGTTCAGTTAATGTCGGTCGTCTCCACATTTCTAGTTACCTTTCTTTAAGAAAAATCGCTGAATATCCAGATCTGTTTTAACATCAGCTGCTCCGACTAGCTCCCTGAACTCACAGCGACGGGGGGCTTCCCCACACTGACCCTCCTTTTCAAGCTGATTGGCTGTTTCTCCTGAAAGGCGGGACTTTCTCCTTGAACCGCCTCCACGATTGGTTAAGAGACACAGAGCGGTCAGTGCCCTGTCTCCTCAATAATATACATTTTTTAATTTTAATATAATACGGGAAATTTACGGGAAAATACTAATACGGGAGGACGGCGGGAAAGAGGAGTAAAATACGGTAGTTTCCCGGCCAAAACGGGAGACTTGACAGGTATGATATGCTGGTTATAGTAGAAGTAAGGGGTCAGATTTAGTTATTTTACACTATAATAAGGAAATTATAAGACAAAAAATCGTATTTAATTTAGTAAAAATATATACTTTTTTGTTTAAATTTTATCCTAAAGAGAAATGTTGTTCTATATAGAAAGTGTATTTTTAAAAAACTATGGGAGTGGCCAGAAGACAAAAGCTAATTATTTGTTATCCTTATTTTGTTTCCAATGTTAGATTTAGCAAACAAAACTAAATTAGTTAGAAAATGATAAAAATAAATCTCTTTTTTAACAGCTACAAATTGTGAACAAATTAACACTAGCAGTCTGTTAGCATATAGGATAAAACCACAGGATCTATAAACACTAACCAGCACAAACACACCCATGTGTTTATAAAAACAGTGATTAATTTAGTTCAGAAACACAGTTAGCTTCGCCAGTTAGCCATTAGCCATCTCCTTTAAGATCTGTAGTCTTTTAGCCTCGCTAACACTGAACCGACAGCTGCGTTTTGGTGTTGTAAAGGTTTAAACTACAGACTGGAGTGAACTATAGTCATAATCCACATATAGGATAAAACCACAGGATCTATAAACACTAACTAGCACAAACACACCCATCTGTTATTAAAAAACAGTGATTAATTTAGTTAGGAAATACAGTTAGCATCGCCAGTTAGCCGTTAGCCATCTCCATTAAGATCTGCAGTCTGTTAGCCTAGCTAGCAGCGCCCCGACAAATGCAATTCGGTATTGTGAATGTAATAAGTAACTCTCTCAAGTGAACTACAGCCATAATCCACATCGAATATCAAACCACAGATAGTACACACTCTAACCAGCACTAAGAAATTAATCTGTTATTAATAAACAGTGATTAATTCAGCTCGGAAATACAGTTAGCTCCGCCGGTTAGCCATTGAAGCCAAAATAAAAGTCACCAGGGCAAAAAAAAAATAGTCTAGAGCACTGCAGTTAATATTTAACATATTTAACATTTAACTTTTGTTCAAATATTTAATAAAAATTAAAATATTTAATTTAAAAGAAAACTATTGTGTGTTTGTATATAAAGTGTGTCAAATAAATGACCTTGGAACGCACACTTGTGTATACTTTTCAAAGGGCTGTGTGGTCTGTTTCAGCCTCATGTATTATGTAACTTTAATCATAGTACTAATAATAAACTAAAAGAGCCCTTTTATCTGTATTTGTATCGGTATCGGCAGTTTTATATCATTTTATATCGGAATCGGATTGGAGCTAAAAAAAAGTGGATCGTCCCATCACTACTCATACCCATAGCTTCCAATAGCTATAAATAAATGCAATATTTTTTTATGCTAATACATTGCCAGAGACTCCAATATCTGTATTGTATTTGTATTCACCACCACTCAAAAAGGGCTGAATGAATATGAATATTGCTTAATTTTGGGAGATTGATCCACACCCTTTACTTTCCCACTTGCTCTCCATATAAACCCTCACTTCCTCTCTACCTGTGTGTCAAACACCTTTGCACGCACCTCCTTCCTCCCCATCTTCCTCCTTCTTTCTTTTTCTTCTCTTCCTGTATCTCTTTTCGTGTGGAACTTCAGATTCACGCTTCCCAACGAAGCTTTTCTTTTAGTTTAAGGACAGGGGAAATACTAGAAAAAAGGGTTTTATAGGCATTATGCCAGGGCAAAATACCCAGTTATGGTGTAAGGACTTTCTTTCTTTCTTAGTTAGACCTTCACCAAACTTTTAGCGAGCGCTATAGTGTAACTCAGGATGTGCTGTGTGGTCTGAGCTCATTTACCGGTGTAATTTTGCCCTGTCTTACCGCTGGTGACCTCTGCTGGCAGGGCACATGCTGGCCTGTCAAGCCTGGTTAATTAACATAGTGGAGACAATTAAATCAATACGTGAGTGGCAGTAACCATTTTGCTCCATGATTGTATATCAAAGGGGACAGAATGAAGCCCAGGGAATTCGGTGTTTAATTGCATCGGCATAATTAATTTTCTCTTGTTTTTCTTTTTGTGCGTCGCTCGCAGAGAGCCCAGTCAAATACAAACATTTGGAGGAGTTTGTGAAAACATTTTGACATCAATATTCTCATTGATGTTTCATTAACGCGATTACGGCGCACAATGGCAGTACAGTGACTGCAATGAAGAGTGACAACAGCATGTCAGATCTTTTCACATCTCTGGAAATGAGAGGGGCTTTTTCATGCACTTACACCCACTCTCTTCGGGACACATGTACAACTCAATTAAAGTGCTAATACATTTTACTCAACGATATGAATCCTTCTCAAAGTCAAAAGGAACTGTCTGCTGAATCTCAAAACCCAAAAGAGGACATAAGGATCCGAACAGATGAGGTTGTCTGTTTGAGCCACTGCTTCAGCTGTTGGCAAAAGTATTGGATGGAGCAACGTCATTACAGAAAACACAGTTTCACTGATCAACAGCTCAGTGCTGTGGGCTTTATAAACCTAATACCCATGCCTGTCATTGGGCACAGTGCCTGTAGGTTCATGTTGCTGTTGACAGTGCATTTTTACAGGGTATGGACAAACTTAAACTTAAAGTTTTTTATTGCATTCTTTAAAGGAATATTCACAAACATTTGTACATATTGACAATGGCCCACTCACATTTCACTCCTTGCTTCAACCACTTGGCCCTGCACTATTAGGCTGAAGTGGTAGGACTACATGGCCCTTCAAACTGAGATTTTTTTTTAGACTCACACACAAACCAGAGGGCTAGAAGAATCACTGGCAAGAGGGTGCGTCACAAGTGACCGAAGAATTTTCCATGTTAAAAATTAAGATAACCACTATCTTACTATAGTTTAATGATTCGTGACCATTTTCTTCATTCCATTCCGCCATTCCACCTATATATATTTTTTATAACATATATTAAATCTCTGATAAAAACCCAATGCATAGCTTGTAGGGTTTGGCTTAATAATTCACAAAAAGAATAATTTGTTTGTGTAATGATCTGGCAGGACTCCAATCTAGGCAAATGCAGATGCATAAAAACAGCTTTATTAAACAAAGGGGCGATACAAAGGGTTGTCAGACAGAAGAGGGTCAATGCCGATAAACAGGAGCCAACAGGAAATGACATACCATAAAAGGTGAAAGAGTCCAGGGTCAAAAGCAAGGAAAACGTGTCATAAAGCAGGATGAACCAAACAATTCTTGATAAGACGTGAGTAAACTGAGGGGGTATAAATAAAGGGGGAAACAGGTGAGGCTAATTACAATGATTACTTCCTGGTAGGGCCGTGTGCAGAGTCATGTGATTGGATGAGTCATTATAGTCCAGGTGTGGTGCATTCTGGGTATTGTAGTAAGGTGACTGAAGAGTGCAGGAAGAGCTGAGTGTGAGGGAGACAGAAGCACTATCAGCACCAGTCGTGACAATTCTGCTTGTTCTGGCAAGTAGCCTAGCACAGATCTCCACATTGTGGGAGATGTGGATAGACCAAAGTGATTGAAACTGTGATAAGATACGTTTATAACATATTTCTGTTGGAACGTGTATCAAATATCTGATGAAAAAAGGGGTTCGGATTTGGCCCTACTTATGTTGACATTGCTTTCAAATGAAGTATTTCAGATGTATGGTATGGTCACTTCTATGTCCCAAACTATTATTATTTAACTAAATCACAGTTAATGCAGTATTTAATACTAGGTCCCATTTAAGGTAGTTAATGCATTAGTGTTGGGACAGCTGCATGAACATCATTCCTAGGACTGCAGTAAAGAGTAGTAAAGACTGATCAGGGTATTAGTAGACCTCATTTTCTGCCATCAAGGACCTTAACAGTGTAGAAAGAGAGCTTGAGGCATCAGGGAGGATCTCTTTTACTCCTGTTTAAAAAGTGTTTCATATTTTACATTCTTCAAAGTAGCACCACTTGCCTACTCTAGATGACAGCTTTGTACATCTTGGCTGGATTTTCTCAGTCAGTTTTATGAGGTCATGAGTCACCTGGAATGACTTTCAGTTAAACAGCTGTGCTGAACTTGTCAAGAGTTAATTACTTGAATTTCTTAATGTGTTTGAGAGCATCAGTTGTAAAGTTGTGAAGAGGTAGAGTTGGTATACAGTGAATAGCTCGATTTCATTAATGTTCTAATCCATATTAGGGCAACAACTACTCAACTAAATAAAGAACACTTTAAGAAATTAAAGTCATTCAATCTGACAAAAAATGTTGAGAATAATGTGAGATAAGTACTGTATTTTTTACAGGATTACAAGTCGCATTATGCGGCACAAGTAAGGAACCTCAAAACTGTAATTAAAAAAAAAACAAACGAGTACTGGATGTTAATCTACACAGGTTTCGCTCCTGAAAACTATTTATTTGGGTGAGTAAAGCACTTCCGTTTATTTACAGTAATCTAAGATTGGCAGATTTCAACTAAGGCTAGCTGCGGTTAGCAGATAATGCCATCCGACAGCGCTGCACTGAGGAATCCTAAGTGTTCTGGTAAGCCAAAATGATATTTGCTTGTTTTAACATGATAAATGCACAGGCTACAGTCCGATATACTCACCTCTGAATGGTGAAAGAACCAGCTCTTAGCATGGTAAGAGGGTAATGCTAATGCTGCTCAAGCAGTGCTAGCCAGGGTTAGCAACAGGCTACAGGCTGAAAGTACTCACCTCTGAACAGCAAATGAGCTAGCACTTAGCACGGCTAGCGGCTAATGCTAATACTGCTCCAGTCTCTGTGCTGGAGAACTAAATTGAAACTCCTGTATAACACTGTTCTTCAGCAGAGTACTGCTCCTTTACATCCTGACTAGTGAAATTTGTACAAATACATAAGGCATACCAGACATAAAGATGCACTGGCGATTTTTGGGAAATTGAAAGGATTTTAACGGCTCCCTATAGTGTGAAAAATATCAGAATCAGAATTGCCTTTATTGTCACATGATCACCAGCAAACCAGCAAAATTAGCCATCAACCCATACAGGACAGGAAGTCAGGGTAAGCAGCAGCGTGTGCACGCACAGCCATCATCATTTTTTGATCATGAAATAAAAAAAAAGTTTTGACTTTGCCACTGTACATCATAAATAACTTTATTTGTTTGTCAAGGACAATTAAGCCTTACTCCTAAGTCTGAGACCTGCATCTTTATAAAAACCTGAACCTGCTTCAAAAAGAGGTTAGCCTTCCCCACAAACACACACACACACACTCAGGGCATATCCTGACCTTTGTTTGTTGTGTGAGAGAAAACTGTCTTAATATCCAGCTCCTTTCCAGGCAAACAGAACCAGAGTGACTTCCCATCAAGCCCCTAATGCATATTCATGACTGAAGCAGATTTATTTATCAGTCTGTGTAAACATGGCACCGTTCCAGATGGACTGCACACCAGTGTGTACGTGTGCCTGTGTGTTTATGCAAAGTGACTGTAGAGCACGGGAGCGTCGACACGTTTCTGCAGCTTCTGAAGGCAGGGGTGATGAGTCTGAAGCCAGTGTGCTTCACCATTAGTCTGCTCTGAAGGGGAGAACAAGGCATGGCAGGGCAAGGTGACCTTTTCTGCTCTCCCTTACACACACACACACACACACACACACAAACTATAGCAGAATTGTCTCCATATGTCTGAAATGCTCATTATAAGTAATTTTTACACATGCCAACCTCTAGCAGTAATATTAACCCTAAAACAGCACTTTAATGCCACTAATAGTTTGTGTAAAATTGTCTGTTTGTGTTCATACTGTACATTTTTCTCGCTCGCTTACATTAAAAACACCATTATGTCACAATTTTCCAGCAATACCCTAAACCAGGCACTTCCTCTATCTGTGGATCAGACCTGCACATTGTTTAGGAGGAGATTTATCCCCACATTCTTCTTTGCAGAACTGCTTTATTGCTGTCAAATTCCTTCGACACCCCAAGTGTTCATGTCTCTTAAGTAAATCCACAGCATCTGAGATCTGAGCTCTGACTTGGCCACTCCAAAAGGTGGATTTTGTTTGTTGTTTTAATAAGCCATTCTGTTGTGTACTCGCTCCAGTGTTTTGAGTCATTGTCCTGTTGCATCACCCATTTTTCTCTCAAAAAATTTTTGTCTCAAAAAATTTGGGACCAGAAAAAACTTTGTTACCAAACAATTTTGGCTCCCAAAAAATGTTTGTCTTAAAAAATGTTGGGACCCGAAAAAATTTTCGTCCCAAAATATTTTGGGACCCGAAAAAACTTCGCCACTAAAAAAATTTTGAGTCACAATTTATTTACAGTAAGCTTAGATTACCGAATTTCTCCAGCACTAAAGCTGTACATTAGCGTTAGTGGCTAACTGCTCCAGCAGTGCTATCCGGGGTTAGGTGCAGGCTACAGGCAGATGTATTCCCCTTTGGACAGGAAATAGCCAGCACGGTTAGTGGGTAATGCTATTGCTGCTCCAGCAGTGCTAGCCGGGGTTAGCAGCAGGCTACAGGTTGATATACTCCTCTTTGAACAGGGAAATAGCAAGCACGGTTAGCGGGTAATGCTATTGCTGCTTCAGCAGTGCTAGCCGGGGTTAGCAGCAGGCTACAGGTTGATATACTCCTCTTTGAATGGGGAAATAGCGAGCGCGGTTAGCGGGTAATGCTATTGCTGCTTCAGCAGTGCTAGCCGGGGTTAGCAGCAGGCTACAGGTTGATATACTCCTCTTTGAACAGGGAAATAGCAAGCACGGTTAGCGGGTAATGCTATTGCTGCTTCAGCAGTGCTAGCCGGGGTTAGCAGCAGGCTACAGGTTGATATACTCCTCTTTGAATGGGGAAATAGCGAGCGCGGTTAGCGGGTAATGCTATTGCTGCTTCAGCAATAGGTAGCGTGATTAGCAGGTAATGGTAATAGAGAAGGAAACTCCTCTATAATGCTGCAATTTGGCAGAGTGGCTTTACTGCTTTTTACAACCTGACTGGTAAAATTCATATATAAGATGCACTGGATTGTAAGGCCCACTGAGGATTTTGGGAAAATCAAAGGATTTAAGCGCAAAAAATACGGAATATTACCACCTCCCCTTTAAAAACTAGACCATAAATCTACAAAGCATTAATGCATGATGTGTTGTTTGTGCTGCTACTGTTTGTGTGTGTTTACACACCTTAAGATGTAGTATCGCTCTGTTCAGACAGGTGTGGACTATCCTGACTCTCCTGAGTTGAGTATTTCGGGAGCCATATTGCATCACGTAGTCAGCCGCAGCTCCACAGACACAGACAGATGGTGTGAGAAGGTAGGAGGACGATTATGCAAACAGAATAAAAAAAAAAAGACAGTGAGATGAAGGCAGGAATATGAAATGGAGGAGATAGCAGCGTGGTGGACCCCTTCCAGTTCAGGAGCGTCTCTGATTGTTCCACACCCGCTGTGCTTACGGCGCTAAGGTAGCCTCCTGTCAACCTCCAACAAATGCTGTTCCATTCACACAGACAGTTCCTCTAATGAGCCTAACACGCTGCCTGTCGCACTGACCTATCACAATACCAGTGCTTTGATGCGCAAAAAAGAAAAGAAAAGAAAGAGTCAACATGCTCTGCTGTAATTTTTCATTATCTGAACATAAAACAGAGCGGAGCGACTGCGGCGGTGAAACGAACCCATCGTTCAAAAGCAGTCCGTCAAACGTATCGCAGCACTTTAACACGTGCCCTCATATTAGTTCAATTAAAGAAGAGAGAAGAGAAAAGTCCTAGTCGCTATCAGGGAATGTCTACTGCAACCCGTTCTCTGTTCAACTGTAAATTCTCCTCAAGGTGAGTCCATTCTAATCGGTCATTTGTAACAAGAGCAATTATTCCTCCGCCATGCTGTTTTAATGGCTCACTGAGGCCTCGTAGAGGTATCAGTATGCACGCTGAGGCACGGCTTCAGATTGCCGTCCCGTATTTTAGATACTAAAGCTCTTGCATCAGAAGCTGAATGCAGAATACTTGATCTGCTGAATCTGCTGGAATCCTACAAACTGATTTTACTGCGTTAAAAAAAATGTGTTGTGAATGGTTTAAACAAGAAGAGTAAATCTCTGACCTCAGAATAATTCAGCTCCGATAGAAATTTCAACACTTGTATGTCCTCACTAAGAAAAAATCTATATACAAATACATATTCAATATTCAAGTACATCCACATTTACATGAACTCTGACTAAGAATTTTCTGTGCCACTTTAAAATAAGACTACCTTTATAAAGGGTTTATAAATTAATAATCAGTTATAACACATAATTAGAAAGGGCAACAATATAGACGGCTGTGGGTTCACTATTTGGCAAACAACAGGTCATTGTTGCCCTTTTTATCTATGTGTTATAACTGATAATTAATGATTTACAAGGCATTTGCAACCTAATTAGTAACCATTAATTAACTAATTGTAAACCATTTATAACCCCTTTATAAAGGTAGTCATATTTTAAAGTGGTACCTAATTTTCTAACTGCCTCTTCCACTGTTGGTGTGACTGTTCAACTGAATATACAGTATTAGATCTACAGCTCTGGAAAAAAAAAAAGAAATATTGTATATTGTAAGTCGAATAATTCCATTAAAGCAGCAACATGTCCCTAACATTTTTAAATTTAAATACAAATAAAAACAGTAAAAACAGTAGTATTCCTAATTTGGATGTTGTCAGTCCTGACATTTTGTCAGTCTGCCTGCTCTGGACTCTAATAATCAAATTAAAGACTCCGACTCCCAGCATGCACTCACCCCGGACCTTACGGATCTGCTGATCAAATGATGCTTGGGCGTTCATGCTCTCCGAGCTTCTGATTACCCACACCTGGTAATCTGTCTGTGTTTGTATAAATACCCCCCTTTGATAATAAATTGTTTGATTGCTATTTGTGTGTGTCTGTCCTTGGATTCGCCTGTGCGACAAATGGTGACCAAACATTCAAACGAATCCCTTCAGTGTCTAATATATTCATACTAATATGATGACGATATTTCATAAACACAACATTTCACACAGCGATTTATTTATATTAACCTGCATTTGCATTAAAAGTGATCTTTCACCTGCTCTGTGCAATTATACAGTACAGGCCAAAGGTTTGGACACACCTTCTAATTCAATGTGTTTTCTTTATATTTATGACTATTGACTGAACCCAATCCAGATGGTTTGGGGTGAGCTGGACTACAGAGTGAAGGCAAAGGGGCAACAAGTGCTAAACACCTCAACTCCTTCCTTCAAGACTGCTGGGAAACCATTTCAGGTGATCTACCTCTTGAAGCTCATTGAGAGAATGATGCCAAGAGTGTGCAAAGCAGAAATCAGAGCAAAGGGTGGCTATTTTGAAGAAACTAGAATATATATATATATATATATATATATATATATATATATATATATATATATATTAGTTATTTCACCATTTTTGTTAAGTACATAACTCCACATGTGTTCGTTCATAGTTTTGATGTCTTTAGTAAGAATCTACAAGGTAAATAGTCACGAAAATAAAGAAAACGCATTGGAAAAGAGAAGGTCTGTCCAAACTTTTGGCCTGCACTGTACATTCTTACAAGAGAGGTCTTTACATTCCCAAACACCCATAACGTACATACTGTGGCTTTAATTAAAGACTATCAAATTGTAATGTGCATATCGTTGCTTTCGAATGAAAAACATGTATCTTCATTTTTGTTGATTTTTAGATTACTGCATAATTTGAACAAACTGTCCCTTACACTGTGCCAAATTTATTGATGAACACACCAATAGAAATACTCAAAAATGACCTAAATAAAAAGAATAATAATTTTTATTACATTTACATTAACCTTTATTTGAAGTTTCGAAGGTTTTTTCTCTCTCCTGTAAAATTGCTGTATTTCTTTGGACAGCAACAATGTCTGAGCTCAAACCAGACTCTGTAAGTTTTCCAAGGCGGCCGCGACCAACGCTCGCGAGAACTGCGACCTGCTTTCCGACCTTTAGTTCTAACAGTTCTACAAGGACTACTGGTTCATTCTTTACAAACTAACATACAGACACTCTGGCAGAAGCTGGAAAGAGACAGAATATGTCTGTGAAAGCCAGAAAACGAAAAAAAGAAACTAATCTACCTGAAACATTTATTACGCTCTGCAACTGTAGGGGGCGCGCACAAGCACAAAATCTCAATCCTACCTAGTAGAGCTTTAACATACGTCTGCTGCTTGGTAGAGATGGCACAGTCAAGCTTAGTTCAGTTCAACACCTTTTTTAAAAAGATAATAAGATATAGAGTCTCAAAATGTGCTCTACCAAAAAGTTACAAAGGACTTCAAAGAGTTAAAAACCATTAAATGCATTTTGAAGCATTTTTTTTTGTCACCAATATTAGTTAATTCAGTATGATGAGAAAGAGATTGCACACAGTTGCGAAATACAATCAAATAACACAATAAATTTGACTTTTTAAAGAGCTGAATGATTGAAACCAGCATGCTAATTGTATGTAGGCCAAAAGGGAATACATAATTTATTGATTATTATTAGAATTTATTAGAATTGATTAGAATCACATTAGGCATCGCACCCGACCCTGACACCGTAGCTTAGCCACCCGCAAAGCAGAGCAGAGACAAGTAACAGGGGCCTTCTGATCTGAGAGCTGTTATTACAAGGTGCCAACTGTTCTTATTAGTCACGCTGCCATGGGTCTCTTTATTTATACAGTACTAGAAGTATGAATTAGAGTAGCAAATAAAAAATAAGCATGTTCACAGAGTTTCACAGCACTTCCTTTCATGACCCCCTAAACCCTACTAACAGGTTAACAGGATAAATAGGCTGTATGAGTTTTATCTGCACTGTTAAAAAAATAAAGTGTACAAAACAGGTAATTTTCTGGTAGCAGGGGGCGCCAGAAAATGTCTGTAAAAAATAGAAACATTTAAAACAGATATAAACAGTAAAAAAGAGTTATTGTATTTACTATAAATAACAACTATTACTGTCATTTTACAAGAACTTGTCCTATAATTACATGAAATATTTCCCTTTCAACAGATTTTAATTCTTAGAAAAAGTATAATATACCCCTTATAAAACACAATGGTTATTAATTTTACAAAAATCTGTCCTATAATTACATAAAACCTTTCACGCCACCACAATACACTCCAGCCAAAACTGGGGAATAAATACTTGTGAACACAACAGTGAAATAAATAAAGAATAATAAGAAGAACAGTGAAACTGAATATTATATCTTTGTTCCATTTTGTTGTTTGTAATGTGTGTTACTTCTCATTCACTACAAAATGTAAAAAATGTGAAACTACTTTATATATACTGTGTATATACGTAGTTGAGTGTGTTTTTACACTGAAACCACATAAATTAGCATTCAAACCCCTTAAAAAAAATGTACAATGTCATTTAAATTTACAGATTTCGACTGTTGAGAGGATTTACTGAAACAAATGTTTTTAACTGTGATTTTCAGGTATATTCTTTTTTTTTACATAAAATACAGAAAAAAAAACTTTTTTTTCTACGGTTATTTTTTTGTAAAAAAAAATGTTTTTTTTTTGTTTTTTTTTTACAGTGTTCTGTTGCTGTATTGGATTACAGATATGGGTATTTGTTGTATTACAATTGTAAATTTCAGTTTGTTTACAATAGAAAGCAGAATGGTAGGGGGTCATTTTGCTTTTGTATTTGTGGAAACAACCAACAAATACTTGTGTACACTTGTGCTGTGGTCCAGAAAAAGCTAAGCAGTGAAAAATGGAGGAGAAGACATTTTATGTAACTATAAATATTCAGGGCTTTGTATTGTGTTTTTGTAAGAGGATATTATGACTGTTAAAGAAACATACTTCATAATCAAGTCACTTTATTCAACATTACTGGTAAGAAATGCATCTGTTTGAGGTCAGGTTTAATATGATCCCTTGTTTGTGTGTCAGGATTCTCATTTAACTATTTTAAACTCAGGAATTCGAGAGTAATTCAAGAATAACAAAATAAAAGCATATTTTTACGTTTCAGACTATAAGCTAATGAAGAAAAATTATTGCTGATTATTATTATTATTATTATTATTATTCTAAAGAGATTAGGTAAATCTAAATTAGCGGTCACCAATGTTTGCTCTTCAATACATATGGAAGAAAATATTTCCTTTGTTTTTATTGATTTTTCAGATAACAGGAAAACACAGAGATTGAATACTGCTGGTCCCAAGATGGAACCCTGAGGCACTTCACAAAACAAAATAGGATACCTGGATGAAGGATTTCCCAATGCTACAAAATACTGACAACCACTCAAGTAAGACAAAAAAAAAAACAATTTAGGACAGGGCCTTTGTGACCAAGCCAATCATGTGAACAGTTATAACATATTGTGGTTGACTTTATCAAAAGCCACACAAAGATCGAGAGATCAGAAAGCCAATACAGATAGGTATGTATGTCATAAACATTCTGATGAACTATGATTCAACCATGTAAATCCTGCTTTAAAGCGAGAATAGGAATGTTTACCTAATTAACATCTAGCAAATGCAGAAACACAGAAATAAACAAATGAAGTAAAGAAATGTTAAAGTAAATAAATAAATACATAAAGGACTGTGTAAATAAATGAATGCAAAATAAATAAATAAATAAATGTAGAAATGCATAAATAAGTAGTTAAATAAATCAATAAATAAATGCAGAAGCAACCCCAAATGGCGGTTCATGCATGGAAATATATTCCTGTTAAAATTTTAAGTTTGTACTTTTTCATTACAAAATGTATTTATTCATTTATGTATTTATCTGTACAATTAATTATTTGTTTGTTAATTCATTTATATGTTCAATGTTCAAACAGATACATTTTATTGTTTTTTTGCAAATAGTCACTCATTTTGAATTTGATTCAAAGATTCAAGAAGTTGGGACTGGGGCCTCTTTATCACTGTGTTACATCACCTTTCCTTTAAACAACACTTTTGGAAACTGATGACACAAATTGTTGAAGCTTTGTAGTTGGAATTATTTATTATGTTGCTTGATGTACTTTGATGAACTTCAGTTGCTCATCAGTCTGGTGTCTCTGTTGTCGTATTTTGCGCTTCATAAAGCGGCAAACATTTTCAATGGTAGACAGGGCTGGACAGCAGGCAGGGCAGTCTAGTACTCTTTTACTAAGCAGTCATGCTGTAGGAACACGTGCAGAATGTGGTCTGGAATTGTCTTGCTGTTATCTGTAGGACTGTGCATTAAACAAACAGCAAACTAAAGCAAGTTTAACATGACAGGGTCAAACAAAAAAGCAGAGCAAAGAACAAAGTAACACATGAGATATATATATATATATAAACTGGGAAACAAGAAATACCTGGGAAAGAAAACGAGGGGGTTGGGTACACTCTAAAAAAACAGAGGTACGATATGAGTACTTTTTTGTACTCAAGGGTACACTCTTCATTATTGTATCCTCAAAGGTACAATATTGGTCTTTACATGGTCAGATGTGTTCCCTCTGAAGTACAAAGTCTTTCCTAACAGCAATAAATACAAAATTGTACCATTTATTCGGCCAAATGGTACATTTAGTATTCTGTATCACTGTACTAATAACAATACATATTTTAATTGCATATTTTTTATTTGAAAGCCAGACAATTTTGGATCATCAAGTTCTTGACACATATTCAGTTGATGATAATGTTTATAATCTTTATAATATTTACTGGCACAAAAAACATGGGCACAAAAAAGGACTTTCACTGAAAGGTACTTTTTTGTACTTTAATATAAGATACAGCCCCAGCGACAAGCTTTGTACTTTTTTAAGTACAAATCTGTCCTTATATTTCTTAGAGTGTAACAAAGGAGACACAAGGAAACACTAATAACTGGGTGAGGTTGGGACTAGGGTCAGGGACAAGGCAGGAGACAAGATAGAAACAAAACAGAGCCGTGTGCTAAGGAGCAGGACAGGAACAGAAACCACAGGACATACAAAGGCTAAAGTGTGACAAATATACAGCTCTGGAAAAAAGTTACGAGGTTCTGTGATTTTACCAAACTAAAAACCTCAAATCAAGAGGAAGATGGATGATTACAAGCCATCAAACCAAGCTGAACTGCTTGAATTTTTGCACCAGACGTTAATGGCATAAAGTTATCCAAAAGCAGTGTGTAAGACTGGTGGAGGAGAACATGCCAAGATGCATGAAAACTGTGATTAAAAACCAGGGTTATTCCACCAAATATTGATTTCTGAACTTCTGAAACTATTTTCTTTGCATTATTTGAGGTCTGAAAGCTCTGCGTCTTTTTTCTTATTTCAGCCATTTCTCATTTTTTTGCAAATAACTTTTTTAATTTGGAATTTAGGAGAAATGTTGTCCGTAGTTTATAAAATAAAACAACAAAGTATATTTTACTCAAACATATACCTATAAATAGCAAAATTACAAAAATATGAGTGGTATACTATATAAGGGACATTCATTATCTGTTTTCTCAAACGGTGTTTCAGTTGCATATGAGAACAGGCTGAATATATGCAAACTAAAAGTTGTACAAAAAAAATGTAGTGTAAGGAATTCAAATGTCAAACAAAGGTTATGGAGAGCGCCCCAGTTCACAAATGTGAAACTGATAGATCCGTGTCAGTCCCCTGTGGTCAAGTAAAGTCACACAGCACAGCACAGCACTGACCCAGAGCTAATTCTAGCCCCACTTCTTTCAACCTCCATTTTGTGAGCCGCCCATCTCTCCTGTGCTGCGTGTGTGTGTGTGTGTGTGTGTGTGTGTGTGTGCCACTGGCTTTGTGGCAGCCGCACAGAGGCATTGAACTGCAGTAGATCCTGTTACAATCGTTTTCATCTGACCACACAATCGGCCCGGGCCTCAGGCTAGAGAAAACTCTGCGTATCAAACGCACAGCCACGAGCTCACGCCTCGCCCGAGCCCACGCACCGCAAACACGGCCATCATTAGCGAGGCTCCATTATAGGGCACAACCTCTGGCACGCTGGCTCATCAATCTGCATTACATTGCCATAAATCCACTCAACACAGGGCTGCTCACCTCCCCCATTTATCCAGCCAGATGGATCATAACTGACAGGCCTTGGTCTTGGGAGCCGGCGTTATGTGGAAGTGAGAGGCATCGGGGCTGATTAGAACTGCTGGGGTCTGTTGCTCTGCTCAGATAATTCCCTTTTTTTTCTGCATCAGTGACACAACTGAGCCATGATATTCCTAACATTACACATAAACCCAGTCAAATACAGCCCCATTCTTCATTAAAATAATAAGATATTGACATAATATGATCGGAAAATATACTACTATCTACTTTAATAGCAAAAGAAGTGGAAATAATTAGGGCACCATTGGTATGATTAATTACATATATATATATATATTTTAAGTTTGTATAAGATTGTGAGGTGTTAAGCACTGAACAGATGCTCTTAGATAGACACTACCGGTCAAATGTTTTAAAACACCCCCAATTTTGGCTCTTTATTTTTGCCATTTAAGCTTTCAGGTCCAGTCAGTGATTGAAAATGGTGCAAAATCCAGTCAGTGCCCCACTTTTCGGTTTTTATTTCATTTTATTTTTTTTTATTTTATTTAAAAAAAAAAACTTTAAAATATACAATAAAATTTGTTCCACTTCACGAATGTGTCCCACTTGTTGTTGATTCTTCACAAAAAAATAAAATTTTATATCTTTATGTTAGAAGCCTGAAATGTGGCAAAAGGTAACAAAGCTCAAGGGGGTCCGAATACTTCTGCAACATATTTATATTACTAAAACTACACCTTCATCAAATCTATAGGTGGTATAGGTGGCAAGCAGACACAATGGCTGAGGCCGTTTTAAAGAGCAGTTTTGATTGGTTAGTACCACTGTCAGTCAGATATGCATCCTGTAGCAACTAAAAAAACACATAATTAAATGCTTTGTATCGCTTGGTGTTAGGGGTGTGACGAGATCTGGTGACGATATTTCTCGTCAAGCTTAAACCTGTCTCACGGGAAAACAAAAAACATTTTAGCGTGGACTTTTTAATAGGGATCTGGCAACACAGTAGTGATAGCTGCAAGTGTGGTAGCTGAGCAGTGAGAGCAGCTCCCAGCAGAAGAGGAAAATTCGGGCATTTGTATAGAAGATGCTTCTGCTACTTTTAAGTTGTATGTCTGGCTGCATTTTGGCTCCAGTGGAAACAATAAACGGTAACAGAGTGACCAACAAGACACAAACCATATGCAAATACTGTAAGTAAATCGTGACTACACGTGACTGTTTCATAGGCAGTTGTACTAATCCCTTAGCTCTGTACTGTATTTAAAAAATGTTCTGTCTCTTTTTGCACTTCAAGCATAGTCTTAATATGACTGGTTATGGTTCTGCATAGTTAAATTACAAGAGATTTAGGAGAAAAAAACATAAACCCTAAGCTTAATATGACTGGTTGCGGTTTGCACTTATTGTTTGCACTATATAAGCTAGAAAAGTTGTATTTTTATTTTTTATTCTTATTTCTATTTCTTATAAAATATTTCTTATATGTGTGAGAGAAAAAAAAAATATATATATATTTTAAATCTCGTCTCGTTCTCGTGAACCCTGTATCGTGTCTCGTATTGTCTCATGATTTACATGCATCTGTTGTCACCCCTTCTCTGAATGGTTAGAAGGGACATACTGCACATCACTGGTTTGTAGGGAATCCTTGCCCAAGCCATATGATGGTGTGGACTGTCCACAACAATTTTCAGAACTGGCCAGGCTGTTCAGCACCATGGACAGCGGAACAGTGACGGGGGGACTCCGGGTTTGTGAGTGTATGCTTCCAGAATTTACAGGCTGAGTGCTAATTAGCTTCTCAGTGCTACTTTCACAAATATACACAACTTTGCTGTCCATTCTTAACGTTGTTCAGTTCAGCTCCTGAAATCCTAACCAGTGGTAGAGTTCTTTGACCCTCTAGACAAGTCTTCCCTTCTGTTTGTAGCTCTTTGTCTTTTTTTTAAGCTAGTAAGTTCATTACACACTGTAAAACAATTGTCCTATAAAATTACAGTAATTAGCTAATAGCAGTTTAGCAACATTTTACTGTATAATGAAATCCAGAATGTTGCCTTTCCAGTTGGTTTCAATATGGCAACTTGCTCTTATGGCCTACAACATGGTAGCCAGGCAGTCAACCATTATATTAAACATGGATAACTGAAAACCCAAGGGAAGGTATCTCTGGAGGGAAAGACTATACACTGATGGTGGGTAAGGGTTGGCATGGGAGGATGCCAGGAGTCAATAGGAAATATGAATTGTGTAAATTACTAAGAAATGTTGAAACGTACTGAGAAACTTGCTTCAGAAACTCAATATCAATATATTGTACATTTAAAGTGACAACAACCTCTTCATAAATGAGTGACAAATTGTTTTTGGTGCAAAACATAAGACAAGAAAGCTATTCATCCAATTAGTGTCCTTCACTTATCAGTTGATCGTCCAGCATTCATGTTTTGGGGAATTTACTGTAATCAGAAACCTCTCACATGGGACAAACTGAATTGAAATCATTGAAACAGTACTTTATTGTTGGAATTTTCCCCATAAAATGATATACATTTGATACAATCTATTTCAGCGTTTTGTTTTCTATTTAAACTTTGCTAAACGCAACTCTTAAAGCCCAAGTTTAGCTTTATTCAATAAAACCAACAGAGAGTACAAAACTATAAAAATGTTCTCAGTCGTCTCAAATGCGGTTGCAAATGTATTCAAATGAAAGCTAACATCATGCACCAGCAGCTCGTGGTGATGCTGCACATGCTTGCACACTTCACCTGAACATGGAAGCCATTAAAGATTAAGGACATAAGCAGCAGAACACGTCCTGAGGGTCCGAGCGACATAAGCAGCGGAACACATCCTCGGGGTCTTTGTTCTACATCTTTTCAGCATGTGGAGCGTGGCATCGTGAGCTGCGCAGCAAGCAGGTGGTGCTTCAGCGTCCTATAGGGAACCAGCTGCACGAACGAGCGGAGCCAATTGATCACCTCCAAATTGGCATCGGCTCGAGCCGCGTGGAGCCAGGGAATAAATCCCAATTAGACCTTGATGCAGCCCGTCCGACCTTCTGATCGACTCTTTATTGGACTCTGGCCTCATAACAATATCAATCTCATCCAGAGTTATGAGGATTAATATCAGAAGGAGGTCGTAAATGTAAATCCGGTGCCGCCTGCAATTAGGAAAACCCTGATTCAGATGTCGAGCTGCTAGCAGAGTCAATATCGGTTCGGGAGCAGGTTCTGAGACGCTGCCAGGTGCCAGAGCCGTGAGCTCATTTACCCTCGCCGCAGTCTGCTCTTTTGGAACAGGTCATATAAATCGTGCATCCGACGCTATTAAAAAGCATATATGCTACTTCTGAAGCTCAATAATAATAAGGATTAACAAAAGCCTGGAGTAGGATCAAAGCATCTCTTGATGTGTTGTTGTCCAGACTAGACTGAGTGAATAGACGCTGGGTGTAGTAGTTTGCTATTCATGAGAAATGCATTCAGAATCTCTGATGCAGTTATTTAAGCCTCTTATAAAACTTCAAAGCATATTCATCACTAATGTGAAATGAGGATCCTTTTCCGCAACATGCCGTCGAAACAGCTAAATAAAAGCAAATCTTCCGAACCCGCTAACGCAAGTTAAAGTCCACTTTTCACGAGCCCCCAAAAAGGAGCCGAGAATTTCGCACAACCCGTTTCATTCTCCATTTTTTTTCTCACCTACATTCTACTGCAATTGACCTTTCTCACTTGCTGCCGGGGTTCCACGAAAGATCAAGCCCTGACATTAAAAGGTCATCTCATTTGTCCACTCCGAGTTTGATTGGACTTTGACAAGACTCGTCTCCAGTTTGGACATATGTCAAACACTCCATATGTCAGCGGATCCTTTCACCAACCAACAACCTGGCTCTAAAGGTTTCTGATTGTTGTGTATTATTTACACACGATTTCAGAGTTCGCAAAACTTTCAAATTGAACTTCCACTTCAAAACTAATCCTGCGATTTGGATTTAAAGTGTTTGAAGTGTTTGAAGAAGCTCAGCGTGAAAGACAACTACAGCAGATAATGAGTCAAAAGTGTCTTTAAAAGGTAAAAGATAGTAAAGTATCCTATTGAGTATTCAAAATAAAACTGCAGTATTTTATTTAAAGTCTAAAATATTACATCCAAAGATTTGTTTAGCTTCATTACTACCCACTGCACTGTCCACTGTGAGTGGTAATGCCTTCTATGACATTCCCAGTACACTGCATACAGTTTTGAGCTTCATTGACAAGATAAAAAAGCTCAACATTCAAATGATGATAAACAATCATATTTACTGAAGTTTACTTACTTTTTGTTAAACATAACTTTTATACGGTTATATTTGCATTATCTCCAGCACCAAGTAGAACTTTAGGGAATTTATGAAAAGAGAGTAATTGATAAATTGCTTTTTAAAACTTTCTAAATCTAAACCTTTCACAAAATGTGACCTTGTTATATCAAACCCACAGTAAAATACTGTACATGTCTGCATATCTTAATATTTTATTATTGATTTGACATCAGAAAGTCATATTTTGAGATAGTTGCGATGGATTTATTTAATTACTCATTTGTTCTGTTCCTAAATTGCTGCTTTGTGCAGCATTGTGCTTCAATCAAGTCCAGGTAAAATAAAACAATAGAGTAAAGCATTGCTCTGGTGATCCTCTCCTGAAAATAACACTATATCTGACATGTGTGACTTTGTTTTATAAATATTTTGCTATATTTAGAAGGATAAAAGTTGTTAAAACTACCAGAAAAAGACCTACGGATTTAAAAGCTAAAAAAGAGAGAAATATTTATAATAAAGTACTGGAAAGTATAGTAAAGTTCAGTATCATTATTTCAACTTTTGATATACCCTCTGATGAGCTTTAATAGTTCCAGTAGTTCCAGTGATATACACAGTATAGCATTGCTCCCACAACCCCCACATGAAAAATGTCACAACCCCCTTGTGGGTGGTGGCCCCCAGATTAAGAAACCCTAATCTAATGTTTTTTTTTTTTTTTGGATGTGCATCATTTACACAGTTTTGTTTGTAAAAGTTTGAAACTGAAGTTGGATTTTGAATCCAATCCAGCAATTTAGATTTAGTGTTTAGTAAAGCCGATCAGCCTGAAAGGCATCTACAGGAAATCAAATCAAGAGTCAAGAGTGTTTTTAAAAAAATAAAAGAGAGAGAGAGAGAGAGGGAGAGAGAGAGGGAGGAAAAGATAAATGGTAAAGTATCCTAAAGTTCCTCTGAGTGAATATTCTATATATAACCGCAATATTGCAGCTAAGTCTAAAAGATTAGAGGGGGTGAGGATGGTGTGAGGCCTGCTGAGTGTAAAAGGGGGGAAAAAATCTGAACACTATTGTGGGGAAGGAAAGCAGAGGTGGAATGACTTTGAGCTGCTGAGGCGCCACATCTGAGAGCGAGTGGCTTTGCCTGGATCCGCTCGCTTTCTTAAAAGCTATTTCCAGATTTGCGGCCCCCACTGAGAGTGATTTTCTGCCAGCCCACAGACCTAAAGTCACCCGCTCCTCCCTCCTTCCTCACGGGAGTGTGTCGTCCTTCCTCTGGAGGAAGATTGTATGTGTGCGAGACTGAGAGCGCGAGAGTGTGTGAGAGAGGGAGAGAGAGAGAGAGAGAGAGAGAGAGAGAGAGAGTTTGTCTTTGTTCATCGAGCTGAGTGCTCATGCTATACAACTAGAACTTCAATTACATTTTAATGGACTTTGGCCACCAAGGAGAGAGAGAGAGAGAGAGAGAGAGAGATTGAGTGAGCGAGAGCAAGAGAAAGAGAGTAAGAGAAAGAAAAAGGGAGAGAGACTTATGCTGAATCATGAAGTATGGGTGGAACAGATGAGTTATATACCTGAACGATTATACAAGCCAGCAATAAACTACTCCAATATTAACAGAAGTAAACGGCTGCTGAACATGCAGCAGGTTATGCAAGGTGACACAGCCGTAAGTGCGCGGTGTTACGAGCTGTCACACTCGTGCCACACTCGACATTCCAGCCGTTTTACACCTCCCACTTAATGTGCTCTCCATAAGCATGACAGTGTAAAACTATATCCCTTTCACTCATAAAAAGCACTGATGCCGGAGTGGCTTGTTTTGCTCACTTGCTTCGTTTCAGCTCCAAATAAACACACAGCCGCCGCCAGCACTTCCTCCACCCCACTCTTCACATCCGAAGAAAGGCTGTGAAGGCTTCCATCTTGCAGAGTTGATGAACAAGCAAACGCGGCACGGCACTCCAAGCACGGCAAGAAGCTCATGAGCTAGCCGAATTGAGACACGTCTCAAAGACAGACAAGGATGAACAATCTAAAACTGTAAAAAGTAAAAAAAAAAAAAAAAACACACAAAAAAAGAAAAAACACACACTGGTCGCTTGGCATGCTGCGCGCTTCATCCGCAGCCAGTCTCCAACTCATTACGGTGCGCCATAATAGAGAAAAATGAGAAACGTGTGGCGAGATTTACAAGATAATGGATGAGTAGCACTTTTTCACTGTGCTGCTGGATGATTAAATCAGGGCCCGCGATAAATATTTACATTCATTTGAAACCAGATTAGGCCCCGCCAAGCTGGCTGCTGTCTGGGGAGGGGACGCCTCCGAAATTCCTGATGAGCCCCGTCAGCGGCGCTTTTCTAAACGCGGCGTTACAACAAAAACTCCAATCTGCTTTAATAAGCCCTCACTCTCACAGAAATAACACTTCAGGAATAGCACACTCAGAGGTCAGACTATGTGACAGAGTGTGTGATTGTTAGCAATCTGCTAGCAGTAAGGGTAACACTTTCTAATACTGTTCCATAGTTAATACACTGTAAAACACCATAAAAATTCACTAAAATCGCAGTCAATGACTGTCTATTGAATTCGCACTGAATTATAAGGAACATTTTAAGCGTCACTAGTAAGCAACAGGGGTGTCGCCCTGTTTTCCTGCTAATTCAGCAGGTCTTGCTTATGGGTGGTGGTGGGCAGGTAGTTAACAAAGTTAAGTAAAGCTAAGCTAAGTAAACAAAACTGTTATTCTTAAAACAATACTTTAAAGTCAAACGAGTGCTGGATATTAATCTACAGATTTTTCTACTGAGTTAATTGCTTTCATTTGTTTACAGTAAGTTTAGCTTCTCAAATTTCTCCAACTGGAGCATTAGCATTAGCAGCTAACCACTAGCGCTAGCAGTTAGCATCTAGTGCCACCAGACAGCGCTACACTGAGGAACCCCCAGAAACGCCCAGGCTACAGACTGACATACTCACATCTGAAAAAAAGAACATGCAAGTGCTCAGAGCGGTTAGCAGGGAATACTAATGCTGCTCCAGCAGCGCTAGCCGGGGTTAGCAGCAGGCTACAGGCCAATAATACTACCCTCTGAATGGCAAAAGAGCTAGCACTTATGCTAATACTGCTTTAGTCCCGGTGCTGGAGAACTAAACTGAAATTCTTGTTGTAACGTTGTGTGGAGTGGGTTTACTGCTCCTGACAACCTGACTGATAACATTTATACATAAGGCGTCCCCCCCTTTATCCGTAGTTAGCTAAACTAGCCTCATGCACCGCTAGCTGCGTTAGCCTAAGCCAAGCCTGTTATACCTGAAAAATCCCACTGTGTATATCTAGCGTTATATTGACGGTATGTTACACAACATACAGATAAATAAACAGCTAAATAGCTAAATAGTTGCTAGGGATGGCCATAAATAATGTTTACCATTAATCATTTTGGACGTAACAAATCACTCAATTTATAAAGACATTGAGAGCTAAACAGAGTCAGTATACAGTCTAACTATCATTTTCTGCTGTATATTTTGGAGTCACTGCCGAGGTATTAATTAGATGTGACACAGCTGCTCTAGCATGTCTGTGTTAGCCAGCACAGTACAGATCACTTTAGCTAACCTTGCTAACCTATCTATCTCTAAATTATATCTCTTTTAGATACGGTATGCCTTTTAATCCCAGCTGCACATAGACCACTGATATGAATGTGAACACTACATTTTTTATTGATTTAAACACCAGTCCATAGTAAGCACATCTAGCGGTGGTGATAAATTACCTGACTGAATTAGCTATAGCCAGTTAGCTTACCTGTTCAGGAGAAAAGTAGCAGCTCTGGGTCAGTCTTGTAGTCTTTTTGAGCTCTAAGTCTCCAACTTTCAGCTCACTGCAAGTATTCACTCTTGTTATATTCCTTCTTCGGTCACTGAGCTTTTTGAGACATGCTGAGGCTTTTTCAGCTGTGTATCAGCTGAGGTTTAACTAAACCAGCCCTGCTAGCTTCTATCCTGTACCGGCTCTGGCAACCTAGTGGGTGGAGTTAGTGTTGGGGAAGGAGCAACAGGTGGAGATAGAGGACACAAAACTCCGGGACGGAGTTAAAACTTAAAATAGGAACGTACTGCTGAAGCCCTGCTGACAAGAGCTGCCAGTGCTTTCACTCAACATGTTTCCTTAATACAGTATCTGATGATACATCCTGATCATTTTATCATTCAGTTTAAAGACCTCTGTTTGAATGTGTATGTGGCCACAGATATTCACTTAACTCAAAATAGTTGAGTACTGTTTGGAAATATCCAATTTATAGATAAAACAGGCTGTCAGGCAGCATTTACTAGAGGTTAGCTGCTAATGCTAATGCTGCTGCACCCAGTCTTAGTAGAAATCTCAAAATCTAAGCTTACTGTGAATAAACAGAAGCACTTTACTCAGTAAAATAAACAGTTTTAAATAGTTAATAAATAATAAATAGTTTTCATTAGAGAAATCTGTGTAGATTAGCAGAATAAATTACAGTTTTGTTTACTAAGCTTAGCTTTACATAACATGCATGATTAATGTTGAGTTTATAATGAATTACTATAATCAGTATTTGAGTACTGTTTACTGAGTAATTACTCAGTATTCCCTGGTACTGTAGTTAATAGAAGGGATTTAGCTGTTTTAATGCAACACTATTCATTAGTTCCTGCACAGTCACCTATAAACTATGGGACAGTATTAAAAAGTGTTAGTGCAGTCAGGATTGAAAATGGAAAAAGGAAGTGAGTGCAGAGGATTTTATTTATTGTTCCTCAGGCACTGGATCATATGGAGAGTGGGCGAGCGAGCCCTAAATGAAATCAAGTTCATTGTAGATTGGTCACAAGGGGCCGAGAGAAAAAGTCTGAAGCTACTTTGAATCTCGTCCGCGCTTCACTTACGCCATAATTCAAGCAGGCAGGGCGACGTGGAAACACCAGCTTTCACTGAAGAGAAACAGTCACTTTACAGTGCAGCAGCTGCACTGCAATGACAGCACAGCACTTGGCTGCGTTTGGTTGTTTGGAGCACAGCACAAGACTGAGTGGCTGTGTCCTCGTGAAGAGGAACGTTAGAGTGGACCAGCTGTTAGATAGTTGCAAAAAAAAGGGAACAGCTATACTATAAAATAATAGGCATGTCTATTAGATACCTGGACAGCTGTTGTCAGCATTCTAAACAAAAGCAGTGGGAAGATACTTGGCAGTAGTGTCTCAAAAGATGTGCCACTTGTACCTATATTCTATATTTTAAAGACATGAACACTGAAATTCTATTGCTCTATTAGTTAGAGGTGTAACTGACAACTTATAATAACCTTTTTAGACTCTGGGTCCATTACAATGGGCATTATGTATTTTTTTTATGTTTTTTTTTTGCATAAAACACTAATTGAGACCTGTTGTAATTCAGAATAGACCATAAATGACCAAAGAAAAGGTTTATAAGCAAATTAAATAATAGCTTATGCCCGCCCACTGCATTAGAAAATTTAAAACAGCAACAAAGACCAAGAGGCAAATTAAAAGAGCTCATTTTTACTAATTGTATGTAATTATTTATGTTTATTTTAGTGTTTAGGGATGGCTTGTGAACATATAAAGTGAAGATATAAAATACAGTCACTTACTAGTTATAGATTTTATATTATAATGTAAGAGTCTTCCTTTGTGTGCATTGCAGACAGAAACAGCATTATTATTATTATTATTATTATTATTATTATTATTATTATTATTATTATTATTATTATTATTGTTGTTGTTGTTGTTGTTGTTGTTCTCCATCCAGATAGAGAGAATTTAATTTGAAGGAGTGTTTGAAGGAGAAGTATAAACATACCATTCTGCCACCTGTTTTTTGTTCTTAAAATGTACACAGTAAAATACAAACACTGACCCACACAGTGTCATGTGATACTGAGACATAGAGGTTTCCAGTGATGCTTTGGGGTGCACTTGATTTTTTAAATTTGATTAATTTTTAGGGAACTGAGGCTCTGTAGTCATTACTGAACACTGGGAAAATGGTGCTTGTCTAAAGTATGTGATGTCAAAAATACAAGGGAAATCTAATGAGAAAAAGTGGTAATTCAGGGAAATTAGTGGAATTTTTTTTCTTCTAATCACTTTTTAATATATTTGACAAAAATGTACTTATGTTACAATATTCGTCTTGATTTCCATCACATCTTTGTCATGAGCTCTTTAGTGAGTTAGTTTAGTTATTTTGTGGCACTGGCTTTGTATTTACTGTGTACTTTTTAATATATAAAATAGGAACAAACACTGACCCACACAGTGTCGTGTGATACTGTGACATAGAGCTTTCCCATGATGCTTTGGGGTGCAATTGATTTTTTAAATTTGATAAATTTTTAGGGAATTGTGCATGGAGGATTTTTTCTGAGGTATTGGGGTGTTAGTGTGTGGTGAAATATATGTTTTATGGTTGTTGTTTTTGTGTTTTTTTTGTGGTTTTGGTAATTCTGAGCAGTCACCATGAAGAAGTAAAGCGTGGTGGGACCGTGCTTTAAAAGACCCCCGTCTCCCAGGCTCCAATGTATTGGCTCTGTAGTCATTACTGAACACTGGGAAACTGGTGCTTGTCTAAAGTATGTGATGTCAAAAGTACAACAGAAATATAATGTGAAAATGTGGGAATTCAGGGAAATGAGTGATTTTTTTTATTTCATTTTTTTCAGTTTACTTTTCAATATCTTTTACAAAAGTTTACTTATTTTACAATATTCATCCTACATTCCATCATATCTTTGTCATGAGCTCTTTAGTGAGTTAGTGTAGTTCTTTTGTGAGACTGGATTTGTATTTACTGTGTCCCTTTTAATATATAAAATAGGAACAACACTGACCCACACAGTGTCATGTGATCCTGTGATCACCTGTGATCATGTGAACTTTCCCATAATGCATTGGGGTGCAGTAGATTTTTTAAATTTAATTAATAATTAAGGAATTGTGTATGGAGGATTTTTTCTGAGGTATTGTGGTGTTAGTTTGTGGCGAAATAGATGTTTTAGGATTGTTGTTTTGCGTTTTTTGGTGTTTTTGGGTAATTCTGAGCAGTCACCATGAAGAAGTAAAGGGTGGTGGGACCATGCTTTAAAAGGCCACCGTTTACCAAGCTGTAATGTATTGGCTCTGTAGTCACTACTTAACACTGGGAAATGGTGCTTGTCTAAAGAATATGCTGTCAAAAATACAAGGGAAATGTAATGGGAAAATGTGGGAATTCAGGGAAATGAGTGATTTTTTTTATTTCTTTTTTTTCAGTTTACTTTTCAATATCGTTTACAAAAGTTTACTTATTTTACAATATTCGTCCTACATTCCATCATATCTTTGTCATGAGCTCTTTAGTGAGTTAATGTAGTTCTTTTGTGGCACTGGATTTGTATTTACTGTGTCCCTTTTAATATATAAAATAGGAACAACACTGACCCACACAGTGTCATGTGATCCTGTGACATAGAGCTTACCCATGATGCATTGGGGTGTAGTTGAACTTTTTAATTTGATTAATAATTAGGGAATTGTGTATGGAGGATTTTTTCTGAGGTAATGAGGTGTTAGTTTGTGGTGAAATAGATGTTTCAGGGTTGTTGTTTTGCGTTTTTTGGTGTTTTTGGTTAATTCTGAGCAGTCACCATGAAGAAGCAAAGCGTGGGGGGACCGTGCTTTAAAAGGCCCCCGTCTCCCAGGCTCTAATGTATTGGCTGTGTAGTCATTACTGAACACTGGGAAACTGGTACTTGTCTAAAGTATGTGAAATCAAAAACACAAGGGAAATATAATGGGAAGAACTGGGTGTTCAGGGAAATAAGAGAAATTTATTTTTTTTTTTTTTCACATTTTTTAATCTCTTTTACAAAAGTTTACTTATTTTACAATATCCATCCCACTTTCAAATACATGTTTTCATGAGCTCTTTAGTGAGTTAGTTTAGTGCTTTTCTGGCACTGACTTCGTATTTACAGTGTACCTTTTAATATATAAAATAGGAACACACACTGACCACACACATGGTCATGTGATACTGTGACATAGAGCTTACCCATGATGCATTGGGGTGTAGTTGAACTTTTTAATTTGATTAATAATTAGGGAATTGTGTAAGGAGGATTTTTTCTGAGGTAATGGGGTGTTAGTTTGTGGTGAAATAGATGTTTTAGGGTTGTTGTTTTGCGTTTTTTGGTGTTTTTGGTTAATTCTCAGCAGTCACCATGAAGAAGTAAAGTGTGGGGGGACCGTGCTTTAAAAGGCCCCCGTCTCCCAGGCTCTAATGTATTGGTTCTGTAGTCATTACTGAACACTGGGAAACTGGTACTTGTTTAAAGTATGTGAAATCAAAAACACAAGGGAAATATAATGGGAAGAACTGGGTATTCAGGGAAATAAGTGAAATTTATTTTATTTTTTTTTCACATTTTTTAATCTCTTTTACAAAAGTTTACTTATTTTACAATATCCATCCCACTTTCAAATACATGTTTTCATGAGCTCTTTAGTGAGTTAGTTTAGTGCTTTTCTGGCACTGACTTCGTATTTACAGTGTACCTTTTAATATATAAAATAGGAACACACACTGACCCCACACATGGTCATGTGATACTGTGACATAGAGCTTACCCATGATGCATTGTGGTGTAGTTGAACTTTTTAATTTGATTAATAATTAGGGAAGTGTGTAAGGAGGATTTTTTCTGAGGTAATGGGGTGTTAGTTTGTGGTGAAATAGATGTTTTAAGGTTGTTGTTTTGCGTTTTTTGGTGTTTTTGGTTAATTCTGAGCAGTCACCATGAAGAAGTAAAGCGTGGGGGGACCATGCTTTAAAAGGCCCCCATCTCCCAGGCTCTAATGTATTGGCTCTGTAGTCATTACTGAACACTGGGAAACTGGTACTTGTCTAAAGTATGTGAAATCAAAAACACAAGGGAAATATAATGGGAAAAACTGGGTATTCAGGGAAATAAGAGAAATTTATTTATTTTTTTTTTCACATTTTTTAATCTCTTTTACAAAAGTTTACTTATTTTACAATATCCATCCCACTTTCAAATACATGTTTTCATGAGCTCTTTAGTGAGTTAGTTTAGTGCATTTCTGGCACTGACTTTGTATTTACTGTGTACCTTTTAATATATAAAACAGGAACACACACTGACCCCACACATGGTCATGTGATACTGTGACATAGAGCTTACCCATGATGCATTGGGGTGTAGTTGAACTTTTTAATTTGATTAATAATTAGGGAATTGTGTAAGGAGGATTTTTTCTGAGGTAATGGGGTGTTAGTTTGTGGTGAAATAGATGTTTTAGGGTTGTTGTTTTGCGTTTTTTGGTGTTTTTGGTTAATTCTGAGCAGTCACCATGAAAAGGTAAAGCGTGGGGGGGAACATGCTTTAAAAGGCCCCCGTCTCCCAGGCTCTAATGTATTGGCTCTGTAGTCATTACTGAACACTGGGAAACTGGTACTTGTCTAAAGTATGTGAAATCAAAAACACAAGGGAAATATAATGGGAAAAACTGGGTATTCAGGGAAATAAGAGAAATTTTTTTTTTCACATTTCTTAATCTCTTTTACAAAAGTGTACTTATTTTACAATATCCATCCCACTTTCAAATACATGTTTTCATGAGCTCTTTAGTGAGTTAGTTTAGTGCTTTTCTGGCACTGACTTCGTATTTACAGTGTACCTTTTAATATATAAAATAGGAACACACACTGACCCACACATGGTCATGTGATACTGTGACATAGAGCTTACCCATGATGCATTGGGGTGTAGTTGAAGTTTTTAATTTGATTAATAATTAGGGAATTGTGTATGGAGGATTTTTTCTGAGGTAATGGGGTGTTAGTTTGTGGTGAAATAGATGTTTTAGGGTTGTTGTTTTGCGTTTTTTGGTGTTTTTGGTTAATTCTGAGCAGTCACCATGAAGAAGTAAAGCGTGGGGGGACCGTGCTTTAAAAGGCCCCCGTCTCCCAGGCTCTAATGTATTGGCTCTGTAGTCATTACTGAACACTGGGAAAGTGGTACTTGTCTAAAGTATGTGAAATCAAAAACACAAGGGAAATATAATGGGAAAAACTGGGTATTCAGGGAAATAAGAGAAATTTATTTATTTATTTTTTTCACATTTCTTAATCTCTTTTACAAAAGTTTACTTATTTTACAATATCCATCCCACTTTCAAATACATGTTTTCATGAGATCTTTAGTGAGTTAGTTTAGTGCTTTTTTGGCACTTACTTCGTATTTACAGTGTACCTTTTAATATATAAAATAGGAACACACACTGACCCCACACATGGTCATGTGATACTGTGACATAGAGCTTACCCATGATGCATTGGGGTGTAGTTGAACTTTTTAATTTGATTAATAATTAGGGAATTGTGTAAGGAGGATTTTTTCTGAGGTAATGGGGTGTTAGTTTGTGGTGAAATAGATGTTTTAGGGTTGTTGTTTTGCGTTTTTTGGTGTTTTTGGTTAATTCTGAGCAGTCACCATGAAAAGGTAAAGCGTGGGGGGGAACATGCTTTAAAAGGCCCCCGTCTCCCAGGCTCTAATGTATTGGCTCTGTAGTCATTACTGAACACTGGGAAACTGATACTTGTCTAAAGTATGTGAAATCAAAAACACAAGGGAAATATAATGGGAAAAACTGGGTATTCAGGGAAATAAGAGAAATTTTTTTTTTTTTCACATTTCTTAATCTCTTTTACAAAAGTTTACTTATTTTACAATATCCATCCCACTTTCAAATACATGTTTTCATGAGCTCTTTAGTGAGTTAGTTTAGTGCTTTTCTGGCACTGACTTCGTATTTACAGTGTACCTTTTAATATATAAAATAGGAACACACACTGACCCACACATGGTCATGTGATACTGTGACATAGAGCTTACCCATGATGCATTGGGGTGTAGTTGAAGTTTTTAATTTGATTAATAATTAGGGAATTGTTTATGGAGGATTTTTTCTGAGGTAATGGGGTGTTAGTTTGTGGTGAAATAGATGTTTTAGGGTTGTTGTATTGCGTTTTTTGGTGTTTTTGGTTAATTCTGAGCAGTCACCATGAAGAAGTAAAGCGTGGGGGGACCGTGCTTTAAAAGGCCCCCGTCTCCCAGGCTCTAATGTATTGGCTCTGTAGTCATTACTGAACACTGGGAAAGTGGTACTTGTCTAAAGTATGTGAAATCAAAAACACAAGGGAAATATAATGGGAAAAACTGGGTATTCAGGGAAATAAGAGAAATTTATTTATTTTTTTCACATTTCTTAATCTCTTTTACAAAAGTTTACTTATTTTACAATATCCATCCCACTTTCAAATACATGTTTTCATGAGATCTTTAGTGAGTTAGTTTAGTGCTTTTTTGGCACTTACTTCGTATTTACAGTGTACCTTTTAATATATAAAATAGGAACACACACTGACCCCACACATGGTCATGTGATACTGTGACATAGAGCTTACCCATGATGCATTGGGGTGTAGTTGAACTTTTTAATTTGATTAATAATTAGGGAATTGTGTAAGGAGGATTTTTTCTGAGGTAATGGGGTGTTAGTTTGTGGTGAAATAGATGTTTTAGGGTTGTTGTTTTGCGTTTTTTGGTGTTTTTGGTTAATTCTGAGCAGTCACCATGAAGAAGTAAAGCGTGCTTTAAAAGGCCCCCGTCTCCCAGGCTCTAATGTATTGGCTCTGTAGTCATTACTGAACACTGGGAAACTGGTACTTGTCTAAAATACGTGAAATCAAAAACACAAGGGAAATATAATGGGAAAAACTGGGTATTCAGGGAAATAAGAGAAATTTATTTAATTTTTTTTTCACATTTTTTAATCTCTTTTCCAAAAGTTTACTTATTTTACAATATCCATCCCACTTTCAAATACATGTTTTCATGAGCTCTTTAGTGAGTTAGTTTAGTGCTTTTCTGGCACTGACTTCGTATTTACAGTGTACCTTTTAATATATAAATAGGAACACACACTGACCCCACACATGGTCATGTGATACTGTGACATAGAGCTTACCCATGATGCATTGGGGTGTAGTTGAACTTTTTAATTTGATTAATAATTAGGGAATTGTGTAAGGAGGATTTTTTCTGAGGTAATGGGGTGTTAGTTTGTGGTGAAATAGATGTTTTAGGGTTGTTGTTTTGCGTTTTTTGGTGTTTTTGGTTAATTCTGAGCAGTCACCATGAAGAAGTAAAGCGTGCTTTAAAAGGCCCCCGTCTCCCAGGCTCTAATGTATTGGCTCTGTAGTCGTTACTGAACACTGGGAAACTGGTACTTGTCTAAAGTATGTGAAATCAAAAACACAAGGGAAATATAATGGGAAAAACTGGGTATTCAGGGAAATAAGAGAATTTTTTTTTTTCACATTTTTTAATCTCTTTTACAAAAGTTTACTTATTTTACAATATCCATCCCACTTTCAAATACATGTTTTCATGAGCTCTTTAGTGAGTTAGTTTAGTGCTTTTCTGGCACTGACTTCGTATTTACAGTGTACCTTTTAATATATAAAACAGGAACACACACTGACCCACACATGGTCATGTGATACTGTGACATAGAGCTTACCCATGATGCATTGGGGTGTAGTTGAACTTTTTAATTTGATTAATAATTAGGGAATTGTGTAAGGAGGATTTTTTCTGAGGTAATGGGCTGTTAGTTTGTGGTGAAATAGATGTTTTAGGGTTGTTGTTTTGCGTTTTTTTGGTGTTTTTGGTTAATTCTGAGCAGTCACCATGAAGAAGTAAAGCGTGCTTTAAAAGGCCCCCGTCTCCCAGGCTCTAATGTATTGGCTCTGTAGTCATTACTGAACACTGGGAAACTGGTACTTGTCTAAAATACGTGAAATCAAAAACACAAGGGAAATATAATGGGAAAAACTGGGTATTCAGGGAAATAAGAGAATTTTTTTTTTTTTTTCACATGTTTTAATCTCTTTTACAAAATTTACTTATTTTACAATATCCATCCCTCTTTCAAATACATGTTTTCATGAGCTCTTTAGTGAGTTAGTTTAGTGCTTTTCTGGCACTGACTTCGTATTTACAGTGTACCTTTTAATATATAAAATAGGAACACACACTGACCCCACACATGGTCATGTGATACTGTGACATAGAGCTTACCCATGATGCATTGGGGTGTAGTTGAACTTTTTAATTTGATTAATAATTAGGGAATTGTGTAAGGAGGATTTTTTCTGAGGTAATGGGGTGTTAGTTTGTGGTGAAATAGATGTTTTAGGGTTGTTGTTTTGCGTTTTTTGGTGTTTTTGGTTAATTCTGAGCAGTCACCATGAAGAAGTAAAGCGTGGGGGGGACCATGCTTTAAAAGGCCCCCGTCTCCCAGGCTCTAATGTATTGGCTCTGTAGTCATTACTGAACACTGGGAAACTGGTACTTGTCTAAAGTATGTGAAATCAAAAACACAAGGGAAATATAATGGGAAAAACTGGGTATTCAGGGAAATAAGAGAATTTTTTTTTTCACATTTTTTAATCTCTTTTACAAAAGTTTACTTATTTTACAATATCCATCCCACTTTCAAATACATGTTTTCATGAGCTCTTTAGTGAGTTAGTTTAGTGCTTTTCTGGCACTGACTTCGTATTTACAGTGTACCTTTTAATATATAAAACAGGAACACACACTGACCCACACATGGTCATGTGATACTGTGACATAGAGCTTACCCATGATGCATTGGGGTGTAGTTGAACTTTTTAATTGGATTAATAATTAGGGAATTGTGTAAGGAGGATTTTTTCTGAGGTAATGGGGTGTTAGTTTGTGGTGAAATAGATGTTTTAGGGTTGTTGTTTTGCGTTTTTTGGTGTTTTTGGTTAATTCTGAGCAGTCACCATGAAGAAGTAAAGCGTGCTTTAAAAGGCCCCCGTCTCCCAGGCTCTAATGTATTGGCTCTGTAGTCGTTACTGAACACTGGGAAACTAGTACTTGTCTAAAGTATGTGAAATCAAAAACACAAGGGAAATATAATGGGAAAAACTGGGTATTCAGGGAAATAAGAGAATTTTTTTTTTTCACATTTTTTAATCTCTTTTACAAAAGTTTACTTATTTTATAATATCCATCCCACTTTCAAATACATGTTTTCATGAGCTCTTTAGTGAGTTAGTTTAGTGCTTTTCTGGCACTGACTTTGTATTTACAGTGTACCTTTTAATATATAAAACAGGAACACACACTGACCCACACATGGTCATGTGATACTGTGACATAGAGCTTACCCATGATGCATTGGGGTGTAGTTGAACTTTTTAATTTGATTAATAATTAGGGAATTGTGTAAGGAGGATTTTTTCTGAGGTAATGGGCTGTTAGTTTGTGGTGAAATAGATGTTTTAGGGTTGTTGTTTTGCGTTTTTTGGTGTTTTTGGTTAATTCTGAGCAGTCACCATGAAGAAGTAAAGCGTGCTTTAAAAGGCCCCCGTCTCCCAGGCTCTAATGTATTGGCTCTGTAGTCATTACTGAACACTGGGAAACTGGTACTTGTCTAAAATACGTGAAATCAAAAACACAAGGGAAATATAATGGGAAAAACTGGGTATTCAGGGAAATATGAGAAATGTATTTTTTTTTTTTCACATTTTTTAATCTCTTTTTCAAAAGTTTATTTATTTTACAATATCCATCCCACTTTCAAATACATGTTTTCATGAGCTCTTTAGTGAGTTAGTTTAGTGCTTTTCTGGCACTGACTTCGTATTTACAGTGTACCTTTTAATATATAAAACAGGAACACACACTGACCCCACACATGGTCATGTGATACTGTGACATAGAGCTTACCCATGATGCATTGGGGTGTAGTTGAACTTTTTAATTTGATTAATAATTAGGGAATTGTGTAAGGAGGATTTTTTCTGAGGTAATGGGGTGTTAGTTTGTGGTGAAATAGATGTTTTAGGGTTGTTGTTTTGCGTTTTTTGGTGTTTTTGGTTAATTCTGAGCAGTCACCATGAAAAAGTAAAGCGTGGGGGGGGGGGACCATGCTTTAAAAGGCCCCCGTCTCCCAGGCTCTAATGTATTGGCTCTGTAGTCATTACTGAACACTGGGAAACTGGTACTTGTCTAAAGTATGTGAAATCAAAAACACAAGGGAAATATAATGGGAAAAACTGGGTATTCAGGGAAATAAGAGAAATTTATTATTATTTTTTCACATTTTTTTAATCTCTTTTACAAAAGTTTACTTATTTTACAATATCCATCCCACTTTCAAATACATGTTTTCATGAGCTCTTTAGTGAGTTAGTTTAGTGCTTTTCTGGCACTGACTTCGTATTTACAGTGTACCTTTTAATATATAAAATAGGAACACACACTGACCCCACACATGGTCATGTGATACTGTGACATAGAGCTTACCCATGATGCATTGGGGTGTAGTTGAACTTTTTAATTTGATTAATAATTAGGGAATTGTGTAAGGAGGATTTTTTCTGAGGTAATGGGGTGTTAGTTTGTGGTGAAATAGATGTTTTAGGGTTGTTGTTTTGCGTTTTTTGGTGTTTTTGGTTAATTCTGAGCAGTCACCATGAAAAAGTAAAGCGTGGGGGGACCATGCTTTAAAAGGACCCCGTCTCCCAGGCTCTAATGTATTGGCTCTGTAGTCATTACTGAACACTGGGAAACTGGTACTTGTCTAAAGTATGCGAAATCAAAAACACAAGGGAAATATAATGGGAAAAACTGGGTATTCAGGGAAATAAGAGAATTTTTTTTTTTCACATTTTTTAATCTCTTTTACAAAAGTTTACTTATTTTACAATATCCATCCCACTTTCAAATACATGTTTTCATGAGCTCTTTAGGGAGTTAGTTTAGTGCTTTTCTGGCACTGACTTCGTATTTACAGTGTACCTTTTAATATATAAAATAGGAACACACACTGACCCCACACATGGTCATGTGATACTGTGACATAGAGCTTACCCATGATGCATTGGGGTGTAGTTGAACTTTTTAATTTGATTAATAATTAGGGAATTGTGTATGGAAGATTTTTTCTGAGGTAATGGGGTGTTAGTTTGTGGTGAAATAGATGTTTTAGGGTTGTTGTTTTGCGTTTTTTGGTGTTTTTGGTTAATTCTGAGCAGTCACCATGAAGAAGTAAAGCGTGGGGGGACCATGCTTTAAAAGGCCCCCGTCTCCCAGGTTCTAATGTATTGGCTCTGTAGTCATTACTGAACACTGGGAAACTGGTACTTGTCTAAAGTATGTGAAATCAAAAACGCAAGGGAAATATAATGAGAAAATGTGGGAATTCAGGGAAATTAGTGATTTTTTTATTTCATTTTTTTCAGTTTACTTTTCAATATCTTTTACAAAAGTTTACTTATTTTACAATATTCGTCCTACATTCCATCATATCTTTGTCATGAGCTCTTTAGTGAGTTAGTGTAGTTCTTTTGTGGCACTGGATTTGTATTTACTGTGTCCCTTTTAATATATAAAATAGAAACAACACTGACTCACACAGTGTCATGTGATCCTGTGACATAGAGCTTTCCCATAATGCATTGGGGTGGAGTGGATTTTTTAAATTTAATTAATAATTAAGTAATTGTGTATGGAGGATTTTTTCTGAGGTAATGGGGTGTTAGTTTGTGGCGAAATAGATGTTTTAGGGTTGTTGTTTTGCGTTTTTTGGTGTTTTTGGGTAATTCTGAGCAGTCACCATGAAGAAGTAAAGCGTGGTGGGCAGGGGCGTAGCAGCAAATTCGGGGCCCTGTACACTCTCAGTGACAGTGGGCCCCTATCCATGCCAGTACACAAGGAACGTGAGCAAAAATTCTCATGGGCTCCTCTCTCTATTTGGGCCCTGGGTGGTCAGGTCCACTTTTCCCCCCACTACCACGCCCATGGTGGTGGGACCATGCTTTAAAAGGCCCCCATCTCCCAGGCGTTAACGTATTGGCTCTGTAGTCATTACTGGGAAACTTGTGTGTGCCTAAAGTGTGTAATGTCAAAAATCTAATGGGAAAAAGTGGGAAGTCAGGGAAGTAGGCTTGAAATTGCTTTTTCACTGATTACTTTTTCAAATATCTTTTATAAAACTTTACCTATGTTACAATATCCATTCTATTTTCCACACATGAGTTTTTGGGTAATTCTGAACAGTCACCATGAAGAAGTAAAGCGTGGGGGGACCATGCTTTAAAAGGCCCTCGTTTCCCAGGCTGTAATGTATTGGCTCTGTAGTCGTTACTTAACACTGGGAAACTGGTGCTTGTCTAAAGTATGTGCTTTTGGGGTGCACTTAATTTTTTTTTTTTGTATTAATTAATAGGTAATTGTGTATGGAGGGTTTTTTTCTGAGGTATTGTGGTGTTCGTTTGTGGTGAAATAGATGTTTTAGGGTTGTTTTGTGTTTTTTTGTGTTTTTGGTAATTTTGAGCAGTCACCATGAAGAAGTAAAGTGTGCTGGGACCAGGCATTAATTTATTGGCTCTGTACTTAATACAGAACACTGGGAAACGTGTGCTTGTCTAAAGTGTCTGATGTCAAATTTACAAGGAAAATTTAATGGAAAAGAGTGGCAATTCAGGAATAATCAGAGAATGAGCTGTTTCACTTTTCAATATGTGTTACAAAACTTTACTAATGTACAATATCTGTCCTTTTTTCCATCACATCTTTGTCATGAGCTCTTTATTGAGTAAGTGGTGACACTGTGACATTTTATGACCAGTGATCTCCTAATGGTTTCTAGGTTTCACTAAGTATAAAGTTGGTCTTCATCATTATGAGATAGATGTAAAGTCCTGGGTCAACAGTGACTAATATAACTGATTTAATATAAAGATTTCTTTTGACAGTGATACTTTTCTAATATAGTTACATGTAATTTATGAACTTTTTGCCTTGCTGCCTGATTTTTTTTTTTACCTGAAGACTTTGATTGTGAAAAAAACTAATGACAGGAAGGGATGAAGGCAGCCATTTTTAATGTGTGGAGGATTGCCAATGGACAAAACAAAAAAAAAGTTTGCCGCACACCTCTGAACCTCCAAGGACCAGATCCATCAAGCAGATTTTCTCACCCTTGTTCATGTGGCTGGACTATTCGTGAAGCTGTGGACTGTACATGAAACTGGGTAAGATCAAAGTTTTTTTTTTATTTTGCTCAGCACTGTTTTTTTTTTGTCATGTGTTTTTTGCTGAGAATTTTGCTGGAACTAATCTAATTTTATGGATCTTGGACACTTTGATTTTCTGACTATTTTTAATTTGTATTTCCTTGGACTTGGACTTATGCTCTGTTTAGGGATCTGGTGGAAGATTTATACATAATGTGGTTTGTATTTACATAAAAAACTCTGAATTTACATCACCTGCAGTGTTAGAGTTTTTAATTAACTGTGGAAGATTAATTCCTAACCATTACAATGTGATGCTGTGACATAGCAGCTTTCCCATGATGCTTTGGGGTGCACTTGATTTTTTAAATGTGATTAATTATTAGGGAATTGTGTATGAAGGATTTTTTCTGAGGTATTGGGGTGTTAGTTTGTGGTGAAATAGATGTTTTAGGGTTGTTGTTTTGCGTTTTTTGGTGTTTTTGGCAATTCTGAGCAGTCACAATGAAGAAGTAAAGCGTGGGGGGACCGTGCTTTAAAAGGCCCCCGTCTCCCAGGCGTTAATGTATTGGCTCTGTAGTCATTACTGGGAAACTTGTGTGTGCCCAAAGTGTGTAATGTCAAAAATCTAATGGGAAAAAGTGGGAAGTCAGGGAAGTAGGCTTGAAATTGCTTTTTCACTGATTACTTTTTCAAATATCTTTTATAAAACTTTACCTATGTTACAATATCCATTCTATTTTCCACACATCTTTGTCATGAGCTCTTTAGTAAGTTCGTTTAGTTTCTTTGTGGCACTGTCTTTGTTCCTATTTTATAAATTAAGTTTGATATAATAAGACTTTTCCCCTTACATTACTTTTACTTTCATACATTAAGTAGTTTTAAAAGCAGAACTTTTACACTTTTACTTGAATACAAAGCTTGAGCTGATACTTTAACAGAAGTATTTTAAACCCTAGTATCTATATCTATATATGCAGATGAATGCAGATATCTGAGAAGCAAATACTGGACATCTGGGCTGCTTCTACCTAGTACTGGATACAGAAACCCTTAGATAATAGGGGTCTGAAAGATAAGATGATCTCTCCAAATAAGTTGGATGATAAAAAGGAGGATTTTGAGGTGATGTCCATTTAAGAAGGACCTTTAACTTTAAACTAAATCCCTCGAAAAGTACATGAGGTCCTTATCTATGTATTGCTGTGGCTTCACACTGTGGCCCATCTAAGTCTATCCTATATCTGTAGCTTCCTGCTAGAGTCTTGCAACCAGCTAAGATTGTATTTTTCTCATTACTGATGAACATCTTTACACATAACCAATCCTAATGCTGCCTTTTAAACAAAAAAGTCAGAATTTCAGAATCCAAAAAAATGTGAAAAACACAATCTATGTAAAAAACAAAAAACCTCACCCTATGACATTAACATGTGCAATTGCAGAGTGCCCATCTCACTGTGTACTGTGGTTCCTGTCATGCCTGACTGTAAACAGGCAGAGAGAAAATAAGAGACACTGCTGGGATGTAGAACGAAGCAGTAAAATTTATTGAAATAAACAACAAAATAAACAATATAAAAGAGGACTAGAGCAACACACTAAAGTCGGGCAAAACTGAAAACAAATATAAACACTGACAAAGTAAACGGGACTGGGCCAAAAGAAACAGGGACTAAGGAATAAGTGGAACGGCCAAAACAATAAAACCAGGAAGTAGTAAGGGGAATGGGGAAAAACAAAGGGAGCACTAGACTACAAAATAGCAAACAGAAAACTACTAAGCAGAGCTTAGGAAAATGGCTAGACTAAGAAAGTAAACAGGGCAAACAAACAAAACAAGAAATAAAACAGGGATACTTAGGCCGGGAGGAGTCCAAGGAAAAAACAGGAACTAGGGAAGACAGGCTTGGGAGATAGAACGCTTTGTAGAGTAGCAAACAGGCTGGAACCACAAGGAAACACAGACCATGAGAGCGACCAATACTCGGCAACAGCAGAGAGGAGCAGCGTGCTTATAAGCAACTCTGCCCAGGTGAAGCTGATCTCTAATCTCTAATCAGGGCTGGATGACTGCATGAGCGTGCCCTGATTAGAGGAAGTCCATATATGGGCATGGAGTGCCTCTCAGAGTGTGTGTGTGTGTGTATGTGTGTGTGTGTGTGTGTGTGCTCTACTTAGGGGAAGTCCTTATTTGGGCATAGGGTGCTTGGCTTGGCTGGACGGGCCTGACAGTTCCAACTAGGGCTGGCCCGAATAGCGGTTTTTGAGCTCCGGATATTCGGCACTGATTCGAAGCGAATATTCGAATATTCGTTTTTAAAAAAAGAGGTAAAAAAAAAAAAAAAAAAAAGCAAATCACGGCCCCTTTAATCCACTGAAAAATGTTCAATTTGCTCTGACCGACGAGACATATTCACCCCGGATTTTTGTGTTTTCACCCCATATTTTTTCTGTGTTTTTAGCCCAGATTTCTTTGTGTTTTCATCCCGGAATTTCTGCTGCCCCACACGCGGCTTATCCGCTGCGTAAGCAGGCTAGGAGGCTGCTGCTGCACGGTTTCTCCGCTGCGCAAGCCAGCCCAGTAAATTGCTGTTTGTGTTTTCACACTTAGGCTATTTGCTTAAAAAAACAAACAAAAAAAACGTTTGTTCAGGAAGTATTTTATATTCTTAAACATTGTTAATTATATTAGAGGACAGTCATTGTAAACTGTACTTGGTCTATTTCGGTTAAAGGATTGTGCAGGGCATATTACTGATTTTGTATTTTTGCACTTGGGCTATAAGCTCAATATTAAATATTTCGTTTGCTTAGAAATTATTTTATATTTTTAAACCATTTTAAATTATATTAGATAAGAGGAAATTCGTTCAGACATCATTTTTGTAGGCCAGGCTTTTGTAACCAATTTAGCCCCTACTGTTGCCACATTACCCCTTACGTTTTATTATATAAATCAGTGTCGAAGAGCCTGCATTTTTTTTATCATGTATAATAGAGGTCTGCGCGAGACTGATTTTTGAACCCACTCTTCCACGCTCCCGCGTTTCTGTCTCGTTACCGCTCCGCAAAAAAATTGCTTCTTTTAATCCCGCGCCCGCCCGCCACATACACATTTCTGCCGCTCCCGCCCCACGTTCCTAATATAAATTAAATAAACTACATTTAATGCTTCAAATTTACTTATATATTTATTAAAACAGCAGCGCTGAATAGTGTGGTCCCGTTCCTTACCCCAGTCCAAACACCATCGGTGTGTGCGTGTGTGTGTCGGTCCATCCTGCGCGTTGAGAGTTTTCTTTAGGTTTTTTTTTTTTTTACAATTATTACAGTTTTCTTAACTATTTATTAATTTGCTCCCGCATCGTCTGGATTAAACTCCCGCTCCAGCCAATAACAGTTCAGTTCTGTCCCGCGCGCAAGATATTCTGACGGGACCCGCGAGAACAGAAGTGGTTAGAGTGAGGTGGAACTCTGGAAAGGAGAAAAAAAACGAATATCCGAATACCAAAATTAAAAACCGAATACCTACTCAACGAACGAATATCCGAATACCCGAATATTCGGGTCCAGCCCTAGTTCCAACAGGACAATGCTTATCCACATACTGCTGGATTGCCAGACCTACCCCTGATTGTAAATGTGTGGAATGATATTGAACACACTCAACACTCTAACCCTACTGCAAAAACCGCAGGAACTCTGTGTATAAAATGGACTGTTGCGTGACCTCATTAGGAACCTCTACAATTCCATGAGACCTTTTTAACCATTTAATGTTCCTGGTAACCTTTGCCTTCTTTCCAAACAGCATTTCAATCTGACTTCTGGTTGCAACTAGTTTTGGAAGTATTTCTTTGAAAACGAGTGTATCATGCAGAACCTTCACATTATGTGGAGGTTTTTTAAACTTCTAACAAGGTTCTTTAAACTCTTTAACACATTTCCTTCTTTGAAGAACTTTTCACTGAGACTTTCAGATGCTAATGTGTCAAAAATATTTTACTGCTCAAATGAATCCATTTTGGCACCCCCTTTTTAAAATTTACATTACTCTTTACATTGCATTAAGTTTTATTTCTCTTTATTTTGATATCACAACTTTCTCTCCTACGCTTCAGCATACCCAGTAAACTAAAAGAAATAAAAAGAGTATGTTGTTTAAGAAGTAATAAAATTATAATGAAGAATTGTTCTTGTTTATTTTGAGGAGGAAAACTACTTAAAGTAGGTTCTTTGCAAATTTTCAAAGAAGTTAAAAGCATACAGAAAATATAAGAATTAGAATTTAGGATGGGGATACACATTGGATGGAGAACATTTCAGTGGGTGCGCTGACACACACACACACACACACACACACACACACACTCTCTTGCACACGCCGTAAAGTAAAGCAGCTATTTTATAGGGTTCCATAAAATCCCGATGAGATGTTAGAAGATGAATAAATATGAACTGGGGGTGGGGTGTTGATGCAGTTCACTATAAAAGCTGTTGGCACGCAGGCAGTATAGAGGCAATACGCATTCAATATGCATCCTTAACACTGTGGAAAGCTCCAGAAGTCCAAATATCTGACAGCTACTCAACCAACATCAATGGTATTGCATAGGAAAGGGTTTGGGGAGACTTTAAGGCTCATTTATATTCCCTTTTTGTATAAGAATAAATACATTAGTTTCAAACATTGGATGTTTTAAGCAGTACATCCACTGGAGGGCAGTTCAAAATGTCAAAAAGTACAACTAACAACAAACATGGTGACGATGGAGGAGGATGTGATAATAGTTGTGTTCCAAAGTTCAAGCTACAGTCTCGGCTCTCATTGCGACTGTTTGCGACTGATTTTTCACACTGGATTCATTTTGTGCTAATGTAATGGGGGAAGCAAAGCAAATTTATCTTGTATGAAGAACCAAGAACATAAGCCAAAAAGTTACCTGAATAAAAGTTAATAAAACAGAGTGACTAAATGTAAACAGCACATAGAGAATAGAATGCTTACTGGCAAATATTCGAAATTCTATTTTGTCTCAACAAAATAGAAACACTTTTTTTTTTTTTTTTTTTTTACAAAAAGCAGCTCACAAGATATTCATTCATACTAGAGACCAAAACTAGACATTTTAAAATGAATGAAAAAACGATGGAATGAGACATTTAAGTTTTAACTGAATGCCAAAGTGAGGAGAGCCCTGGTCGATGGTACTACACGTTGAGTGAGTTGGTGAGTTCATGGGGAGTTAGGGGTGAAAGATACACCCATTATGCAAAAAGATGATAAATGATAATTGAGTAACCAATAGGGACCTACCTCCCTATTTACCGGATTTTTTGTGTCTTAGCAGTTTAATGTAGGTAATATTTCCTGAGAACTTTATTTTTAAAGAAAATGCAAATTGTCCTTACACCGAGGATACAGCCTTTTATTTGGATTGCAGCAATTGTTTGTACTATCAAAAACATCAAAAATATATGGTGAGATACAAGAGATTGGCTGTAAACAGTGATGCACTGATGGAACCCAAACTTCAACTCATCTCAAAAGTATTTGATGAAGCTACTTTACTACCTCACTATATATACCCTTGCACTTCTCTTACTCCTGCCGAGTATTAGATTGGTTCTGTCCTTCTTTACAAAGCCTTTATCTTGCCTATAGATTTTTCTCTGTGTATGTCAGTTTTTTTTTATATATTTGGCCATAATTTTGCTTGTCCTCCTGTACCACTCTGTTGTGTTTTTGACCTGGACTGTCTCACCCTTCTGCTATGTTTATCATCTTTAGCTACTGATTTTGCCTGTTGTTGACCATGAGTTTGGATTACCCCCTTTTAATAAGCCACCATGCTGCCTGTGCTGCCCATAAAAGACTGTTCCACAACTTGGAAGATGGTTGTCTTTAGACATTAGGTCATTACTTTTCCATTCTATTGTTCACAATATGCTTTTGTTAGCTATAGAACATCTGTGTCAGCACCTGTTGGTGCACCTGTAGGCGCACAACACTTCCCATAATGATCATTTCACAGGGCCCAAAATTAAACCCTGTGGGACTCATGCAAGATACCAAATCATTCACAATTGTGTCTACGTTATGCCGATTTATTGACTGAATAATGCATATAGGGTTCTAGGGGTTAAAGTAGCAGAACTCTGTCATTCTGGACATTCATAGTGTGAACTTTTCCTCAGTGTTGTGGTAGTCAGTGGGGGAAAACTTCACTGACGTAACGGCGAGGTCGGGCTTGTCGCTGGATATTTACGCCCCCAGCTCTTTCCTCTATTTTATTCCTGACAGATCCATTGGTCTGAATACTGTGTTGATGGTTCGCATGATAGGGCAAGGGCCCGTAGTTCAAATTAATCCTACATTTCTTCTCTATGTAGAGAGGCTCTTGAGCTGATAAAAAGGATAAATAATTTTCCGACAGATCAGCATTTGTCATACTCTGTGGCTCAAGTCCATTAAAATGTAATTGAAGTTCTGGTTGTATAGCATTGAGCACTCAGCTCGATGAACAAAGACAAACTCATTCTCTCTCTCTCTCTCTCTCTCTCTTTTTCTTTCTCCCTTACCCATACACACACACACACACACATATACACACATCGCATCACATTCTCATTCTCCCCTGGCTTCCTGGTGGCCGTCTTTAATGCGGAAATAAAATCTGATAAAATATTTTATGGCTCCGCTGTATCTCCTATCTTTCTCGGCTCAGCAGCCATATGAAGTGAGTGTCCCAGCATTGCCCTGAGCCATAGCACAGGTAAAGAGAATGGCAGGGAATAAGGCTTAGAATAGGATTAGGCATTAGCACATCATCTGTCATGTGAAATGTACCATTTCCAGCAGAGCTTCACTTTATACCTTATATATATATATATATAAAGTGTGTCCACATCCACTGCAGTTTTACTCCCTAAATAACACCTTCTTGTTTTTCTGCTCTTGAGCCAATGGGTCTCTTACCATCCAATCAATACTTAATTATTAGGGTAAAAGACATGGGAAGTCAATGGCAGCTCTTTTGTGAGCTGGTCATTTCTCTCTCTCCGCGTCCCTGATTGGCTTGTTTCGCGAGACATTCAGATAATCACGTTAATGTCACCAGGCATGTATTTCCACTTTGTTTCTTCAGCCACAGTTGGCCGTTGCACTCCGGAGTACCCATCGACGGCCCATCAGGGTGAGCTCTGGGGACGAAAAACGCTGTATTTCAGACTGTGTTGCTCTGTATAATTGCACAAGCTTTATATCTGAGAATGACTTCCAGGTCTGTGCTGTAAATTTAAAATCTATACAGCATTGATGCGTATACAGTTTCATTAAATTGGTACTATTGATCAGGGCCTCGCTGTTGTTGCATAGTGCTCAATAGCCACGTTTCCACTGTTCAATGGGAGGAATAAAAGTGAAAAGGCGCGTTGCGTTTACTTGATTCGAATGCATGCATCACTTGCGCATGAATAAATGATACTACTTTTTGTCGTTTGCTTATTTTGGCAAAAAATGTGTTAATAGATTGTATTCCCGTAGACGCCAGGTAGAGTTTTGAATCACACAAATTCAATACCTTATTATTTTTTAGAGCTGGAACTCTAGCAGTCCAGAAGGTGTAGAATGTCTGCAGAAGTGCAACAGTGGACACTTTTTGGATAAAACCAGGCTATTAATACTCCTGCATGTCATGCTTACCAGCAAACGTGTTTAGGTTGAAAATGACAGGATGAAGGATGCATACAGAATGTTTATACCACCTTAAAAATAGTTGCATCCAGAAGAAAGTGTCAGATTGCAATGCTACACCCTATCAACAGTCCATATTCATGCCTTGTGCCCACGCCGCTAAAATAGCGTCGGAGTTTAGGAATAAATCTACGCTGATGGGCGTAGAGGTCTGGATGTGATGAGATGTCTTCATGTGCGCCACTGACCGATTTAAACCCTGACAACAGTCAATCTTCAGAGTCCTTTCCTATAGATACACCATTTGCCCAGAGCATATACACCCCCGCTCAATTTAAAAAAACACACACACAGATGCATTGTAGACCGCAAACTCCACTTTTAACTCAACAATAAACAGAATAAAGAATAAAATTACTTTTTGCTCCTATAAATAAGCTGCTGGGACACCTGCACAGCATGAACTCACAGGTCAGTTTCCTCTGCTGAAACGCACAAAGTGCCTCGCTGTTAAGATCACAATGTGCCAAAGTCAGAGCACACCTGGGTCTTAAAACACATGGGTGTGTTTACACCCAAAACACACCCATGATTAATTAAGAGAATGAGTACATTTTGAGCTGCTCAAGGTGTATTTTCTCTCACTCTCATGATACGAAAGACACACCGACATAACCTATATCCAGCTGCAAAATCTGCAATTTTACTTTGCGCTATAGATCACTAAAATAGGGGCCTAATGATTAAAACATGGATCATTTTTGCACTTTTTTGCAGTTCTTGTAGATCTACCTAATGTTAGTATATATACCAACACAGCGCTATTTTACAATGTGTCTAATAACTGTGTAGCTACACGTTAACAATCCATGTAATAACAGTGTAACTACTGGTGAAGTACATATTGATACAGATTAACTACACTTGTACAGGGTATGCATATGTGTATTAAGGTCAGTTGGACATAGTAGAATATGTTATGTTCTCATAATTCAATCTGAATAATGATTGTTTTTAGGTGTACATACCATTAAAGTATGTTAAGAATCCACACACGCACAGACACACACACACCCACACACACTTTGCCATATTAAGTGAAAATTGATGATGACACATGCAATTACATAACCTGTACAACTGTAACAAACCTGTGACAATACATACAGTAACAGTAGTTACACTACTAACTATGTGGATTGTTGTGTAATTTGTAACTACACAGTTATTAGAGACACTTATTTTAAAGAGGGGCTAAAAATGCAGTAAAAAATATATTTTATGTTACAAAATTTCTATTTTTTTCCCATATAATCCATCTTTAATAGTCATGATGAGTGTAGCTAAAATCTACAGATCCAGATCCGTTACTCTTAATTACGATTGCACCACAATGTACATTTTAAAAGTGCTTTTTTACAATGTTGTAAAACCCAGAAACACAAGAAATCCACACCACTGAATTATTGAGAAAGAAATCCGTATATATGTACTCACTGATAAATACTGTATTGTTACATTGAGCTGGTATCAAACCTTCATTCACTGATGGTTAGTTAATTTAGGTTTATACTTGATTACTGTCATAACTGATGCTGACACATGTTTGCTATTACATAACCTGTAAAACTGTAACAAACCCGTAACAATGCGTACATCAACAGTAGTTACACTGTTATTACATTATCTGTAACTACATAGTAATTAAATTCATGCCAAATTAAAGTGGTGGCAAAAAAGTAAATTCTTATATTTTGCCCACATCATCCACCTTTAATAGGCTTGATTTATATAAGAGTGCTTGAAAAACGCAGAGTGCCGTTTCTGACAGCACACTCATCCGAACGGCCCAACTTAGCCTTTTTTAAAACCCAAACTGCCCGTCTAGAGCTTATCCTCGCTGTTAGTCCGAAAGCTGCTCATACTTTAATCCTGTATGCCGTCGTACAGGAGATTAGCTCTTGATTGGCTCAGCGGAGAGACGACTTCCTGTCTCAGCAGGAAGTGGATCCTCTGCTGCGTCTCGGGGATGTTCCCGCATGCCTGTCATCAGCGACGGCCTCTCAAGTCGTGCTGAGCTAATTAATCTCCTCTGCTCTAAGCACTTTCTGTAGGCGAGTGGTGCGTGTGCCGTCTCCTGCAGCCTTGATGGAATTTTGATTGGGAACCTGCGTGGACCGTTAAAGCCTCCGGTCAGTAGGAGGCAGCATCCTCCTGTGGGGGCCCGCCTCCTCCTCCTCACCGGCTCATCACGCAGCTGCCGATAGGCTGGATGGATTTATTGGAGAATCAGCCGGGGTGTGCTGGTGCTGATAGTGCGGGGCACGCTGGAGGGTGGCAGTATTGACAGGCTAATGCACTGATAATGATGGGGAAAAAGACAAGAGGCCTATTTGGCTACGCTCTCTGTGGTGAGTGTAACAGATGTTCAGCAGGAGGAGGTACAGTGATTATGATGTAAAACGAGCAAATAGCATAAAATATAGCTCATTAAAGCAGCAGACCTTAAGATTTTTTTCTTTTAAATCAAATGCAGTAATGTTCCTGAGTGGGGAGAAGACACAATATTATATATAAAAAAACCTAAAACCAAGGCTGTAACCCAAATGGCTCCTTATTTACTATTTAGGGCACTGTTGAATAAGTTGGCCATTTTTCTCTGAGAGTCCGAATCATAAGTGGAAATGGAAACGTGATTTTGAGGGCACTTTAAACTCCCATAATGCATCAGGATTTATATTAAACATCACTATATACTACGCAAGCTGAATGTGTCCCAAAATGCATTGTGAGTCTCGGTACTAAGCAACAGACAGACGAACAAACAGAGCTGACGATGAGCCACCAGGGTTGCCAGATCGTTACAGTAGGATACAGATAAAACAAAGTCACTGGGCAAAATGTGTTTAAAATCTGCATACATGCAGACAAAACCATGCAAACAGCTGATGTTCAGCATATCAACAATATGACAGGGTTAATTCCAACATGATCTCAAATAAAATACCTTAAATATCTTAAATATCACCAATTACAAAAAAGAAAACTATATTAAAAATGATTTAATCTGCATGTCTGTATTATGTGTTTTGTGCATTGTATGATAGGACACACGAACCAAAGAAAAGTAAATACAGTACATAAAAAAATAAGCTCTTGCTTAAACTAAGCTTAAACTAATACAAACACTGCTTATTCAAAAATCAGCAGGAATAAAAGCTCTGTTGCTACAAGGTTAGCTATCTAACTACAAAACGAATGTGTTAAATTTCTATTTAAAAGTCTTTTTGGCGTAGTTTTGTCTTCCCGTCAAATCACAACTACACATTAAGCACGAAACCGCCCAATCTGGCAACACTGCGAGCCGGTGTATGATGTTAATACTGTACTTTTTGCACTTGAGGTGCACTTAAAATCCTTTATTTTCCCAAATATTGTAAATGCTCCTCATAAATGAATTTTACCAGTAAGGTCGTAAGAAGGAGTAAAGCCACTCTGCTAAAGTACAGCGTTATACAGAAGTTTCAGTTTGGTTCTATAGCACAGAGACTGAAGCCATATTAGCCTTAACCGCTAACTGCGCCAAAGCTAGCTCTTTTGCCGTTCAGAAGTAAGTTAGTCTGCAGCCTGCACATTTATCGCGTTAAAACAAGCTACCTGAGATGAACTGCTAGGTAATATTGCCCTGTGTTACCAGAACACCTAGGGTTTGAACCTCTATGTAGTGCTGTTGGGCGGCATTAGTTGCTAACCACAGCTAGCCCTAGCGGTTAGTTGCTAATACTTATGCTGCTGCACCCAGCTTTACTGGAAATCTAAGCTTACTGTAAGTAAACAGAAGTGCTTTATTCACCCAAATAAACATTTTTCAGGAGAAAAATTTGTTTAGATGAACATCCAGTGCTCATTTATCTTTAAAAGAAAATGTTTTTTTGAGAATTACAGATTTATTTACTTAAATTTAACTCTATTCAGTGGTGAGACCTGCTAAATTAGAATGAAAACATGGCGACACCCCTGTTCCTTACTAGTGTCGCATAACGTGCCTTCTAATCCAGTTCACCTTTTGTATAAAAATAGACCAGAAAATAGACAATGTAATTTAACCTATTAAACCCTGTATGTAGACACACATACCCCATTACAACAGTGCTGTTATAATTACCATCAGGTTCATAAGCCTCAAAACCCAACCCTGTGGGACTCCCCAAGATACGTTTACCAAATCATTCTCAATTGTATCTGTATAAGGGTTATACATCTAGGTTTCTTGGGGTTAAGCAACCAACATCACTGCATAATCACTGCCTAAACTGCCATTCATTTTCATGGTTTAGGAGATGAAAACATGCAGGTAACACAGAAGACAAAAAGCAACAGCAAAAATGTGGGCAGTGCATCGCCGTGCCACAGCAAATCTCTGCTCAGCTAACCAGGATTAGTCACTGCCAAATTTCCACTGTGCACAGTGGGAGAACTGCAGCACATGTGTCTGTGTTGTCTTTTTCAGAGAACCCTTCTTCTTGCCATGAGTAAACGTTCTGACATCCCAATCTGGAATTATGTTTCTTCTTGCATGAAGCACACTTTTACACAGGCTTTTCAGAGATACAGAGGCACACGGTCTTGTCCACTGAAGCTATTTCACACTGAGACGTTATAAGGACTGGCACGCACAGAACAGCCCAACCAATCCGGGCAGTGTTAACCCTGACAACAAAACACAGCTGGAATGCTCTTATTTAGACAGAGAGAACAAATGAACATTTCCTGTTGAAGAGCAGGGAATTGCAGAACAAGATAAAAATGTATTAATGATAATAAAAAAATATATAGAGAACAAAAACATTCAATGAACTGCAGGTCTCACTTGCCTCAGTTAAGGTCAGTGTTAATGATTCAATAATTGAAAATGGTCTTCATGGAAGAGTTCCAAGGCAAAAAACACTGCTGACCAAAAAGAACAAAATGCTCCATCTCATATTTGGCAAAAAACATCTTAATGATCCCCAGGACTTTGGGTAAATATTCTTTAGACTGACGTGACAAAAGTGGAACTTTTTGGAAGGTGTGTGTCCAGTTACATCTGGTATAAAACTAACACATTATTTCATAAAACACAGAACATCATACTGTAAAACAAGGTGGTGGTGGTAGTGTGATGGTGTGGAGCTGTTTTGCTGCATCAGGGCCTGGATGACTTGCTGTAATTGATGGAACCAGAAATTCTGCTGTTTACCAGACAATCCTGAAGGAGAATGTCTCTCTGGCCATCTGTTTGTGACCTCAAGCTCAGGTGTACTTGGGTTCTGCAGCAGGACAATGACCCAAAGTACACAAACAAGTCCACCTCTGAATGACTTAAAAAGAATGTTTCTGCTCGAAAACCCTCTAATATGGCTAATTAAAACAATTCTGTAAAGAAGAGTGGACCAAAATTCCTCCACAGAGATGTGAAAAACTCATTGCCAGTTATAAGTAAAGCTTGATTGCAGTTCTTGTCGTCAAGGGTGGCTAAACCAAGTTATTAGATTTAGGAGACAAACACTTTTTCACACAGGAGTAGATTGATTTGGAGAGATTTTTTCCCTTTATTAAATACAATTATCATATAGATTATCATTCAGATTATCTTTCTCAGATATTAAAGTTTGTTCGAGAATCTGAAAAATATCACTATGACAAAAAAGCAAAAAGAAACGAAATATGTAGGGGGCAAATACTTTTCTATGCCACTGTAGATGAAATAGATGTCTTGAGACTCTGGTCCTTGTTGTTGTCTTGATTAAGGGACATCTAGTCTGCAGTATGAAGCTTCTTAGTTACTTTTTACTCTGTGTTGACCTTCAAAGATAAAAAGAGCTTTCCTGATGGCAACAGAGAGAAAAGTCCATTGATAGACATCTAAAGTCCTTCACCATCTTCCTGGCCTTGGTCCAGCTCTGCTTCTGTAGATAGTCTGGAGGTCAGGGAGCTCTGTCTAGGTGATACACTCAGCTATTTGTACCATTCTCTGGAGAGCCCACCTGCTTCGTTTGGTACTGTTCCCAAACCAGGTTGTGATTTTTCTCATAAGAATGCTTTCCATGGTGCATGAAAGTTTTTACAGTTCTTTAGCTATCTGAGGTGGTGGAGAAGATTGGCTGATGTGGATCCCAACATCTTCCTGGAACATCATGTGAAAATCAGGGTACTTGAAACGGTCTAGCCAGTTTCAAGACTATTTTCAAAGCTTAAATCTGCTTCTTCAGTCCGTGGATTATACAAATCTGGCAAATGTTTACCCTATAAAAGAGATGCGTTAGTGTGAATTTATGCAAATTGACATATTGAAATGTTTTCTCACTCATGTGTCTCTTTAACAAAAACGGTTCTTTCTGGAAGTGAAAGTGGTTCTTCTGTGAAAGTCCGTCACTCGCAACAAACAAACCAGACACTTATGGATATAAAAAAGATGCTTTGCATTTGAGAGAGAGAGAGAGAAAGTGAGAAAGAGTGTGAAATAGAGAGAGAGAGAGAGAGAGAGAGAGAGTAAGTGAGAGAGAGAGAGAGAGTAAGAATGACTCAACAACTACAGTACAAAACCAAAAACATGAATCAAAACCAAAACAGAGAATAAATCATAGAAGACAACAACAAGGTCAAGGAACAATCATTAGATCACATTGTTATGATTGAATAAAAAGGAAACTTTTATTTAACAATAGTAATAAACACAATAGTGTTTTTTTAATATAATAGTGTGTCTTTTATACTGTAAGAGTTTTCTTAAAATTTGATACATTGAATCGTAACTCTTTACATGTATATTATATCGCCACATTATTACAATACACATCCTACAACCTACTCAGTATGAGACTAACAAAGTTGGCAATACTTCGCAAATTCACATGCAAAAAGAGATAAATGGACCTAAATGATCAATGAGTTCAGGGAAAATCAGTAAGTTCAGTACTAGGGGTATAAAAAAGTATAAAGGATTGGTGGCACACTGTAAACCCATACATTGTTTGAACTTAAAGGTTTTAAGTCTTTTTTACATCAAATTGGAGATTTTTAAACAATACTCAACTATTTTAAGTTAGTTGAACATTTGTGGGCACATATATACATTCAAATTGAGATCTTTGAGTTGAACCAACTTTTCCATTGGATTCTGTCACAATCTGTTTGCATACTGGGTGTGTCCAACAGTTTCTGACACTCACCATCAGTGTGTAGTGATTCCCCCTGGGCTACCTTAGAAATAAATTAAGTTCCACTTTATTTGTAATAACTTGATGTTTTCATTCCCCATTACTTAAAAAATTGTGCAAACCGTCTGCCTTAAAAAAGTGAAGTAAACTCAACTCAACAAACAAACAAAAGAAAGTTAAATCAACTTCCCCTTTAGTTGTAATAACTTGAAAACTTAAGTTAGCATAGCTTAGAACAAACATCATGATCTATTAACTTTTTTAAGGCAACAGGTTTCCTCAATTTTTGTAAAGTAAATTCAACTTATCGGGGCTTACAGTACAATTGTTCATTTTATGATATCTTGAAACTCCTCTTAGCAGCAGTTTTGTACTTTGTCATTAGATCCCATTGTTGTGATTGGATAACAATTAAACTTTTGCAGTATGAGACTAACAAAGTTGGCAATACTTCGCAAATTCACAGGTAAAGAGAACTCTAATATAATATTAGATAATATTAATAAATATAGATTGAACATATCTGTGTTAATGTTGTCATGGCATGTTGTCGGGCATTCTGGGGAATGTAGTAAATGGACTCAGTGGAAGCAGAGGAAGAACTTAGGCATGTTACATCTGTCTAGAAAAAAATTATACACATGCGTTTCTGGACCCAAAATATTAATTAATTCAGGGAACAAACTCCAGTAATTCAGTCTGTTAAACACAATAAAATAAATGTTATCTTAATTCCAAAATAGGACTATAGGCATGACCAATGAGCTACATTTCATTGCAGGATAGGGAACATAATAAATTCGGGAAACAAAATAAAACCTCATTTTATTAATCATGACCTGTACTACTACAGAAAATTGCTGTGCTCTGGAGAAGAAAAATAATGCGTTTGAGCTCAATAAGACTGTTAGCACACACCAACATATTAGTAATACACCATTTACAACAATAAAATCAGCTTTATTTTGCTAAACACCTCATACTCTCAGTATTTTGAAAGCGCCAAGCCCTTTAGCTTTAGCTCATCCAAATTGCTCCATAATTTCAATTTCCTTTCCCTTTGTGTCTAAACCTCCTTTTTCAGAACTGCTGACCTGGTCATTGCTCAGCATAAATCCCCTGATAAAGGCTGCTGTAAAGCCCTGCTAGTTTCTGTCCAAATTCTCCCACACCATCTAAAAGAGCTGCTCAAAGCTCAGAGAAACACATTTGCTGTGTGGAGAAGGCAGTGTCCAAGTCGCAGCAGCTGGGGTACTATTTTATTTGAACAGCCTACTGTAGAGATTTTCAAGATGCTTGCCTTACCTTTAAATCTGTTCTAGGTAACATTTTAACATTCAAATATTAAATTCAAAAATCATGTTGATGCTCCACTGACATAGAATGACCGGGAGATTGCTGGTTCGAATCCTGGTCATGTAGCTTGCCATCAGCTGCCAGAGTCCTGAGAGAGCACAATAGGTCTTGCTCTCTCTGGGTGGGTAGATGATGCACTTTCCCCTCGTCACTCCAAAGGGTGATGTTGATCAGCACAAGGCATCTGTGAGCTGATGTATAAGAACCGAGTCACTGCGCTTTCCTCCGAAAGTGCTGGCTCTGTAATGCTGCATCAGCAGCAGTTGGAAAAGAGACGGTGGCTGACTTTACATGTATTGGAGGAGGCATGTTCTAGTCTTCACCCTCCTTGTGTTTTGGCATTCATAGTGATAGGAGATATACAGCTGACTAGCAGCTTAATGGGTGGGGCAGCTGAATTGGCCTAGCTAAATTGTGTGAAAAATGGGAGAAAACTGGAAATAATAAAAAAGCACTTTCAATGTTGGTTCTGCGTAGGAGTTACATCCAATTCTTAATCTAAAGGATTTACTATGATGATATGTTGGCCCAACTTTTGCAGCTATAACAGCTTCAGCTCTTCTTGGAAGACTTTCCACAAGGTTTAGGAGTATGTTTATGGAATTTTTTGTAAGGTCAGACTTTGAAGTTGGATGTGAAGGCTCAGAGAAGGCTCACAGTCTTTGCTATAAATCATCACAAAGGTCTGGTTGAGGTCTGGACTGGACTTCAGGATTTGTGTACATTGGTGCACAGTCATGTTGGAACAGGAAGTGGCATCCCCAAATGTTTCTGAAAGTTGGGAGCATAAAATTGTCCAATATTCATTGGTATGCTTAAGAAAAATTACATTCACTTGAACTAAAGCCCAACTTAACAAAAAAAATGCACCAAGAAGCAAGACATTCAGCAATTAAGACAACATCGAACCAATCAAAATAGTTTGTCTACAGCATCATGCTGAAAAATCTTTTGTAGTGTGTAATTTGTAACATGTAATTTGTCCTCAACAAAAACGACTCTAGTCTAATTTTATTCTAGTCTAATTAACCCCTCAAAAACCTAAAACTCTCTGCCTGGTTCTATCCCTAATCATACTGCTATTAAGAATCAACTATGACTAGTTTATAAATCTGAAATTGAAGACAGCTATTCATATAAACATAATTTGCTATTGCTAAATGCTATTAAATATATGAAAATAGATGTTGTCTTCTGTTTCTTCGCACAGTCGCAATGTATAGGTGTAATGACTATAATGACCTGACACAAATGAGGCTGTGTAGGTTCTTTTTATCAGTAATTATTAATAAGTAGGAAGATGAGCCCCCCTTGTGAGCCTTGGTTCCTCCCAAGAATTCTTCTTCCAGCTTTAAGAGAGGTTTGTTCTTGCCACTGTCTCTTACTGTAGGGTTTTATCGTTTTTTTATTTTATTTTGTGTTGTTTAATACTTTTGTCCTTTGTCTCTACTTAATCTAAATTCAGAGTCAGCAGCTGCTTTAAAATAATTGATTTGTGAAAATGAAATTGAGGCATCATATCTTTATTTTAAATGTAATAAACACATTTTGAAAAATGTATCTAAAAGTAAGGGCTGCTGTTTTCTCTGTTTCATTGCTTATTACACTTTAGGTTACAAAATGCACTGTTTTCTCTGAACCCAGCTATTCAAATGGAAAAGCATTCACTTGTAGAGGAAGTGAAGGTTGCTCCTTCCTTCTCTTTGTCATGGTCTTGTTTCAGGACCGGAGGCTATTAAGTGCTTTTTTTTTTTTTTTTGCAGCCGTCACCACGTCCCCCCTCTTACTCTGGGTCCTGTGAGAGAACTCAACCACAGCTTTGTGCCACATCTCGCTTCAGAGAAATCCAACCTCTCATCATCACACCCCTAATCAGCGGTTCATTGAGCCTTTCTCTTCCTGGAGCCTCTGAACCTGAACGGCACTATATACCCCCTCTCTTCTCCTGCAGGGCCTCCACTCTAATGATCGGACAAACAAGAGTCTGAAGCCCTTTCTTCAGCCTGCTGACGTCAATCCTTTCCCCCTCTTTCCTTCCCAAAGACTTCCTGTCTGGGTGCATTCGTACATTCATTTTCTTTCCCCGTGTTAGAATCCTCCTGTCAGTTGAGGCAATCTGAGAAAAGAGAGAAAGAATTTGTGAGAAGAGTATGAGCTCTGTGCATTCATAATTAGACTGGTCTTTATTTTAAACAGCTCTGAAAAAAATGAGAGATCACTTAAAAATTAGGAGTTTTTTTATTTTATTTTACCAAATTGAAAACCTCTGGAATATAATCAAGAGAAAGATGGGTGATCACAAGCCATCAAACCAAACTGAACTGCTTGAATTTTTCACCAGGAGTGTAAAGCATAAAGTTATCAAAAAGCAGTGTGTAAGACTGGTGGAGGAGAACATGCTAAAATGCATGAAAACTGTGATTAAAAACCAGGTCTATTCCACCAAATATTGATTTTCTAAACTCTTAAAACTTTATGAATATGAACTTGTTTTCTTTGCATTATTTGAGCATCTATTTCAGCCATTTTCTCATTTTCTGCAAATAAATGCTCTAAATCACTATTTTTATTTGGAATTTGGGAGAAATGCTGTCCGTAGTTTAAAGAATAAACCACTAATCTTCATTTTACTCAAACTTGTATCTATAAATAGCAAAATCAGAGAAACTGATTCAGAAACTGAAGTGGTCTATTATTTTATCCAGAGCTGTAAATATAAATATTCTGTTTTTCCTTCACTAATAATGGTGAAAACCTAGAAGGCGTGTTGAGCGTCAGAGCGGGAGATGAGTCGGGGTTGGGGGTGGGGTGGAAGGGGGGTTTTGATGGGGATGGGAGGACTCAGTCAGCTCTCTGCAGGGTCATTGTGTTCATCCTCCTGCTTTATGCCGCCTCTTACAGGGAGGGCTGACTCACAGCCTCAGTGCACTGAATGGCCTCTTAGAAGTTTATTTGAACATGAACAGACAATGTAGCATGTGTGTGTGTGTGTGTGTGTGTGTGAGTGTGTGTATGTGTGTGCGTGTGTGTGTGTTTTTACTTGTTGGATATGCACAACCTGCCTCCATTTAGATGTTATTCATATAAGATTGCATGTAATAGCAAAGCCCTGAGGAGAGATGAGTTAGAGCGAACAGTCACTGTCAGATGCGGCTGCAAAATTCATTAAAGCGTCAGACATGGCCGTGGCCACACTCTGGATTAAGGCGAAGTTGCCAGCACAGAATGAGGTTCATTCACGGTGTTGTGTGGCCGGCTTCCATTAGATTAATCATTAAATCTGAGCCTGCTTTTAAAATGCATGTAAAGCATCACATTTTAAAGCACAGAGAAGAAAGCAACATGTTTATGCTGCAGAATTTTGACAATAAAAACTATTTAATTGGTTATATGTGATTAATCTTTGTCAAATTAGACACCAGGTCCTATTTTTTTTTTGTGTGAATATCTTTTAATTGATTTTTCATCTTTTCCAAAAAACAAATGCCACATACAAAAGCAAGTAAAGGTATAAAAACATCAAACACAAGATTCAAATTCTGTAAATAGCCCAACAAGTTTTGCACAAGTTTTGCAATGGCTTCTGACCAGAGTCTAATTGTAGATGCTTTGGCACGATGCACTCTGGCAGTGGCCCTGTCCAGCATAAGAACACCACGAAAAGAAATTTAAAAAAGAGCATGTTGAACGAGATTTCTCCTCTATACTAAATTTCTTTATACATTTTTTTAGTGCTGCTGTAACAGCTGCCACTGTTATTTCCCTTTGAGAGATGCGCAGATTAAAAGTGGAGTCACACCAGGCCCTATTTCAGTGATCTATAGTGCACCACTCAATTGAGGATCATACAGATTGATTTTAGGGCGCGTCGGTGTGTCTTTGCTATCATAACGACAGGTAAAGTACACTTTGAGCGGCTTGAAACATACAAAAGGCATGTCCTAATTCTTTCAATTAGTCATAGGTATGTTTTTGGGCGTAACATAAAAATAAACCAATCAGTGTATCACTTGGCATTCGCTTTAAGAGGCATTTATGCTGTGAAGGTACACCAGCAGCTCATTTAAGGAAATAGTAATGTTGTTTTATTCATTAATCTGTTTATTTTTGAGGTAAAATTTAAGTTTAATGAGCAGGGGTGTTCATGTATAGGGTGCACATATACAAATGGACTCTGATGAATGACTGTTGTCATGGTTTTAATCAGTCAGTGGCACACCTGTGTTATAGCAACACACCAGAAATTTACCTGAACACACCTCACTTCAAGACCACCACACCCATCACTCAAATTATTTTCTTCACTGCTGAAACTGAGACTTACACATGTATTTGTACATTAACGAAACTAATGTTTTTGTTATACAGAATGTTCAAATAAAGTTTCTCAAATCAAATGACTAAAGTAAAAAGCTTAAAATGTTATTGAACATTTTTATTGTGTAGAGCATATTTAAATAATAATGAATAAAATATTCTTCGCACTCATTCTTCAGATATCCCATTTACAAATATGGTTCTTGTCAAGCTCCACCTCAGGTCTGCCCTGTCCTTGTTTTCACCTCCTTTGTCTGTCGCTTCCTGTCTGTCTACCTGTCATTGTTTGTCTTTGACTGCCATTTGCTTTATTGCACATGGTTATGTCTTTCTGTTTGGATCCATGTCTTTGTCTTTGACTCCCAACATCTCTTTAGTGTTTGCAGGTTCCCTCACATCTTCATGAAAGAATTTTGTTTCAGACTCTCGATTTTTGCCTTGCTCTGTCTATTTTTTATCCTCAACCCCTTCTGTTGGGATATTCCAGCTACACTGATTGATTGAATATAGCAGGACTCTATTAGGAACCTCCACAATCCCATACTGAGATGTCTTGCATGTTGCATTGCATTACACACCATTTCTGTACATGCTGCTCAATAACTATTTTAAACCTTAAGATTATACAAGGATTGTGAGTGCTATTGATGGCCACATATAATTTAAAAGTTTCTAAGTTAGGAAGCAGGGCAGTGAAAAATTCAGCCGAGCGGAAACTGTAGGTACATTTCACTCTGTGGAGACCCGCACCAAAGAAAAGGGGAGGAAGGAGAGAGGGAGGGTAAAGGGAAATCAATAAAGTCATCAAACATGAATTGCGCCCCGAAATGATTTCTTAAGTCCCATCAGGAGCAGCAGGCAGAGGGCGAGCGATGGCGGGGACGTAGGTGATGACTTTTAAATGTCCTTCAGTGGCACAGGCACTCAATCAGGCTGATCTAACCTCTATTCCGCCGTCAGAGAGCCAAACACCATAAGTGCTTCTGCTCAACCACACACCAGACACGTCATTCCCGTCTGCATCCGCCTTTTCTCTTTTTTTTTGGGACCCAAAATAGACCCCATCCTAAACTCAACAGCATTTCAAACGAAAACCCCACTGACCATGTAATTTAGACCAAGAATAGCCTTAATATGTGTCCGGAAAATGAGCTCTTAGAGCACGAGGTCTGGCTTTAGAGTGCTTCAAGCCCTTAACCCTCATCCATTAGGGGTCCAGGGGTTAAAGATGGCACCACTTTTCATGTCAGATAGGTAGACTCTGTTTGAGAGTCACTGTATGATTATTATTCAGCAGTGCAAAATTAGTAAATGTCCTTTTCTGTGTGAAAAAATGAAACATTGCATTAAAGCAGCAGTCTGTATCTCTCAGGTGAGAATGTGTAACTACACAGAGCATGTGGAAGAGTACTTTTATGCAGAATAATGTACATACATCTCTGTTTGTCAAATTGTGTTTTTTTTTAAGTACATGAAATACAGTCACATTTACAACAAACCTACCAGACTGTTCTGCAGTTAGAATGAATATATTAGATGTTGTAGGTCCAGAACACTGATGCCCTTAATTCTAATATTTGTCCCCTTCCAACTCAGGAATACGATGCAAATTTTAAATTTAAAATGAATAAAAATCTTAAGAATTGCTACTTAAAAAATAGACCTCATTCTATAGCCATTCTAACTTTTTATGCAGGATAATGTTAATAAATCTCTGTTTGTGAAATGAGTTTTTTTTTAAGTAGATGAAATATAATGTTCAATTTCAATTTAAAAAGAAAAAAATCTTAATGAATGCTACTTTAAAAAATACCTCATACTAAACTCCCAATTGACCATATAATCCAGTCCAAGAATAATTTGAATATGTGTCCGGAAAATGAGCTCTTAGAGCACAATGTGTGGCTTTAGAGTGCTTCAAGCCTTTAGCCCTCATCCATTAAGGGTGCAGGGGGTTAAAGATGGCACCACTATTCATATCATATTGGTAGACTCTGTGAAATTCTAAAACAGGAGTGATATTTTTTTTGGCTAAAATTAGTAACTGTCATTATCTATGTGAAAAAGTAAACCTTGCATTAAAGCAGCAGTCTGTAAATGTTGTTGATATGAAGATTTAGAGACCTCTTTGCTGAGAATGTGTAACAGTACAGAGCATGTGGAAGAGTACTTTTAATGCAGGATAATGCAAATAAATCTGTTTGTAAAATAATGTGTTCTGTGTTAATTTTTTTTTTGAAGTACATAAAATATTATCAGAATACATTTTAATTATTATTCAGCTGTGAGATTTAGGCTAGAATTGGTAAATATCCTTTCTATGTGAAAATTTAAACCTTGCATTAAAGCAGCAGTCTGTAAGTTTTGTTTATATGAAGATTTAGAGACCTCTCTGGTGAGAATGTGTAACTACACAGGGCATGTAGAAAAATACTTTTTAATATAAATCTCGGTTTGTCAAATTGTGTGTTTTTATTTAATTTAAAATACATGAAATTCTGTCAAAATATATTAAGCAAAGTCAGTCAAACTTACAACAACTTTACAAAAACTTTAAGGATTGCTACTTTAAAAAAGACCTTATACTAAACTCCCTAATTACTATGTACTTTAATTTAAGAATAGGCTTAAAATGTCTCCGGAAAATCAGCTCTTAGAGCATGAGGTCTGGCTTTAGAGTGCTCCAAGCCCTTAGTCCTCATCCACCCCTTTTAATAGTGGCCATAAAATGCAATTTTCTCCCATTTTTATGGGAATATTTTTTTTTAATACATAGTTGGACCCCAAAAATGAATGAATCAACATGGACAGACTGTTTAGAATTTATTACCAGTAGTAAAGCCACTCTGCTGAAGTGCAGCATTATTAAATAGTTTCAGTTTAGTTATCTAGCACAGAGGCCGCCAGGCGTTAGCTCGTTTGCTGTTCAGAGATGAGTATTATCATCCTGTAGCCTGCTGCTAACCGTAGCTAGCACTGCTGGAGCAGCATTAGCATTAGCTACTAACAATGCTAAACGCTAACACTTTTGCCTTTCAGACGTGAGTATTATCGGCCTGTAGTCTGCTGCTAACCCCAACTAGCACTGCTGAAGCAGCATTAACATTAGCCGCTAACTGCGTTAAGTGCTAGCTCCCTCGCTGCTCAGAGGTGAGTATATTGGATAGTAGTCTGCATGTTTATCGTGTTAAAACAAGCTACGTGGGATGAACCGCAAGCTTATATTGCCCTGGCTTACCATAGCACTCAGAGTTTTTCAGTGTAGCACTATTGGGCGGCATTAGCCACCAATGCTAATGCTGCTGCACCCAGTGGAAATCTGGAAATCTAAGCTTACTGTAAATAAACGGAAGAGCTTCACTCACCCAAATAAACAGCAGAGACGTTTTCAGGAGAGAAATCTGCTTGTTTAACTTTAAAATAAATATATATTTTTTAAGAATTACAGTTTTGTTTACATAACTTAGCTTAGCTTTACAGGTCTCTGCTAAATTAGAAGTACAACATGGCGAAACCCCTGTTCCTTACTAGTGTTGCATAATGCGCCTTGTAATTCGGTGCACCTTATGTATGTAAACCAGGGGTGTCAAACTCATTTTGGCCGAGGGCCACATTGGCATATTGGCTGTCCTCTGAGGGCCAGATGTAACTTATAAATGTAATAAAATGTAACCAAATGTAATATAAAATGAATGTAATTACTCTTTAATGTTAAATAACTCTAAATGGAAAAAATGTTTGCTTGTTGCTCTATTAACATAAATCCTTTTAATTTGTCATGTTATGAAATCCAAAAACTCCATCAATCAAGAACCAAACTATTCAAGTGAATAGAAATGACATAAAATACAAGTTATATTAACTTTGATCAAAACGTTTGATACTGAAATAAGGCTTAATAAATATAAAATCAAAAATTGTGAGCTGTTAAGAATATGTGATAGATTTAGCAGTTCCTCAGATTTAGCAGTTCCTCATCCAACCACTAGTGGCAGCTGCAGCAGCAGCACAAGCCCCCGCTGTCTTCACTGAGTCAGAGCTACAGCCCAGCCACGGGCTACAGGCTCAGCTCAGCCAGTCTGGAGCGTTTTTAAAACATTTTAAGTTCTTCTGTGTAGGAAATAAAGGTTTTAACCCCACTAACCGGATAATACAGCTCTCTACAGTTCATCTTTCAGCCCAAGCAGCTAACAGCAGCAGTTCAGAGCAGCGTCACGGAGTCACTGCTCGGATTAACGTTACATTATAAACAGGTCAGTTAGCGCGCTGCTAACCTCAGAATGTTTTTTAACTACGGAGTTTAGTGCACACACCACGGCTGCAGGGTTAGACTGTTGAAGGCTACTGAAGACTATAAAAGGCTATTGGAGGTTATTGAAAGGGTTATTGGAGCAGAAATCAGTAAAGGCTGGTTAGATAAGTGATTCACGTCTTCGTCCTTCGCTGCGGTGAAACTGAATAGCGCTGTCACAGTGATGTTTATTAACGTCATTAAAACAGATTTTGTCAGCTATTGTCTTATAAATATTTACACAGAACTTATATCTCTCATAAAAAGCGTTTATTTTGGTCAGTAACACTCTTCGTAACACAAAAGGCATACCATTCTTTCGCCTTGAAGCACAGCCGTCCGTCTGCATCAGCTTCTCTTTTTCTGGACATTATGGGATAAACATTTCACCCGCGAAGTTACGCCTTCCCTCCGGCAGGGTTTCCACATCAATGACTACACTGCCGTGTAGTGGCAGTAAGCCGTAACTTCGCGGGTAATACAATCGACAAGCATTGTGGGAAACGTAGTTTTTGGTCAAAGCACGCTTCTGATCCATTTATTATAGACACTAAGATCTTACAAGCTCTCGCGGGCCACATAAAAGGACGTGGCGGGCCACATTTGGCCCGCGGGCCTTGTGTTTGACACATGTGATGTAAACAGACCAGAAAATAGCCGTATTGATAGTGCGCCTTATAATCCGATGCGCCTTGTAAAAATACAGTATTAGATATTGGAGGGATTTAGGTTTAGGACTCTAAAGCAATTAATTTAAATATTATGTCCCCTATAAACTCAGTAATACTACAGAGGTTTTCAGTTTAAAAGAAAATTCATAGGGGCTGCTGCTTTAAAGAAAATGTTACCACAGTGAACACTACTAGTTCTCTAGCGGTTTCATGAAGAGCTTTGTCCTTAAAGCCACGAAACACAACCTGATTTTCAATTCCAACACTACAGAGTTCCCGCCCTGATCTGCGATAATAAGGCATAATAATGTAAAACCTCATGACCTTGAGAAACCATGTCTGCACATGTGAAATCATAGTTATGTGACTATTGAAAAAACGTCTCCGCAGCCAATTAATACGACCTGACATTTAGCCGGATTCTCTTTACCTGCCTGCGCAGGGACGAGGAAGAAGAAACAGAGTGAGAGAAGGAGCGGCAGAGTGGATAACAGCCCGGTGTACCTTTCTCTTTTCCCCGTAGCAGAGGTAAATAAAGGTCACTGTGATGGATTAGTCACTTATCATCATTAGGCTGCAGTAAATGACCCCTGACTGCTGAGAAGATGCTCCTATGAGAAGTTAATTGAGGTAATGGAAGAGGACTGTTTCCGTCTGTTTGATTAATGTCGGAGCTCTGTCATAAAATGTGATGCAGGAGCAAAACAGGACGTCAAAATAATCATGAAAAAGTGTCTCAAAAGGCTGCCGTGAGTCTGCATTCAAAGAGATCACTTTAAAAATTATTATTTTTTTAAATGTAAAGAAATATGCTTAGGCTATGCACTGCAAAAAAAAAAAAAAACTTTAGCAAAAAATAGACATAATATACAGGGGTTGGATAATGAAACTGAAACACCTGGTTTTAGACCACAATAATTTATTGTGGTGACGGACAGTTCTGGTGGAAACAGGAGAGTTGAGGTGCACATTGAATTCTACCGTGATTTGGGCAGCCGTGGTTTTATGTCTTTTGGATACAATCCGGGTTAGCACCCGAGCATCCCTTTCAGACAGCTTCCTCTTGCAACCACATGTGGGTAGTCCTTCTTGGTGGTATGCTGACATTACCCTGGATACCGTGGCTCTTGATACATCACAAAGACTTGCTGTCTTGGTCACAGATGCAATTAAAATTAAAATAGCATGTGCATCCCATCACTAAGGCTGTACTCTAATTAGCTGTCAACAATTACGTTTTGGGCTCCTTCATAGGTATGTGCTACCTGAAATTAGATTTCCCATAATTCCATGTAACTAGAGTCCTGGTAATGGACATGCTTTAAAACAGTCCCCTCAACAGTGCCAATTAAACCAAAGAGCTAATTATGCCAAACCTGGTCATCTGAAAAAATAATGGGCATCTGAAAGCTAAAACTCTATGGTTTATTTATTTAATTTACAAAAATCCATGTTTTTCTTAGACTTCTGGAAAAGCACTTCATTTTCTAACAGTCTTGTAAAGTTTGATATGAGCTTGATAATGGACTGGTAGAACTATTGAGCTACTCTGCACATGCAAATGTTGTAAATGTCATAACTGTGTCCACTCTCAAAATAGAGGTTCTTGGAATACATATTATTGATATCAATTATTTCTTAAGGAAAGAAAAATTATTCATATATATTTTAGGAATCAGCTTTAAATGAATTATTGTCATTATGAAATATGTCCACAGCTTTTGGAAGATATGTTCATAAAATAAAATGGCATGGACGCGCAGGTCAGTATCCTCTGCTGAGATGCTCAAAATCACTGCGCTGTTAAGATACGAAAACGCCAAAGTCAGAGCTCACCTGCCTCTTAAAGGGAAGGACAATTGGCAGACTGGTTTATTTCCCGTTAAACACAACCATGATTAATTAAAAGAATTAATACATTCCTTTTGGGCATTTCAAGCCGAGCATTTGTGCCCTCATGATACCAAACTCACACCGACACGCCCCTAAATCCAGCTGCTCGGTGCGCAAATTACCGATGTGCTATATAAATCGCTAAAATAGGGCCTTAAGTCTTGCTGCACAAGTGTCTTCCATACCTTGAAAATAAAACAGTGTGAAGTAGTGATGTCACTGATGCTAAAGATTACTTTATTAAAGGGATTTTAAATAGCTTAAACAGTCTGATATATTTTATGAAAATAGCTTAATGAATAATTGTTAAATAAAATCTTTAAAGTGTCAGTCTGTGAGACCCAACTATGAAATACACTCCTCACATTTGAGCTAAACTGAAGCTGTTCAGGTGCAGTTTAACTTGATTAATTTGCCAGATATTTACCACAGCTGTGAACAAACACTGTCTCTGCTGCTACTGTTTTCACACTGAATGCTGTTTGTGCAGTGCTTGCTGGTCACATCCACATATATACATGCTGGTCCGGAACACAGAACCTTTTTTTCTGTATTTACCTTCTTGCTTAAGCACCAGACAACTCTAAACAATCAGTAGAGACAATGTGCTTGCATGATTTGTTGAGGCACATTTGGTGCTTTTAGGTTTTTGCCTGTGTGAAAACAAACCAAACCAGGGGGAAACACTTCAAATAAATTAACTCACCAACTGATTTAGACCAGAAAAACAAACTATAGGTGTGTAAATTACCCTAAAGTATATAAAAGGTACTTTACAGCAAAGATTAACATTTTATGATACAGGGTAAGTCAACAAATCAAATGATATTCTTTTATTTCAGAAATGAAAGGAATACAAATCTCTTTTGTATTTTAATTGAAGTAAATGTAAAAAAGCCTGTTCATTTCAGGTCATTTTGAAGTACTTTTCATGATCCATTAATCAAAAAATGTTGGCAGAGTGTAAGGGACAGTTTGTCTGTTCAAAAATGGACATACTTGTTTTTCATTGGACAGCAGCAATATCTAAATACCCCTACAAGTAATGGGTGAGGGGGCTTATTTTTTAGACTCTGTCCAGAACATGGCCACCATCTTGAAAGCTGCCATATTTCATTCAGCTATTAAAGTGTATCCTGTGACTTTTGACTTACCCTGTATTTGTAATAGAGTGTTAAATCTTTAAAAATGTATCATTACACAATTTGTACATTTGTATAAAATTGAAACAACTTTGCTTGGAACACAAAAGGCATTTTATATTAATATGAACCCATTGAAAAATTGATGTTGATGACCAATGCAAAGTTATGTTGATTCGCATCATATCTACCAGTTTAGACGATCCTATCACTGAGATACTTTTGGAAAACTGGATCCTGATTCGTTGGCTGGTTTGAATGCTAAGAGTGGTACCACGGCTGCCATTTAGAAGCTTCCTGATTTACTTCATAATCAGCCAAAGTCAGCATCTTTTATGGATTTAATTAACTGTAGACATTTTCTGCCCACATGGGAATTGTTTTAGCCCTTTCCTGTTTCTTTGCCTCTGGTTATGTCTATTCTTACGTTAGGTCAAAATAGTAATTAAAAAATTGTGCATAAATTTACCTCCTTCTGGTGGGGCGTTGTAGAATAAAAGAGCATAAAGAGGAGTCCTCGTCTAGCGCTGTGTCTCCTAGTTAAGATTTTATTGCTTTTTCTAAGTCTGTGCTTCATGCTATGCATACAGAAGGTGCACCTTATGGCGTGCGTAACCTTTACTACACCCACACTGACTTTCTTAAGGTCAACTTCAAGGTTACAGTTTCTTTTCCTCCCTCCCTCTCTCTCTCTTTCTCTGACACTCTCTCTCTCTCTCTCTCATTCTTTTGCTCTCATATACACTGCTTGGCCAAAAAAAGGTCACATACTCTAATATTTTATTGAAAATAATCAAAGCATTTAGCTTTGATTACAGAATGCATTTTTCCCAAGTTTCTTCCAGAATTGCATTCATTTTTCTCCTCAGAAGTTTGTATAGATAGTGGGAGATTTGGACCACTGTGTCTTCTCCAGTACTGTGTCTTCTCCAGAACATTCCAAACATTCTTAATTGGGTTCAGGTCTCATGCTCCCTGAACTCTGTAATCTTTTACAATTTGAGCCCAGTGAATCCTGGTATTGTCATCTTGAAATAGAAGAAAATCCATTGATGGAAAAACCTGGTATATTCAGGGAGTCATCTGATCTCATTCTTTGGGCAAGTAACATTGCTGAACCTAGACCTGACCAACTGAGCTCATCAGACCACATGACTTTCTTCCATTGTTCCATTGCAGAGTCCAATCTTTTCTTTCCCTAGTAAATTGGAGCTGTTTTTGACATTTAGCCGCAGAGATAAGTTGTTTTCTTAAGGCTACATAACTGTTTAGTCCCAATTCCTCAAGTTCTCTTCACATTGTGGATCACCCATGACCCTGATGTTGGTTCACCAGTGGTCCTTTCTTTTGAAGTCCCCTTTTGGTGAGGACCAATCACTACATACCAGGAACATCTCTCAAAATCTGTCTAATGGTTCATTTTTCACATACCGTCATACTGCTAGAGTTCTTGTAATGTATTTTAACAATGTATTGAGCTCATGAAGTCAATTCTAAAGGATTTGCCGTCTTTTAAATGTGCTTTATAAATAAAGCTGGCTTGTCAACCAAAGTGCTGTACAATAAAACATGCGTTAATTCAACATTAAGACCAATATAATACTTCTAATGTAAGAAAATATTAATTAACCAATCAATCAACATTTTCTTTTGACTCAGAAGTACATTGGCAATCCTCATTATTAATTTAGCTAAAAATGTACAAATACAGGGATTGACATGACGAAGAAAATAAAAACAAAATTTAATTGTTTTAAAATAACATTAAATAAAAGTAAAAAAATAATAATAATAATAATAACAATAATAATTGGTTTATTTGATAAGAAATTAAGATCAAAAGAAGATAAGATTAATACAACAAAACAGTTAAAATTAAGCTAAAACTAACTTGCACATAATACAGTAAAAATACTAATATATATATATATATATATATATATATATATATATATAATAAAAGAAAATCAAAAAGTAAAAAAAGTAATAGAACAAAACTATTAAAAATAAAAAATAACATTAAATAAGAAATGGGATTTGGCCATCAACTTTAAGAAACGAGTATTCACTTGCTGCCTAATATACTGCATATATCCACAATCCTACAGTGAATGATGTCACTGTCACTGAGTAATCAATGATATTCATTGATTCACCTGATAGTGCTTTTAATGCTTTGTATGAAAACCAATTGGAGCTGTCAGACTCCAAAAAAAAAAAAGCAGGAATTTTTTGTATAATTTCTAGTATCCCATTCATCATGGAACTTACACACAACAGAAAACACACAGACACACGTGTCTCCTATGGTTTGATAGTGCTCTTGATGTGACGTGTTGTCACTCAGTCTCTGTTAGCAGGGAATGAAATGAAGAGTAATGTTGGCAACGGTGGAAAAAGATGCAGCTCCTGTTGTATTTCCTTCCACCGGAGCATTCATCACTCGCTTTGTTCTCTCTATAGCGTCAGACATATAGATCTTTATCAGGAGCTGCTGGGAGTGGCGGGGAATCGATCTGGAGGTGGGGTTCGGTAGGGGCTGCCTCTCTGCCAGAAACTTCAGTGGGTGGAGGAGCTGCGATTCAGAGATTAGAACTGATACAAACACACACACACACACACACACACACATTCGCTGCTTCATATTTCTTGAATTCTATCTGAGTGTTGTACCTTACACTAAAAAAAAAACAAAAAAACACAATATAATATTGTATATATTCTGATTATTTCAAAATAATTACTAGTTTATTCAACTAAACTGAAATTGATTATTTGATCAATATTATATAATAGTCTTTACATAACTTACATTTAAGCATTAATCCACTCAAGGTTTGTGCAATAAGGTGTAATATTGGCACCTTGCTGTGCTGCGGTCGCATAACATTACATGTTATAGCATGAACCTCGAGTGTATTATTGCGAGTATACCATGTGAGTTCTATTATTGCTGTTTATTGAAAGAGTTTGAGTTAAAAGGATGAGAAAATTCGATCTGTTTGGTTATAAAAACTCTGAGAGTTAAAATAGTTCCATTGCTGCTCTGTTTGTAGCTGTGCTGTTTGGCTTGTAAGCGCTGCTACGTTGCTAGGTTACCTGTATGAGGTGGAGTAATACATGGAGAAATTCATTTACAGTGCATTAACGGCTGATAGCGGTACTCAAAGACCTCTCAGCCAATCACATTGCAGGGTCAGAACTAACTGTGGTATAAACTGTGGTTAAACTTAACAGCAGATGAAGGCCACTTTATACCTCTGCGTCAACCACCTCTCAGTAAAGCATTCTCAAGCTCTCAAATCCTAAGTGGCCAATTAAATTAGCTGAGGGCGTGGCCATGCCTGATCATACCGTGTGTACAGAAGAGTTTAAATGCAGATGAATTAGAATTACACCTGATCATTGATTTATTCCAGCATATTGTTTTATGCTATGATGTTTTCTTTATGCAAAATCAACAGCTACTCAAAACTAACAAAAAACACTAAAATATCTTATTTTTTGGATGTGAATGTGAATTCTTGCATGAGTAAACAGTATTTAAATGATGTGAAACGTATTAGAGCATGAGTGTGACAGCAGCCACAGCCCAAATATGAGTCAGTTCCTCAGCTGAAGAACACACGTACTGACTGCACACCTCCAGCTGCAGTTCCAGCACACTGACAACTGGGGGCAGTGCTTTATAAGGCATAACCCAGGGGAACACCTACAGGTACACACACACGTGCACACACACACACACACACACACTCACACACACTCACACACTGTTACTATGTTCGCTCTCTCTGTTTGGTCTCTGTCCTTCTCTTTATCTCTCGTCTTATGCATTGTTCTTATAGTGGACTAGTTGACCATTTGTTTAAATTGCCATTTTTTTTTTTTGCTTTTATGTCATACTTATGTTTTTCAGATTAACAAACACCTTTTAATATCGGACAAAGATAACCTAAGCAGTTTTAAATTATACTTTAATTTATTAAGCGGGAAAAAACTATCCAAACCAATCTAGCCCTGTGTGATAAAGTGTTTGCCCCTAAACCTAATAACTTAACTGTGTCACCCTTGGCGGCAACAACTGCAATCAAGCAGTGGACCGAGGGATTTCGGTCCACTCTACTTTATAGAACCGTTTTAATTCAGACACATTGAAGAATGTTGTTCTGGGTTTTTTTGTGACCTTCTGGATGAATTGTCCATGCCCTTTTAGAATAATTTCAATCAGCCAGCCACTCCTGGGAAGGTTCACTAGTATTTCGTATTATCTTCATTTGTGAATAATAGCTCTGACTGTGCTCCGCTCAAGCCTTAGAACTGATAGATGATCAATATTTTTTATCGTCTCATCTGTTCATGAATTTTTCAGATTAAGGCATACTGTGTTGTTTTTGAGATCTCCTTGAGATTTCCTAATAAAAATATCGTGATTTACAGCATTTATTTGCGGAAAATAAGAAATCACTGAAATAACAAAAAAAGATGCAGAGCTTTCAGACATCAAATAACGTAAAGAAAACAGTTTTCATGAATTTTGCCATGTTCTCCTCCACCAGTCTTACACAACTGTATGCCTGCACTCCTGGTGCAAAAGTTCAAGCAGTTCATCTTGGTTTGATGGCTTTTGATCATCCGTCTTCCTCTTGATTATGTAATTCCAGAGGTTTCCAATTTGGTGAATCAAAGAAACTGACCATTTTTAAGTGGTGTCTTATTTTTTTGTCCAGAGCTGTTTATGCTTGTTTGCCTGTCTTAAAAACTCTGCATCCTATGCGATAATATTAATAATGATTTACAAAATTGTAATACGCTTATTTAAATAAAATTAAATATTTTGCCTCACCTTATAACTTATGAATCCTACTGCATTCAATAAAAAAAAAAACGGTACCACTTTAAAATAAAACTACCTTTATAAAGGGTTTATAAATGATTTACAATTAGGTTGTAAATGCCTTAAAAATCATTAATAATCAGTTATAACACAAATGTAGAAAGGGCAACAATATATACGCTGTGGGTTCACTATTTGGCAAACAACAGGTCATTGTTGCCCTTTCTACGTGTGTGGTATAACTGATTATTAATTATTTTTAAGGCATTTACAACCTAATTAGTAACCATTAATAAACTAGTTGTAAACCATTTATAAACCCTTTATAAAGGTAGTCTTATTTTAAAGTGGTACCAAATAAAACTCTGACCAGACCACCTGTCACTCTCTCTCTCTGTGTTAAATCACTGCCCAGTTTAACAGTCTCTGGAACTGAAGCTCTGGAACTGCCATCCCCCCAAATAATGAACCCTCTATTTTTACCCTCTCCACATCGTATATATCAGTTTCTGTTCCTCGTACACACCCTTTCATTAGCCTGTCTGTGCTCTTGATTCAAGTCCGATACAGACACATCACTGAACTCCCCCACTTCAGCGGGAGGAAGGGGAGAAACAGCCCCCTGCGCGAGAATGGCGGATTCAAGTTGCCGTGACATCCCAGAGATTTAGAGGATCACGTACATAAAGGCGGACACAAGACTCACTGTGGAGCGAAGATTTGCACCCACCCCCCGAAAGAGGACATCCACCATTAACTCCTCGCTGTCCAGAAGCACACTTCTACCGCCCTTATTCCTGCACGCTGAGCACGAGCACAGCCGGGATACAGTTTAAGTGAACGGCGCTGAAAAGTAGGAAGTGCAGATTTAGCGATCTGAGGCTCGGGAGGAAGAGAGTTTTAGCGTACAGCGCTGAAAATCTTCCTTTATTATCAGGTTTTAAAATGCCATTCAAAACAAAGGTCACATTCTGGCTCAGGACTCAAAATGTCATTTTTAAAGCACTATCTAAATGCCAAAAAACCTAAACCCTTGCTTTTTAATATGGCTTATGCTTTTTTTGCAGCCAATAGAACGTTCTAGAATGGCTGGAAAGAGGAATGGAGAGAGCGAGAAAAAAGATGGGCGGCGGAGGGGAGGGGGTTGTCATTGTTGGTGAGATTAAAAGAGTATTTATTTACGTGTGTTATGGAGCCAGTGGACTGGTTGTTCCTTGCACGTCTTATCTGATCAGACACATTGCGTGCCGCTGACTGCAGACGTGAAATCGATGGCAGCATCTCCCGAGTGCGACACTGTTTGTGTTATTGACTGAATGCAAAAAGCTGTTTAAATCGCTTTTTGCAACCATTTTTTTTTTCAGCTTTTTAAAATAATTGCCACTCCTCTATCAGTCGCTTTGTACATAAAGGGATTTAGGATTTAATTTTTATGGCCTCCTCAATTGCAATTTACCAATCACAAAAATAAGACACAAAACAAAAGCATTGAATTCTTAGTGGAGGGCACGACGTATTAAATTAGCATCACCAACAATGAGGAACATTCTGTTAACATAACCTTTTTGGAAGCTTTAAGATTCCATTTTTTCTGCAATTACAGGAGGGCATTCTGTTCAAATTAGCGCAACCAACAGTAGGGAGCACTGAATTAACATAACCTTTTTTCAATGTTTAGGACGTAAGGTGTCCACCACCGGCTGAACATCAACGGTTCTGCAGTGGAAATTGTAAAAAACACCAAGTTCCTCAGTGTTTACATTGCAGAGAACCTCACCTGGTCCCTCAACACCAGCTCCATAACAAAGAAAGCCCAGCAGCGCCTCTACTTCCTACTTCCTCTCTCCCCTTCTTCACCGAGATCTACACCACATGCTGCATCCGCAAAGCGACCGGCACTGTGGACGACCCCACCCATCCATCTCTCACACAGACTCTTCGCTCTGATGCCGTCCGGCAAAGGATAAAGGAGCATTCGAGCCCGTACTACTAGACTCTGCAACAGCTTCATCCACCAGGCAGTCAGACTCCTCAACCCTAACACACTCACACAGAACTAAACTGAACCCCCCCACTTCCCCACTTTGATTTCTTTATTTGCAATTACAGGGACCCAAGCACTAAATAAACTAAAAACTAAAAAAAGCATTGCAATCTTGATAGAAAGTGTCTTCTATTTTGGAAATGAGCGTCAGTGACAGTAAAGAAGATTTAATGAATGTAAAGTACTGGTAAGATATTGGATTTTGATTTTTTTTACAGCATCCTCAATTGCAAAACAATAGCATTTAAATCTTGACGGAAGACATTTCTCTTTGAATTAGCATCACTGGCTGAGAAGAACGTTGAATGAATGTAACCTTTTTGAACCGGAATGTTGCAGGTTTCACAGCGGAATGAAGTCAAGTTCAGACCTTGAAACAGGTTCACTGTTGGCTTTCCGCGTGCCTGGGGGTTGCATGTATATCATCCTCAAACAAACGATTCACCTTTTAACAAACACCACAGCCTGCCCGAGGCCTCAAATCCTATTAAGCCCCTCTCGCTCTCTCGCCGTCCCTCCCTTTCTCCAGCAGGCAGTCAGGGCCGTGCGAATATAGAAAGTATGAAAGCGGCAGCTGCGTTCTGCTTCTCCCCTGGAGCAGTGAACGTTTCTGGAGAGAGGAAGGGAAGGGAACAGGGAGGGAGGGGGGTGGATGTGTTTGCTCGAGACAATTAGCATAATCCCACTGGGCAGGGACAAATACTCGGATATCTGTTGTTTTTGCCTTTTGTCAATGCGGCTTACTCCAGCACTGAGATAACTACTTATGATAAGATGGTTGGCAAGCAGACTTTCAGGCTTTAGTGATGACGGACATTATGGACATAATGGTGAAGCATTGTGGCATCAACTGTTGGCCTATTCAATTCAACTTCTTGCTAAAATACAGTCAACTTCAAAGAAATAGTTGCAATAGTTCCCATTTGTATCACTTTGTTTGGTATGTCCTCAAAGATGTCATCTCATTAAACATTCAACTTACATTCAGCTTCATGTCTATTAAATTCAACTGAACTTAAACTAGGCAAATGATTTTCTATTGAATGTAACCCTACACTGAAAAAAATAGTGTGCTTGATCTACTTAAAAAAATCATGTCAACTTTTTGCATCAGATAATTAGTTAGATCAAGCAAGAGTAGTCGTTGTATTTACTACTTAATTTTCTCCAGCAGGGCTAACATACTTTTTCAGGTAGCGTCAACTTAAAAGAGTCCATTGACACTAAATGGGAAATTTAAGTATTGTCAACTTAATTGTCTCTTGTACACTGCTGCCTTAAAAAGCTGAGTTAACTCAACTTAAGTGTTTAATTTGTCCTTTTTAAAAAATGATCTGTTAAGTCAAATAAACTAACAATTCATCTTTATTTTAACACACACTTTCAAGTTTCAACTTTCAAAACTTTAGTAATATTCACACAACTTATAATTTTTACCATGTTAAAATGGGTAACCATGGGTATTCTCAGCATATTTAGTATATTATTATTTAACTGCCAATACTGACAGTATAATACTGGAGCAATACAGGAGTAAACTCAGTAAAGAGTGAACTCTGTAGCTCAAAGCCAGCATACTGTGATCACTAGAAACACAGAATAAAGTTAATGTGCTCTTACAGCTCTACAACACTGAGACCTGCCAATCAACATGTATATTATAATTACTGCACGCCCAGGATAAGGTAGCTTTGGGCAACAGACAACACAAAGATGGTAAGTAAGGGAGAGGCCACACCCAATATGCAAATATATGGTACCAGGAGCCTATAGGAAAGCTGCATGAACCAACACTGTAGAAAGAGCACTGACACAGGTAGTGACTAAAACCCTAGTAAATATAACAAGACTTTTGTTTGTTGTGCAGGTCAGGTGTACCTAAAAAGATTTGTTGGGATTACATAAATAAATCTTGTATTTTGAACAAATGTGGAGTAATTAAAAACTAGATATATTCATGTAAAGGTAGAAATATATGTTTTGTTGTTAATAACACAGATTTAATTATGTTACATTTACTAACACTCAGATTTATTTTTTTCAGTGTACACCTAACCCTGTCTCTAACTTTATTCTTGACATTTAAAGTAAAGTAGCAATTGGTCTTATATAATATTCTAATCTTCTGAGACACTGATTTTTGTATTTTCTTTGGCTGTATGGCTGTAAGCCATAATCATCTACAATAAAAAATAAACACTTAAAATCGATCACTCAGTGTATAATATATCTATATAATACAGTTGCAAGAAAAGTATGTAAACCATTTGGGATTACTTGAATTTCTGCATACGCTGATAATTAAACGTGTTCTGATCACAGTAACAGTCACAACAATAGACAAACACAGTCTGCTTAATTGATGTGAATCATGTTTTGCACAAAAGAGCTTACATAAGATCTACGTTAAAGAATTGTTGACTTGCATGAAGCTGGATAGGGTTACAAAAGTATCTCTAAAAGCCTTGATGTTTATGTGTCCACGGTAAGACAGACGATCTAACAAATTGAGAAAGTTTAGGGCTGTTGCTACTCTTTCTAGGCGTGGTTGTCCTGTAAAGGTGACTGCAAGAGCACAGCACAGAATGATCAATGAGGTGAGGAAGAATCCTAGAGAGTCAGCTAAAGACTTACAGAAATCTCTGGCACATGCTTGCAATTGTATATGAGTTACTGAATTTCTGAAATAAATTACCTTTAAATTGATATTCAATTTTTTTTTTTGAGATGCACTACTAAGTATATGAGCCCAAGGTCTGCATGCCCAGTGCCAAGTGTCATGTCAGCTAGATAAATAAAACCCCCTCCCCCAGTTTTGGACTGTGGACCATCACTGGGAAAAATTGGGATTTCTGGAAAGAAAGAGCTCCATCCAATCCCAAGTGGTGTTTGTGGTCCAGAACTAATTATCTACTTTCACTTTGTCCATCAGTACCCGACGTAACTAAGATTCTTCTGAGCGAATGCAGTCAAATCCACACTGCAATATTCCAATATCCACTGTAAAACTTGAACAACCTCATCTTACCTAAACTATTAAATGCTATAAATTCAGCAACAGAGAATTAAGCTGTTTAAAAGAAGAAATACTGGATCAGCATGTGTCTTCAAACCTCTGGACATCCCAAAATTCCATCACATCAAAGCATTTTTATTGCGTAGCATGTCATTTAGGGAATCAGTTAAAACGAAGCCTCAGATTAAATGTCAGAAATACTCAGTTACTGCATCTCTGATTTCAGAGATATGAGATATCAGATGATTTCAGTCAAAGGTTCACATCTAGGAAATACTATAAGCATATTTCAAGAGTTATGCTATATAATGTAACACTAATATAAAAAGCCAGAGAGAATTTGGCCTATTGTCCTTTTTGGCAAAACACCAGCTCACTGTGGTCAACATATTTTTGAAAGTAAAGTCCATAATGGAATGACTCAATGCTAAGCTGAGCAATGCAAAAATTCCTCATTAAACTCGGTAGTTTCAAGATCAATATTTCATTTCTCAGACTCTAAATTGATAAATAAATTAAAACACAAAAGGCGCAGCAGGGCAAGCTGCCAGAAATTAACAAAATATTTATTGAAGGATATGTTTTGATAGGGCAGAATTCATGTTACTGTGTACAGTCATTAAAAGTCTGAGCGAGGCTTTGAATAATTTATCAGTCATTCTCAGAGCCATGCATGGACACTTTGCAGAAAATCTTCAAACGAAAACACAAAATAACCAGAAAGAAAAGAATGAAAGAAAAAAATCACTTTGATCTGCTTTATTGTATGATTTCTTTAGAAAATGCTAAAGCATTCATAAAATACCTGTTTTTAAAATACATTTTACATTCTCTCTCTGCTGCTTTTAGATGCTGACATTTGGTTTCGTGTTTTTGACTACCTATTGTCTCCACAGTACTCCCGCCAGTTGCCTAGGGGTTTAGGCTCCACCCCCTGCAGGTATTCTTTACCATACCACAGCAGGCATCCCAAGTTGCAAAAGTTGATTTCAGGGAGGTTACCCTAATAACTCAAAATGGTGTTATGATCAAAATAGAATAGAAATGCTAATAAAAATCATAATAATGTACTGTAAAATATCTACTGTATAAGATAAAGAAATTATGTTCATTCTAAGTAAAAATTTAATTCAAATGTTGATTTATATATATTTAGTTAACATTTTTACAACTATTTATTATTTGTTTTTTTTTTCAACATTGAAACTGGTAACCACATTTCAACATTGAATTTCACCCATTAACACTATATTCAATATAAAATTATTAAATCAAAACGAAATGAAAATAATTTAAAGTTCTAGTATACACAATTTTGTATATTCTCTCACTAACGCTTCTTTCGTTTTTCACAAGTTAGAAGTGATCTTACTACCTACAAACAGAACGCTGCATATCTCCTGATCAGGTTCCTCTCTTTTCCAGATGAGTTGGTCAGCGCGTCTCCTGAGACGAGTCCGAGCGCTACAGCTGTAAGACTTGCACGTTGATAGACTGCTGTAATTTGTATGCACCTTTCGCTGCTCTTTTATTGCTATTGATTTCCGTCCCCTCTGCCGGTTCCCAAAGGAGTCATGAGTTAAAGCAGACAGTAGTTTTTCCTCTGTCCACTGAAGGAGATGTTTGTATGGAACATTCACTGTCAATTCAGGTCCCACAAAAGAAAAGCAGCACAATGACGCAACCGTGAACGGCCTTTTTACACAATGGGGGATCACAACAGACGACGATGTGCTACAGAGAATGTTACAAAGGAAAGGGATTGAAAGGGTATTTGAATTGTGATTTGATAAAAAAAATGGACAAATCGATTTAGTTGTTGTCTGTTTTATACTCAGGAAAATCGGGCAGACCTGGAATCAGTAAAGATCTGTTTCGAGAAACATCTTTATTTCCAGCCCAAAATCATATGAAATAAGAATAATGCTGCAATGTCTTGAATGCTATATTTTATTTAATATAAATCTAGCCAGCCTGTAGACTATTAAATTAATTTTGAATAGCCTACAGTTTGTTTGCTAGATTATTATAGGTCATTATTATTTAACGAATAGCCAATGGTATCTTTGCTTATTTTGTTTGTAAATTATGTTATTATTGTCAATTGCAGTTAAAGGATTGTGCACTGATTAGCCTTTTTCTGTGTTTTGTGTTTTTGTATTTAGCTAATACACTTAATATATACATTTTTGGGGGGCATCAGGTGGTAGTGGTCCAAGCGATTTCACTATGATGATGTCAAATTACATGTCTTCAGGAGTAAATAAAAGTAATTTCACTATCATTTAAATCTTACAATTTCTCAAGAAGTAGAATTTTAGTGAAAGAGCCTTATAGCTCATAAACTTTATGACCCTTTCAATTAATGTATTTGGCATAATATCAACTGAAGCAGTCACCAAGATAATACAGTAATAAACTACACAATCTTTTTCAAAATCTCTTTATTAACAGGTTTGCTGTTCGCTTACAGCAACTTAACAGTGCCCAGAAAGAGAAAACACTTCACAACTATTTAAAATCCAGCCAGGTGGATAAAACTGCCATGAAACTACATCATGGTGAGCCCTCTAAATAGGACAGATAATTAACATAGCCACGCCCCACAGACAGCTGCATTGCATCCCATTCCGACGTGCTACATGCCATGGTGCATGCTGGGTTACGTTGAACGCAGCTCAGCCCTCTGGCGAAAAGGACGGTGTAGCTCAACTTTATTTAAATGAATTCGGCAGCCGCACTGCGTCCAGCCAATCAGGGAGCGAAACCTCATACGAGCCTCACACACACAAAGAAGCCCCCTTTTAACCACAGAAGAGAAGCTGAAAATGGCAGAATATGGATTTACAGAACTACAGATTACACTTAAAATAGACTACTTCTGTTGGTTCATTAGATCTAAAAATAACAATTTAGGGTAAAGCAGCCTTGAAACTTAATTAAACAGTGAAACTGAAGTTATATATGTGTTCGATTTGGTTTTAAAATGTGTGTTACTTCTTATTTACAGCAATATGTAAAAAATGCAAAACTACTTTACTGCTCTGTATTTTTACACCAAAGACATTTTTGTCTAATGTTTATACATCAGTGAGTGTGTTTTCACACTGAAACCCCATAATTTAACATTCAAACCACTTGTACAATTGTACCAATTGTACAGTTGAGTTAATACACAGAGGATTTTCAGGTATATTCTTAAAAAAAACTTTTTATTTCTACGGTTATTTTCTGGACAAAATGTTTTTTTTTACAGTGTGTCTGTTAGCCTTATTTTGGACATGATTTGGGCACACATCTAGCTGCTGTGCTGCATGGTTAATCTGCTTCTCTCTCTCACTACTTACACTGTAAAACCTGATAAGTTGACTAAACTCAAACTTTTGTTGTAACCAATTACCTAATAAATTTTAAGTTCATGTAACATAATTAAGTACAGTGAACTCAACAAGTACATATATATTTAATATTTTCCTGAATTTGTACTTAGTCTTCTTTCTGGTTTCATTCAACTACTTTTTCAATACTCATAGAAAAATAGATTTAAATTTAGAATTAAAATTTAATATTAAAGTAGAATTAAAAGTACTGAGAGCACAGCGAGAACACAGAGTTACTGCAGCTCAGTAAATGATGCCAAAAACACAGAGAACAAGTATTTAACTATAATATGTGATCTACAAGTTTACCTAAGGTAGCCCCGGGTGAATCACTACACACTGATGCGGTGTGTAGTGTTAGTCAGAAACTGTTGGTCACACCCAGTATGCAAATAGATTGTGACAGAAGCCAATGGAAAAGAGGCTGCGAATGGCATCAGACTAAACTCAGTTATTATAAGTTGATTCAATTCAAAGATCTCAGTTTGAATGTTTATGCGCCCACAAATGTTCAACTAACTCAAAATAGTTGAGTAATGTTTAGAAATCTCTCATTTTATGTAAAACAGACTTAATTTATTTGTCTGGGTTTCCAGTGTGCACTGAAAAAAATAAATCTGAGCGTTAGTAAATGTAACATAATTAAATCTGTGTTATTAACAACAAAAAAAATATGTTTCTACCTTTACATGAATATATCTAGATTTGTTTAAAATACAAGACATTGTGTATTTTTTCCTTAATATAATTTATTTATGTAATCTCTACAAATCTGTTTAGGTACACCTGACCTGCACAACAAACAAAAGTCTTGTTATATTTACTAGTGTTTTAGTCACTACCTGTGTCAATGCTCTTTCTACAGTGTTGATTCATGCAGCTTTCCTATAGGCTCCTGGTACTATATATTTGCATATTGGGTGTGGCCTCTCCCTTACTTACCATCTTTGTGTTGTCTGTTGCCCAAAGCTACCTTATCCTGGGCGTGCAGTAATTATAATAGACATGTTGATTGGCAGGTCTCAGTGTTGTAGAGCTGTAAGAGCACATTAACTTTATTCTGTGTTTCTAGTGATCACAGTATGCTGACTTTGAGCTACAGAGTTCACTCTTTACTGAGTTTACTCCTGTATTGCTCCAGTATTATACTGTCAGTATTGGCAGTTAAATAGTAATGTACTAAATATGTTGAAAATACCCATGGTTAACTTAAAATATAAGTTATGTGAATGTTTCTAAAGTTTTATTGACTTGAAAGTGTGTGTTAAAATAAAGATGAATTGTTAGTTTTTTTGACTGAACAGATCATTTTTAAAAAAGGACAAAATAAACACTTAAGTTGAGTTAACTCAGCTTTTTAAGTCAGCAGTGTACAAGAGACAATTACGTTGACAATACTTAAATTTTCCATGTAGTGTCAATGGACTCTTTTAAGTTGACGCTAAGTTGTAACTATTTGAAAAAGTATGTTAGCACTACTGGAGAAAATTAAGTAGTAAATACTGACTACTCTTGCTTGATCTACCTAATTATCTGATGCAAAAAGTTGACATGATTGTTTTAAGTAGATCAAGCACACTATTTTTTCAGTGTACTTAGGCTACTTAACAAAACAAAAAAAAAAGTACAGAGCACCTACAAAAAATGTATCTTGACAACAATTAGTGAATTAAAGTCTGTGAGCACAAATAAATTACTGTACAAAAAATAACTTTTTTTTAGAATGTTCTCTAAATCCTTATTTAAATAACAGGAAAATGTAACTTTTTTAATGTGTGGGGTGGTACAAATGATTAATTATTAAATTTGACACATTCTCTTCAAATTTAAGAACGGTGATGACTATGAATACATGCATTTTTGGTAGAAAATTGGTAGATCTTTTTTTCTGAAGACCCTTTTTGTCATTAAAAAAGGTACATTTTACAGTTTCTGCCTGGGTCGGTCTTTTATTTTAAATTTTATGAACAATACACTGAATGAAATCATGAGGGTTGAACCCCACCAACGCCAATAAACAGGTACCAAACCAAAAACAAGAAAAACAACAAAACTTCAATCCCACAGGCTCTGGATAAGCTCACTCCATCTGAAGTTTGGATATGATTCATAAGGCAGCTTCTCTGAGATTTCTCTGAGACTCTGCTCGTGTCTTCTGAGGGAGGAAAGCTTAATTAACTTCATACTTCAACTATTGCCACTACCACACCGCCACTCTCCCCAGTACACAAAATAATATCAGACTGTGAGCAAGCCTGGAAATGCAGTGCTGTTTTTCACTCTCAAAATAAGGACTGGACTTTTCAGCTTTTTTTGGAAGTATGCCATATGCTGTAAACCCATAAGTTGTTTGATCTCTAAGAAATTAAGTATTTTTAACATAAAATTGAATACTGGGATTGTTTTTTTGCATACTGGGAGTGTCTCCTTTTTCTGACACTCACCATCAGTGTGTAGTGATTCCCACAAGGTTTACTTTAGGTAAACTTGTACATCATATATTATGATTTTGTGCTTGGCCTCTGTGTTGTTGGCTGTAAAAGCAAGCATCATTTTCTGAGCTTCTGTAGTAAAACTCTGTGTTGGCTGTGCTCTCAATACTGTTCACTCTATAGCTCATTTATATCAATTAAGGATTTTTTAGAGAAGACTGTTAATGTAAGCTTGTTTTGTGTACTGCATCCTACTAAGAGTCTATGCTAATTCAACTTAAATTAGATGTCATTGTTTATTTAGATTTTTTTAGTAGTGCCCTTTTTTATTTGTATTGTTTTGGCTAAAGAAAACATCTACAAAGTGCTTATGTTGAGTGAAAAAAAAATTAAATCAATCATTGCAATAAACTTTAACAAATAACCTAGTGTCAGGTCAGGTCTAGAAAGAGTGATAATTTATTAACAATAAAAAACAAACAAACAAACCATAACACAAAAACTTAAACAATAAGGGGGCACTAAGGACACTACAGGGATTTTGTGTTTTAGTCAGAAGACATAATATTAATTTGAGTGAACTTACCGGTCAGTACAACTCAATAAAATGATTCAGAGAACTTCAACCTGAAAACTTAGAAATGCTTGTTAAGCCAATAAAAAAAATGTGATTTGAACCAACTTTTAGTAAACTACACGTCTCAATATTCTTTCTACAGTGTTGGGTCATACAACTTTCCCATAATGCTCCTGCCATCATATATTTGCATATTGAGTGTGGCCTCTCCCTTACTTACCATCTTTGAGTTGTCTGTTGCCCAAAGCTACCTTATCCTAGTCATGCAGTAGAGTGATGTAGGCTTTGATTTTCATCCTTCAGTGTTGTAGGCTGTAAGAGCAAGTTACTGTGTTCTGTGTTCCTAGTGATCACTGTATGTTGACTTTGAGCTCCGGAGTTCACTCTTGTGCAGCAGTATTATGCTGTTAGTATTGGCTGTTTTTTGAAAATATGTTAAATATGTTGAGAATACCTGCACTGTAAAGCATCTGAAGTCCCTCCCACTTAAAATCATTAAGCAGCTGCATGAACCACCACTGTAAAAAGAACATTGACACCGGTAGTGTAATAAAGGTTTGTTTAAATCATTTTTTCATTGGCTCAAAAAGCCTTTTTCTAAAATGTTCAGGTTGAAACACCCTGCATTAATTTTAATAAGTTGTATTGCTGGTAAGTTCATTTAACTTGATAATATTATTTCTCATGACTAAAACACAATCACTTTTTAGAGTGTACTGGATCATGTACACTGAAAAAAAGTAGTGTGCTTGATCTACTTTAAAAAACCATGTCAACTTTTTGCATCAGATAATTAGTTAGATCAAGCAAGAGTAGTCATAGTATTTACTACTTAATTTTCTCAAGTAGTGCTAACATACTTTTTCAAATAGTTACAACTTAATTTCCTCAAGTAGGGCTAACATACTTTTTCAGGTACAGTAGTGTCAACTTAAAAGAGTCCATTGACACTACATGGAAAATTTAAGTATTGTCAACTTAATTGTCTCTTGTACACTGCTGCCTTAAAAAGCTGAGTTAACTCAACTTAAGTGTTTAATTTGTCCTTTTTTTAAAAATGATCAATGATTAGTTAAATAAACTAACAATTCATCTTTATTTTAACACGCACTTTCAATTTAATAAAATTTTAGTAATATTCACATAACTTATCATTTTAAGTTAACCATGGGTTATGTTTACATATTTAGTATATTATTATTTAACTGCCAATACTGACAGTATAATACTGGAGCAATACAGGAGTAAACTCAGTAAAGAGTGAACTCTGTAACTCAAAGCCAGCATACTGTGATCACTAGAAACACAGAATAAAGTTAATGTGCTCTTACAGCTCTACAACACTGAGACCTGCCAATCAACATGTATATTATAATTACTGCACGCCCAGGATAAGGTAGCTTTGGGCAACAGACAACACAAAGATGGTAAGTAAGGGAAAAGGTCACAACCAATATGCAAATATATGGTACCAGGAGCCTATAGGAAAGCTGCATGAATCAACACTGTAGAAAGAGCATTGACGTGTAGTTTACTAAAAGTTGGTTAAAAAAACATTTTTACGTTTTTAGGTTGATGTTCTGAACTCTAAACTCATTGATTTCATTGGTTTTATTGATTTAAGTTCACACATTTAAGTTTGATAATATTAGTTCGTCTGACTAAAACACAAAATCACTTTTTAGAGTGTTACCTTCTTAAGATTTACAGTGTAGAAAAACTAGGTTTGGTCCCCTTAAGAACCTCGCCATGTTAGTAATTAATAATTGAGATGTGTAAGTGAGGAGAACCTTCCCAGAGCTTAAAAAAAAACAACCTTTTTACAGAGTTGAAAGACCGAAACATTGGAAAACGGCGGCGAGTTTGCATTCTTAACTTTGTCTGGCAGTTTATAAGCGGATCAGAAAAGGCAGGCCAAAGCCAAATCAATCCAAACTTTGCATTTTAATGTGATTAGTACCCGTCCCCCAGATAATCCTTGTCAATGGGGAAGTGGGGGAAAAAAACTAAGCCACGAGAACTGTCAGCGAAATCCCGGAAGAGAAAGAGAAGAAATCGAGAGAGTGCGCAGGAAAAAAGAATAAGAGAGAGAAAGAGGGGGAGAGAGAGGGAAAAAGTCAGGGGGCAGAGGGGGGACAGAGGCGCTGCTGGCACTGCTAAAACTCCAGCTACATCAAACTAGGACAGAGCTAAAAGAACACTTACAGCCCATCCATCAAGCAATATTGCTTCAGCCTCATACAAGACATGCTCCTTCCACGCCTCGCCACTCTGCTCTCAACTCATTGTTCCGCGGAGAGAGAGAGAGAGAGAGAGAGAGAGAGAGAGAAAGAGAAGAAAAAAAACACACACTGTAATTAAACCAGACCGGCTTTTAATTAAATCTTGTGTAGGTTAATTAGGAAAATTATCTTTAAAGCAAATTCTATCTTTACAGATGTTCACACTGTGCCTTTGTAAGGGGGAGGACTGTGTGTTGGAGGGTAAAGAGGGCTGGGGGGGTGGTTGGGGGGTTATGAGGTAGGTGTAAGGTTGGGGGGGGGGGTTGTCTGAGGTGGAGGGAAACTGCAGAGAGGGAATCTAAAGGCTGGTCATCCGTTGCTCAAATGTAATTTCCTCCCATTGTCCAGCATAGTGAATTTCATTAGCTGAATTGAAAGTGTAATGCAATAAGAGACTGGCTGTTTCTCAGGTTATTCTTCGCTGTCTATAGCCTGGAGGGAAAGGCACTAATCTCACTAACCGACGCATTTGGTCAAAGCCCCTGCACTGCCGCCAACACACACACACACACACACACACACACACACACACACACACACACACACACACACACACACACACACACACACTGTGCTCATCACAATTCTCTTTTTTTCTTATGAACTCATTGGAAAATAAAATAGCCTATGACTCATCATAAGAATCAGAATACTGTGCCTTTACACCTTCTAAACTTTCAAAAACTCCACTTTATTTTAACTCTTTTGACTGTTCATCATATTTCTATTATTTCTCAAGACTTTAGGTAACACAGATTTCATATTTTCCCAGTTTAAACACTTCTAATCTGATTTTTTTTTTGTCTATCCTGTCATGGTTGCATCTACCCTGTCTTGACAAGCCGTATATGACAGGATTGACAGTTTCAGATTGGACAGGTTAAGCTTTACCTCACTATAAGTGTAAGTGTAATATTATGATATTTTACAATAAAAATTTCTTTAGTCTCTTGAACATAAAGCAGAATAAAGGTTTTGATGTCACTGATGTCAAAGGTTACTTTTTTAAAGGGGTGCTTAGCTTGATAATTTTGCACTATACAGGTCTGGAAAAAAGAGGACACTTAAAAATGATTTAATACCGTTTCCATTTGTCAAAACTTTATTGTAATACTAAGTGAAGCTCCAAAAAATTTGTTGCATGGAAACTAGATTGAGGTTACAATGTGGAATTATGGCACAAAACAGTGTCAAATGTCAAACTCTGTTTCTGTAATTTCTTCTTTTTTTGATGGTTTTAACTGTGTGAAGATAACAGAGCTGATGAGTGCAGATAAGTAAAGGTATCCATAATTCTAAAACGGGCCTCATACTTAGTAAGGTTAGTTCCGACCTCACAATCTGATTGGTTGAGAAGTGTTCTAGCTGTGACGATATTCGTGATAACATCACGGCCTTCTCACACTAAAGCTTTATCACTGCGCCGACGCGTTGCCCAGTAACGATGGAAGAAAAAAGGGAAAGAAAATCACCTCGGCTAATGCCGCCTGAGAGCCAGAAAGATAACCAGCCAGGCTAGGCTAAGCTGAGCTATAGCAAGCTACGCTAATCTAACCACAGTCCAGCCAGCTAGCTAAAACCAACACCGACCAGCAAAACAAGCAGAAATGCTCAAAAAACGCACAGCTTTCACATGAAGACGACTCCTCTGCGCCGTAGAGGAGAGTTTTAGTGTTATTTCACGGTCCTAACATTTATTGTCTTCGCTTATTTCCACTTTAGATGTAGACAGTTCTGTTACATTTGTTGTGGAACTACTTTTTGATGGAAGGCACATTCCATATTAAAGCATATTTATTATTATTATTCTTAGGGTTCTTTGATTTATTTTCTTCATTTATTTAGTTTAAAAAAATTGTATAAAAGCAATATAACACTTGAGGTCGTGTGTTATCGAGAACAACATCACGGCTGTGATGATCTACGACCAAATCACAGCCGTGATGTTATTCAAACTAACACACTCCCTCTCGTGTTCTATTGCTTACACTTGGTCTTATGAAATACATACAAAAGATGCTGCCAAAGCTACACTGATGGAGCTTCTAAAAAATGAAATAATAGAAAATATAAGTCTTTTACATTATACTTTAATTACATTTATGGTTAGGGTTATGGGACAGATTTAAGTTCAGTTTACATTTAGATTTACAGTATTCTCTGTTTTAATTGTTTGATTTCTGCTTGTTTGGGTTGTATCAGTAATTTGTGCATATGAATGAGGAATGAGCTATATTTAGTACAGTATAATCAAAAATCCTAAAATGGTTATTTAGTTGCTTATGTACAAATTTCTCTTGACATCAGGCTCAAAAAAATAAAATAGCCCATAAGCAGCCCCAAGTCATAAACTCCAGGGCTTTGTGCCATACGTGCTAATTATATAGCCACATTCCATCAACCAAAATAATGTCTCTTATCCATTATGCAACAGGAGGAGAGATAATTATTAGGAGCGGGGACAAAGGAGCTGGAGAAAGCAGCGTCTGTGCACTTAGCATCTCTTTGGTCTGTACTTCCTCTCTGCTCAAAAAAAAAAGAAAAAGGAAAAATCAACCACCCACTTCATTTCCCTTTTGCATACTTCTGTGTAACACAAGGGTACAGAAGATAACTACAAAATCATATCATATATCTTGTAATATTGTTTTTTTCCACTCAGTCAAAGGACTGTATGCATGTGTAAAGCAATAAACCTACTATTGCTTTATGATATCCTAATACTTTCAGCACAGCAGTCTCTACAGTGATAATGAACTACAGGAACTAGCACTAGTTAGAACTTAAAAAAAGGCTACTGGTGGTCTGGAATTGAGGTGTGTTCAGTCAAATTTCTGGTGTGTTGCTATCTTGGCGTTGGGAAACACAGGTGCGCCACTGACCGATTTAAACCCTGACAACAGTCAGCTGAGCAATCTTGTCTGGAACACCATGCGTACTGAACACACAAAGCTAAATAACACACACCATCACTTCCTTACCACAGCAAAAAACACCTCAATCAGAGCCTTCAGCAAATTACTATAATAAACTTAAAAATGAACTTAAAAATCTGCACAGTAACTATAAGTTATTATTAGTATATATATTTTTTTCTGACATTTATAAGGATCTATATTCATGTTCAGTACATTGACTTAATAATTGTAGCTTAATATAGCAGATATAAACATTCTGCTGTTTTAGAATTTGACAGATGCTTATTTTCAATTATGAAAAAAAATCACTTTGACTGAACATAAATTAATTTTATTTCACTTCACTATTATTTAACTGAAATTCACATTTATATGTTTTATATTTGAAAAATATCAAAGCACACTGCCACCACCCTCTTGCTTCTCGAGCTGTCCATCAATTATTAAAAACATATTTAAAAAATGTAATATACACAGATCTCGTCTGTTTCTTATTACCAGGTCACATGTATTTAAATATAAAATATATTAATGAATTAATTAAAGTCTCGTCCAGTGCTCTAAATTACCACTCGCTGCTGGAACGCGCCTTGTCTCTTTTGCGCTGCACCTCATCTCTTTTGCAGCACACAGAACTTAGTTCAGAGCCAGGCTAAAATATATTATAATATATAAAAAAATATATATATATATACATATTCAATTGTACTTAAAACATATTGATAAAAGTCTAAGTGTGCAGATTTATTTACTTACTTAAAATACTAAAACTACTTAAAGTACTAAAAACACATTAATTTTATGCTTTCATCATATTTATTTTTCTTCGCTTAGTTGAGTAGTTCTTGCCATAAGATAAATTAGAACATTACTCAAATAGGGCTGTTGAAGTAATTAACTTTTAACAAGGCACAGCTGTTAACTGAAAGCCATTCCGAAATAAAAAAACACTGAATTTGAGGTATGTCCAATGTTTGGACTGGTACTTTCACATAAAATACATAGATGTGCTTTTTAGATCTGGCATTATGAGCAATCTACAATAAGTCTAGGGTAATATTGCTTTTTGGGGTTAATCAGGGAGATATACCATGCCATAAATCCATGATATAACTGTCAAACATGGATTCTGACAGAGAAAAAGATACACAAACACATAAATTTAGCAAGAATTTTGTCTTCGTTTTTATGCATGTGGAATGAAACCCTGTTTACAGGACATTACAGGACATACAAATGAGGAAAATGAGGGTGAAGGGTGTAGTTTCTCATCATGCAAATGTTAAACAGGTCATCCATCCTCATTTATGAATAAGACAACATTACCCACACTCCATTTACATCAGTGAAGCATGATATGATCCTAGCTTTGTGTTTTTTTAGTGTATCAGAGTGACTGATGCAGTGAAGGAGTGTGCAACCACGTAACAATTTCGAAAATGACATTTAACCGACTGAACCCACCGTATCAGAAGCATCACTTGACCCAAACCTCTCGCAATAACCTTTAAGACTCGCTGCGTAATCTCTGCGTGTTTGGGACTCATTCCAGGAGTTGGAAAAATAGCTGTCAAATTGGTACGCGTTCTGCGCTCCTGACCTTTAGGTGGCTGTTTAGCATGAGCTCGGATGAGGTCAAAAACGAGAACACCCCCCACCAATTACGCCTATTATTCAGAAGCCTTTTTTTTTTTTATGCGGCACCATATCAAACACGCCTCAGGCAACGCAAGCATCCATTGTGTTCTTTTAATTGTCGACGCGGCCTCCCTCGCTTTGTGAGGATCAGTTCTGAGAAAAGGTCAATAGATGGAAGAGGTCTGGGTAATGGGGTCAGATCTAATAATGCGCCAATATGTAGTCTTGATTAATATTTTTAGTTGCATTGTTATTAATTTGTGCTTCTTTATCAGATTAAATACCGAAATGAAGGTCACATGAGGCATAATAAAGAGTAATGAATACAAAAGACCTCGTCAACTGATGCAGAATCTGCATAATACGCAATGACTGCAGAACCTTCAGATGTTTTATAGAAATCCTCCAAAGGCCTTAGAAAATGCAGAAAACAGTAAAGACAATGTTGGGTTTACTTATATCCTGTATTAATTAATTTCTTTCTTTATTTATTTGCTTTTTGCCATTTCTAAATTTCAGATATTAAGGAAACATGCTCAGTGAAAGAACTGGCAGCTCTTGTCAGCGGCACTTCAGTCAGTACATCCCTATTTAAACTGTGCAGTGCATCATGGGTATTTGTGTTTGTTTTGTCCTCTGATTCTGACACTTGCTGCTTATTCCCCAACACTAACTCCACCCCAAGTTTGCCAATACACAGCAGCGAGTGAGTGGTGCTGCAGCATGGAAGCTAGCAAGCGGGCTGGTTCAAGTTGTCTGAAATCTTAGCTGCTGCACAGCCCAAAAAGCATCAGCATCTCTCAAAACAGGAATAAGAAGGAAAAAAGAAGGAATAAAACAAGAGTAAATATTGACATCGAAATATGAGCTTCACGTCTGGGGAGGGGTGGGCGGGACAGACAACTCTCTGTGGTGGAAGCTGGTGGTTGGTCGATAACCTTCCCTTTGCTTAACCACTTCATGTATTAAACTGTATTAAACCAAAAGTAGACTACATTTTTCATACGGAAAAAAGTGTACAGTAAATGTACACCAGTAAATACAGATTAAGCATTTTGTTACTTAAGTAAAACATTTTCGTATTTGTTGCTTGTGTGAATGCTGATTAAAAAAATATTATAGTGGTGTTTCCACTATGCCTACTTTTAGCAGTAACAGTTTATCAAAACTAAATAATTACTGCACTTTTTTAAAAAGATAAAAATGACAATGAGCTAAACTGAGGTCGGTTTGTTGGTCCGGCCCTTCAAAACAGTACCAGGTTAACGTGTGGCAAATAGGAAAAATGAATTGCCCAACCCTGATTTAGAGTCTCCTGGTAGAATGTTTTTTTTTATATATATGCTTTTCATTTACATCATGTAGGCATGAGGAAGTGTAAAATTAACAAAAAACAACTGGATAATCCTGATTTTGCACTGGACCCTATTTGTCGATGTACCAACAGTTCCATTTTGGCGTGTGCAAAACTGATATTTTAAGTTTGTTTGAAATGTTTTCTGTTTGCCAGAAAATATTAGAATCACAGATGACGTCAATAAACTGTTTTTTGTCATTTCTGCCGTTTAAATATGGCAAAAGTGGTTTTAATTTTTTCCGAGTGTTATTAAAAAGTCTGAAAAAGTCTTAAATTGAACTTTTCTATACAGTATTACTGCAGATGCTCAGATAATAGCATGCGACTGAGACAATAGTGCTGTAAGCGGTACGTTTTCTGTGTACAAACCTCTGTAAAGAAGCTGTCTTCTTCTTTCTTTTCTAATTTCCCCCATTCCTCTCAGACGAATTCATCCTAACAATAGACGCCAACACAATGAGTGAAATGTTAGGCGATACTCATGGATTTTTTTTTTCTCTTTCCATTCTGAGCCCAACCGCTGAGCACCTGTTCAATCTATCAGTGTCTGGCCATTTCAGTGTTTTTTTTTCCCTTTTTTTTTCATTTTAAAGTCCCTTCTCAGACATAAGAAGTCTCATCAGTGGGTGACCACCGCTCTCCCCTGAGAGGACTTTGTTCACTGTAGCACAGCCGAAATACCAATAGGTTGTCTTCGGCTAGCTGTCAGAGGATGGATTTTCCAGAAACGTCCCGCTGTTCTCCTAAAAGGAACCAGGCTATTTTACCAGCATCAAAGGCATCCTCGCTGGGACAAGACAAACGCTTCAGACCTTTAAAGGATTGGGTTACTGCTGTCACTGAAACACGGCTGGATCTCCGAGCAGCTAGCAGCATGGCAGGGAATGAGCAGACGCTGTTTTATGTGTTAGAGAGTGAGACAGAGATAAAAAAAATGCATATAATTCGCATTCGCTGGGAAGTGAGTAGTGTGGAGAACAATGACCTCTAGTTTGAGAATAGAGAAGAGAAAGACTGTCTGACTGTCTGGCATATGCAGAGATGATTGGATGGTGTGGTTTCAGACTAGGTACAACATACTAGTGCATCTTAAGCAGAGGTGGAAAAAGTACTGAAAAATTGTAATTAAGTAAAAGTACCTTTACTTTGCTAAAATTCTACTCAAGTAAAAGTAAAACTACCCATCTAAAAATCTACTCGAGTAAAAGTAAAAAAGTACTCAATTTTAAAATGTAATTTGAGTAAAAGTTACATAGATACTTTTTTATTTGATGTAAAAAAAAGTACAAATTATAAATTAAATAATTATTAAATTAAACAATTTGGACTTTTCAGGCAGTATTTGTTCAGACCACCCCATAAAACATTTTCAAGAACAAGTGGCATAGTTTTCTATGATCCATTTTTTTTCTTTACAGTTAAAAAGTTATGGTCATATAGGTGACTATAAACCCTATTTTTATAGTTTTACGGTTCATAATATTTTTTTTTTACTTTTTCTTTGCTTTAACTGCTATTTACATGTTTCTTTTTAACATTCAAGCAGATTGTTTAGTGTTCCGAAAAAAAACATAAAATCATACAAAAAACTGTTGGTCGGTGCATGCGCAGTGCCGTAAAGAAGCACATATTGATGGGTAGCATAACTTGACAGAACACCTGTTCCCCCAAGCCGAGCACACAGACTCCAGGCTACACAGGTAAAGTTGCCATGGAGAACAAAACTCTTTTTTTTTTATTCAGAAAATTCGTTTTTTTCCCCCTGCATTAATTTTTTTTTATCAGTAACAGGGAGTTTTCTAATGTAGTGAAATACATGACTTGTACTTGAGTAAAAGTAAAATTACCTCTTTTAAAAACTACTTTAAAAATTACAAATTACTCAGAAAATCTACTCAATTACAGTAATGTGAGTAAATGTAATAAGTTACTTTCCACCTCTGATCTTAATATATGAGAATATATCATTGGAAAGTTACTTGATTAGCAGTGTGTAAGACTGGTGGAGGAGAACATGCCAAGATGCATGAAAACTGTGATTAAAAACCAGGGTTATTGCAACAAATATCGATTTTTTAACTCCTAAAACTCTAAACCTTTATGAATATGAACTTGTTTTCTTTGCATTATTTGAGGTCTAAAAGCTCTGCATCTTTTGGTTTTTGTTTCAGCCATTTCTCATTTTCTGCAAATAAATACTCAAAATTACAATTTAAAAGAGAGTTTTATATATGGAACTGAATGCTAATTGATGGAGCAATTTGATAGAGAAGAAAAATATTTATTCAAAATTACATGTTAAAAAATCAAACATAAAATCTGCTCTTTGTAAATATTCTGTGGAATAATGACAGTAATAGAAGTTCTGAGTTTCACAGCACTCTGAGCAACCTCTGTTCTCACGGCTTCAACTTTAAATTAAAATTAGGGGGGCGCCACCCCAGTGCTTTGAAAAGTGGTTGGTGACATGCCCTTAACTTGACCTTAAATTTACATTTTCAGCAGACATTTTTTTTATTAATAATCACACTGAATGTAGAACATGGAGTTGTGCTGAAGTGTTTTATTTGTAGATTTGAATTTTCTTCTTTTAATTATTTTTCTATTATTCAAATCAGACAGATATAGCCTCCCACTGAGCACCTGTATAATCTATCAGTGTCTAAATTCCCTGCCAATTCATATCATTTACGATCAGTTTTGCTATAAACTCCTGTAAATGTTTATAAGTAACAATATAAAAAGCAATGGAAATATGAAACAGGACCTTTAAGAGCAGGCATATGAGAAATACGAGAAAAGCATACATGATACAAGCATGATTTTAGAAGCAACACAGCCTCTTGGATTGTGCTGCAAGATCTGCCATATCTCACGTGGGTTACAGGTGACATCTGTCCAGCATTTCAGCTCTTTTTAGACCTCTTCCTGGGCCGGGTTGGGCCAAGATTTCCCCCCACTTTCCTTGGGCCGGGTCGGGCTCAAGAAAATAATCTGTGACGTAGGTGTCTGTTTTTAAATGCTATATTTATTTCATATAAAGCACTGGTGTGATAATCACAATAAAGCAAAGTAACAAATTAAACTGTGTTTTAAAAAAGTCTAAAAGCCTTACAGTTTTTTGTGTGTTTTTGCAAATAGACTATAAGCTCAATATTAAAAAAATAGTTTGTTTAGAATTTATTTTCTATTCTTAAATCCTGTTAAATTATATTAGATTAGGATTAGGAAAGTCATTCTGACATCATTCTTGTAGCCTAATTTACTGATGTTTAGTCCTGTGGATCATTGTTCACATTGTTTATGTTTTAATCTTTCAGAGAGATCTGTTCTTAAGAAACAAATCATCTTAAATAACAGGTCTATGCTTCTTCAGTGTTGCAATGTTAGTTAACATCATTCTGACCAAATTTTGCTCATTCAAACAGCCAAAAATATTTTTAAAAAGCTCAGTTTTAATGCTCTACTTACTAAAAAAACATGGGGTTTAAATCGGGCTCAGGCTCATAATGACAGTGTATGGGGCGGGACGGGATATTTTGGGCCTGATCTAAACTCTAAGGTGCTTTGATATAATATCACAAAAGCTGATTTGAATAGAATTGAAGCAAAAATAAACAAATAAATAAATCTTAGTAAAATGTGAAATGATCAAATTTTAAGACAATTTTTTTTTTAATTTTGGTCTTGCTAAGAATTATAGTAAGAAGTGTAATATTACTGTGTTTATTTTAGGAATAATGATATTTTTTAGTCTTACTTTAATTTGCACATTTCACAATGTACAAAAGCCCAGCTGTGGTTTTGGTTTGTTATTGGTTTGCCATACTATATGTGAGTTTTAGTCAGGCAGGTGGCTAGCCACCTATGTTGATCATTTTGAAGTCCCTCTTGGCCCCCTAATGGTCAGTTCAGCAAGGGGCAATGTGGAGCAGCAGCACTGTGTCGTGCGTGTATCTAATGGTGAGTTTATCCACTAGAATTGTATTCATATTGATTCTAGTGTAATTTAGATGTACTAAGCATATTTCTGTCGTTTTTGATGTTTGCTACAAGATGCTAATCGATGCTAATCGCGATTAGCATGCTAATGCATTATTTAGCTTATTGTTAGCATCATTGCTGCTTGTTCATGCTAAGTTCAGGCTCATTTGTGTTCTATATACCTTATTTCGCTAAGCTAAGGACTAGCTATGTAAGGCTATGTGATTTATATGGGAATTATGTGATAAGTTATGTGTACGCTAAGTGTCTGCTGCAGCTATTGCTAAGATAAGCTTATTGAGAGATACTAGTCAATTCTTTTCTCTTTCTTTATTTTCAGAACCACACATTACCACATAACCACTTATACTGCTGAGCTCAAGCAGTCTATCATAGACGCAGATTCTTAGCAGATGTTATTCAGCTATCTGAGATATCATAATCATCTTGTGAACACTGTGTTGTGGGTGTGAAGACTGAATAAATCTTTTTCTGAACAACTCAAATCGACTAGGTTGCCACCGGAAACAATAAACAGCATTATATAGTCACAATCCTTTTCACACAAATTATTCACAAATTATACAAAAATCAATGGTCAAGTTATTCTGACTTGTGTGTCCAAATTTAATTCAAAATATCCATGATTGTTCTTAGTCTTATTTCACTCTTTTTGAGACTTTGTGATTGCTTATTTTAATAAACCTTACTTTAGAAGTTTTACTTTCCCCCATTGAGCAGATATGAGCAGATCAGACCAGATCAAACACAGCAGTGCTGCTGGAGTTTTAAACACACATTATGGACTGGGAATATTCCAGCAACAGCGTCCTGTAGGCAGCGTCCTGTGGTCAGCATCCTGTGCTCACTGATGAAGGACTAGAGCATGACCAACACAAAATATATAGAGCTTCTGTCTCTGCCTTTACATCTACAAGATGGAGCAGTTAAATAGAGTTTAAAATAGAGTGATTTGACAGTTTAAAAACTCCAGCAGCACTGCTGCTGTTTGTAAGTGTCTGCCTTTAATGAGTCTGTTTACTATATATGACTGAGGGGTTGGACAATGAAACTGAAACACCTGGTTTTAGACCACAGTAATTTATTGTCCCGACGGACAGTTCTGCTGGAAACAAGAGAGTTGAGGTGCACATTGAATTCTGCCGTGATTTGGGCAGCTGTGGTTTTGTGTTTTTTTGGATATAAACTGGGTTAGCACAGCTTCCTCTTGCATCCACAGTTAATCCTGTTGGATGTGGTTGGTCCTACTTGGTGATATGCTGACATTACCCTGGATACCGTGGCTCTTGATACATCACAAAGACGTGCTGTCTTGGTCACAGATGCGCCAGCAAGACGCGCACCAACAATTTGTCCTCTTTTGAACTCTGGTATGTCACCCATAATGTTGTGTGCATTGCAATATTTTGAGCAAAACTGTGCTCTTACCCTGCTAATTGAACCTTCACACTCTTACTGGTCTTATTGGTGCAATGTGTAATTAATGAAGATTGATCACCAGGCTGCTCCAATTTAGCCATGAAACCTCCCACACTAAAATGACAGGTGTTTCAGTTTACTTTCCAACCCCTGTATGTTTTACTCTTGATGGATAACTGCTTAAGTGCTTAAAAAGTAAATTGCAGGTGGTTTTCATATTCAATAAAACTGATTTAAACTGTTTTTTTTAATGTTTCTGCGAATAAAAGCAGCATCACTTAGTAGTATTACCTCATTAATACTCTCATAAGTGAGAACCTAAAGCACTCATTTGATAAAATGAGGGTCAGATGTTATGTAGTTAATCCAGATATAAACATTTAGGGGACTGCCTGTCTTAAAGTATTTTTTTAAAGCAGTAAAATGATGGGAAGAGAAGCCAAAAGCCACACTGAAGTAAACACCATGTGACTTCAGTGGAATCATGGATTAGCAGTGTGCTCCTTAATTCAGGTTTATATGCAGCTGAGTTTTTGGCAGTGGATTCCTCTGAAGCGAATGGCTTAAGTAATTGGGAGGATTACATTGGCAGAATTGGGAAGAAAGCGTGCAGAGGACAAATGCCAGGGGTAAAAAACGTTTTTGCTGGTCAATAGCTGAGGGTCCTGCTCACAAAGAGAACAGGCACATTACTGGCAGCTAAAGTCCACTTATCAGATACCAAGCCAATCTCGAAAATCCCCCCACTTAGGGGAAAATCTCATAAACAACTAAGGCAATCAATAGATGCTTTTTTTTTCTCATGCTTTTGTACATTACATTTGTCTTTTTTCTCTCTCTTTCGTTTCTTTTCTTCGGATAAGCCAATAGAATTGATTGATTTTTCTTTCCATGCCAGACGGCGCTGTGATTTTTAAGCAGCGTAGGCCAGCAGGGAAGGGAAGGCCACAGGCGGTGCGTAGGTGCCTTGGCAGGATCATCTAAAAGATATGACATTGTACACATAGTAAAGTTGGTACCCCACTCAGGGTAAGTTTCAATAAGTTCAAAAGGTGATATTAAGGCTGGCAGCATAAGGCTGGAAAAGACGAATCGCACAAACTCTCGCAAACTCGGCAGAATCAAAGACTAGTCTGGAGGGAGATGTAAATTCTGATCATATCTCTAGCGTTGTATAAGTTCTATCTAAAGTCAGTTGTAGAGTATTTTTACTGTTTGTTATATTTAGTGTGAAATTCATATAAATGCTGTGGTAGTTGTCAGCCCTGTCGCTGACTGTCAGCCAGTCCTGGACTCTAGATCTCGCTCTTAAGACTATATATCCCAGTATGCACCTGCGCTCACACATGACTGTTTCAATTGCCATTTCCTGTTTCCCCTTGTATAAATACCCCTCTCTTTCTGTTCCTTCTTGCAGTACTCTCTTTAACCTAGCCCTTTTTTTTATTAGCTTCTCTTGGTGTAGACCCTGCTTTGTTTTTTTTTTTTGTTTTTTTTTTGACTAATCCTTTGCCTTGCCCTCTTGCTCGGTTTAAGACTTCCTGTGTACACAGTAAAATAAACACTGATGGGTGTGGTGGTCAGGTGGAAATGAGGTGTGTTCAGGTAAATTTCCTGCGCTTGCTATTTTAGCGGTGGAAAACACAGATGTGCCACTAATTGATTTAAACAGTCAATCGTCAGAGTCTATTCCTATAGATGCACCCATCACGCGCACATTCCCGCTCATTAAACACACACGCGGATGCACTGCAGAGCACAAAGCCGACTTCTAACTCAACAATAAACAGAATAAAGAATAAAATAACATTGCTGCTCCATTAAAACTTATAGCGGTATATAAAGCATTGAACTGTTAAGATATGAACGTGCCAAAGATTAATTAAGAGAATTAATTAAATAGATTTAATGGGCCGTATCCAAGAATTAGGCAATAATCAGCAGGGCATTTTCCATAACATTTATAAACTCATACTTTCTTTAAATTCTATAAACTTGTTTATCATTTTTAAAAGTATCCTGACCGATTCAAAACTTTTTGTACTGCAACTTTTGTTTTTGTTTCTATTTCACAGATTTAGGCAGGAATTGCATGCCGAGTATTTTTTTTTTTATGTTGTTATACATGCAATTTAAATCCTTTTTTTTTTTTTTTTGCAGTAAACATTTTTAACACTTTACAATAAGGGCCACACATAACAGTACTTAACAGTATTAAACATTGACAATGGTTATATTAATCTCTCAACAAATTATTGACACTAGTTAAGACATTATTCAATTAAACATGAAACTTAATTTTAAGAGTTAGGAATGTTGTAAAAAAAAAAAAAAAAAAACTATGTATTGACACATTAGTTAGTGCTAACTAATGTACCCTGCTTCAGGATAATAAACAAAAAAGGAAATTTATGCCTGTGGTTCGATTGATGGTTTCTTTTTTTAGAACAGATACTGTGTTGCTTAACGCAAAGTAGAAAGTAAATTTTCTACTTACTTTAGATTTTTATTAAATACAATTTTTATTTTTTGAGTTAAAAGCAATGAAGGTGTATTAGACCATTACATTTAGGTTGTATAGTGTTAGCAACCACGATTCATTTCTTTGAACCCTGACCCAAAAGTCACCCAGTTCTTCTGGAGCCAAAACGGAAGTTTGTCTACAGTTGGTAAAATCAACATGAAGTGTCCAGGTATAACAAGCCAGTGAGGTAGCCATCTTCTTTGGCTCCTTGAATCTCTACAAACAAATCTCCCAATTCACTTAATTTAGAATATTCTTTGGCTGGGATTTTTGGAAATTTAAGAAGGTGTATTAGCCCAATTACTTTGTATAGTGCTTTTTGGAAAGAAATTTGTGTTATTTTTCTAGTTATTTATTGTGTGATGTCACTTCCAGTGTGGGTCAACTGTGGGGGATTTCAGGAGCTGCTGTTTTGCTTGTTAGGAAGCTAGTTAAGCTCATCCACCTCCATCCTAGGCAAATATCAATGAGGCAATGCCGTGAGTTCATCTAACAAAATTATTGTGTTGTAGTTCAGCTACTAGTGTTGATGTGGTTAGGAATTATGTTTGTACATTTAGTTAAAAATGCATTGAGTTGTGTGAGAAGCTAACAGCATGGTTACTGCTAGTCAGAGTACAGGACAGCTTTGTACACACATTAATGTTTCCAACTACAATATAATGTATAATTAAGAAAGAAAATGTTTCTTATGTTGTTTGTTTACAGTTCACCTCAATGTTAATGAGGAAGAGTGAGTAAATGGTCAAGCTTACTATGACTACGTCTTCATTGGCTCTGGTTTAACTTGGTGTTTAGTCAGAGTTTCAACACACTGCATGAGAACACTATGAAAATTCAAAGTGAAATCTTAACTTGTAAGATTGAAAAAATTGGTAAACAGGTGCAAAATTGGCGATAAAGTTACGCCATTGTTTTAAATTGTCTGTAAATCACTAACATCAGTTTTTATAAGGAACCGCACCGCAGATCTGTAACTGAAAAAAAAAAGCCATGTCAGGCTGTTTTTTAAATAATGTGCGCGGGCAGCATGAACAAATACCTCCAGGCACGGGCGACAGGCATGACTCTGAATGGATGATGGACAGAAAGTGACAGGTGAGTAAGAAACGTCATGGCAGGTCAGCAGCGAAAGATGGGAAAACGAGTGTTCAATTCTTTCCTCGAGAGTCTCCGTGCAGAGAGATGGAGATGGCCAATGATCTGGCCGTTTGTCTTCAGTCATCTTAGCAGGAAAAATCACTCCTTATTCACTCTGTGTGAAAAAAGAATGACTTCGCCTGGGTTTTGAGGTGAGTTATATTGTCCTTTCGCCATGGCAACAGTGATGAGCGCAGAAGCATGCTGAAAGGTTGAGTCATGGAGACAAACTTCCTCCATCGCGGTCATAAAAGCGCTTCCCACACATGCAGGGAGAGCTGCTGATTTGCATTGGTTTTGTGTGCAGGTTAGAGCGGTAACCTGTGAGTCACGGGCTCAGTTTGACCATCTTTACCAAGGATGAAGGTTCTTCATTGACTCAGAAATCTGTTCATATTATTAGGTTACTGCAATTATCTGATTATTTATATAGCCATGTTTAAAGGGCTCGTTCCTGAGTATTTGTGAGACCTTATCTCCTATTATTAACCTTTGGGATTACTTAGATCTCAGGGTTCTGGTTTCTTAATAGTTTCCAGAACTCAGAGGAGCTCTGCAGGAGGAAGAGCTTTCTCTTATAAAGCTCCCCAACTCTGGAATAACCTTCCTGAATATGTTTGGGACTTTGACTAAGTCTAAGTCTAGACTAAAAAACAAGCTTGTTTAGTTTAGCTTTTTTTTTCCCCTTTCCGCTTCAGATCCAGCGATTCATGGACAGAGGGAATTGTGGGTAAACTGAGATGCTGGTGCTGTTGTTCTCCCACTGCACACGGTGACTCAGGTTTGTGGATGGTGGAGGGGGTGGATGCTGATGTTTCAGGTTGCCTCAGTGTCTATGTTACCTTCTGGCTCTCTCCCTTTTTAGTTAGGCTGTTTTATTCAGATCTGCCAGAGTCATAAGATAGTCACACTCTGATCATGTTTTATATTCTCTTTTTTTTTACATAGTTTACTGTAAATCTATTTAAAACTAATTTGATGGATGACGGACCCTCGGGATCTCAAGTCCCCTTTTCTGCCAGACCGATCGAAGTTTCTGGAAGTCAGCCTTCCCATCATCCAGTTTATTCACCTGACTTGCTATGACTAGCTGTTTACTAAATTTGTTAATTTTGACCAAAACATGGCCAGTTCCAGGAAAATATGATAATTCTGCTATCTTTTACATTTTAAATGATTACATTTTTGAGCAGCCGTATGACTTCTGGAGTAAAAGAGCCATTGGCTGATATCATTTCTGTGTTATAAGACATGTCAGCGGATATGACAAAAACTGAGAGAAAAACACACATCGAAACAGGCTAGGGTTGAAAGGGTTAACAAGAAAATGTGTATTAAGTTGAGCAGAGTCCGCCACAATTTTAACACTGTTAAAGGAACAAACATACCAACTGCAAACTCTGGAAAACCCTTCAACCCCACCCCCACCCAACCGCTGTTCTATCTCTCTACAGAAAAAAGGGCACTCTAATTTGAGTTTGCTAATTCACTGAAAATTCACAAAAATTATTTTTTGTTTAGATGTCTCTTTCTGGTTCTGATCCTTATCTGGCTTGATGGTGACAAAACTTTAATGTTTTAATAGTAATTATTGATTGGACACTATATTCTGTGTACTGAGCGATAATCAGGACTGCTTAGGACCCGGGGGAGACATTTATATAATACTTCTCTTGGCGTGTCTCTCCACAACCATGCGACAACCAATCAGAATTTTTCTGAATTTCTGAAGGCAGACGCTGAAGATTTGAGGGCTAATTAAACAAAACTTTTTTAGCTGCATGATCATGGCGAGTGAACGCCAAGTGGAGAAAAAGGACATTTGAAGAGGCGCTGTCTGCTTATGAATCCGCTGTTTGGGACCATTTTGGCTTTAGCACAGTGTCATATCAGTTGCCTGTTTTTACTAATGGTAGGAATAAGTGTTGAGTCATGGAGACAAACTTCCTCCATCGCGGAATATGTGTTTATATTTAATATTGGCTCTGCAAATGTGATTAGGAGAAATAGAAAGGGCTAAAAACGTACTACATGTAGGAGCTAGATAATATTATTATATATCGAAACCGAACCAAAACCGTGGCCCAAAAAACACGATATGAACCGAACCGTGGCCACACTGTACCATTGCATCCCTAGTGTACGTTAAGTGATACTACACATTTATATCATGTTTAATTGGATTGCTTGTAGCATGCACATAAACTGAGAGTTTACTCATTCGACTATTGTGAAAGTGTACATATAAACACTCAGTCAGATTCTAGAAATGAAATGAATTCATCCTGATTGGAGAAAAACTGTGCATGTAAACATAGCCATTGATTCTGGTTATTATTTCACGTTACGCCCAAAAACACGCCTATGATTTAATTAAATAGATTAGTACATGCCTTTCGTGCATTTCGAGGAACACAAGGTGTATATTTTGTGCCCTTTAAAGACACCAAAGACACTCCAACATGCCCTTAATCCAGCTCCTTGATCTGCAATTGACCGGTGTGCTATAGATCACTAAAATAGTGCCGTTAGTGTCTTTAACTGAGCCATGTTTGCATGTGAAAACTTCAGTCTTCTTCAAGGCTTGTTTTTAGGACTGCACAAAAAGAGAATATTTCTAAAGTATATTAACCTGATAGGAATCACCTATTAAAAATCCGACAGGCTCTTTTCTTTCACTTTCGCTATCTTGAATAAGACGTGATAACTTTTTGGCTGCAGCTCTGGGAAAATCACTTCCATTTGATGAGTGCTAAAATGTTTTCAGTTTGACGTGAGAATTCCTTTCCTCCTCGTATCCTTCTGCTTGCAGGAATCTAGATGAGCTTTGAGCTCTCCACTATTGTTTTTTTTCTCCTTTCGCTCACCATCTGATGGAGCCGGTATTCCAGCACTGTACGCAACGGGTTATGTGAAGTTGTAACAGCCTTAGGCTCTGTCAAATAAATCATGTCCCAGCAATTAAACTGCTTTCCCATTTGCCCAGGTACACGGAGCAGGCTGATGGGAACCACTTACTGCACTTTTACTTTTAGAGGGATTAATAATTCATGGCTGGATGTGTGTGTGTGTGTGCATGAATAGGCAGCACTGCGTTCGCGTGTTTCTGTGTATTGTTGTAGATTTATGTTAAAGAGAATGCATTAGGGAAAAGGTTTTTAACATGGCATAAACATGACAACACTATGCTGGGGAAAGGCTGGTGCTTTATTCTCTTCATCATCTCCATAAACTATACATGCATTTCTACTCCAGTTCTGCTCATTGTGAAAGAGTGCATGCAATGCTTCTCACATACAGTTGTGTTCTGAAGTTTACATACCAACTGGAGCATTTCTATTGGGTCATATATCAAGATTTTTTTTTGACAGTATGCAGAATTATGGGAGTTTAAAAACCCTTATCCTCCTAGGACCTGACATCCACATGTTTGGACATCACATTTTGGATTGTCTTGAACACAACACCAAAAATTTTGCTCAACAAGGGCCTGAAGTGGTGGCAGAAGAGTTTAACATGTTAGAGTTTTAATTTTGCTCAGAAAAATTAAATGAACAGTAAATACAGTAAATGTTTGTTTTGTTTTTACTTTGTCTTTATGTTGAAGCAGCACTTCAAATAAGCCTTATTGCACAAAGGGGCACAATTGGATTAACAATTGAGGATAAAGAGAAATATTTGCAAGTTAGCTGAAAGTAGCTGTGATATTTATTTTTTTTTTTATTCCCCTTACTTCCACCTTGTTTGCTTAAGGGGGTCCCCCAGTGTCCATTTCCAACAAACACTGCTGGAGCAGCGTAAGCATTAGCCACTAACCACACTAGCTCTTTCACTGTTCAGAGGTCAGAATATCGGACTGTAGCCTGTGTGTTTACTGTGTGCGAAAACAAGCTACGTGGGAGAAACCGGACAGTATTAAACTGCCGGACAGTATTAGCCGTTAAACGCGGAATCTGTATAGCTTAACATGCAGTGCTAATTTGACTTTAAAAGAAAGTCTTTTTTTATTACAGTTTTGTTTACTTAGCTTAGCTTTAGTTAACTCAGTTAGCTAAACCCCACCACCACCACCCAGCGGTGAGACCTGCTGAATCCAAAGTTCCTTATAGCGCCTCCTAAAATGCAGTTTATAATCCAGTGTTCCTTATGTATGGAAATCAACCAGAAAATGTATTTTATTTATTTAATTAAATTTATTAAATTTAATTTTTTTTAATTTAATTTAGTTTATTGAAAGTGCGCCTTTTAATCTGGTGCACCTTATAGTGCAAAATACGGTACAAAAAATCCTACAGGAAAGATATTGCAGATTATTATTGCACTTAACTTAAAATTTATTGCACATAGTCCAAATTATGTCAGTCTGCTGCTCCTTAAATAGGAAAGTAGGGAAGTAGCAGCCACATGAAAACCAGAGTGCAAATGCATACGGCACATTTTTTATTGCAGTATGGATGAGTGGAATCGGCTAAAGGTTTTATTTAAAAACAAAGAAGCTGCATAAGAAATATGGAGTGGAGAGGGGTGTGTGATAACTGTCAGTCTCCTCTGTATATGTTTTTTTTTTTTTTCTCAGGAATTACTTGCCAACCGCTGCAGTAAAAAGTCTCTGATAGTATCAGACTCTTTCCCCAAAGTCAATTTGTCTTCAAGTACCACAGAGGCACTCCCAAAGAAGTGAATGAAAGATTTATAAAGGCTGTCACAGTATCTAATGGTGCAGGCTAAGTTGAGAAGCTGAGGCTGGGGACGGTCCCCGGAGACGGGCTGACCGGCCAGGACTCCACAGTGCAGCAGTATACCAGCTCCTGCCTCACACTACAGTCCCCTCTGACTGCAGCCTCAATCAAAAGGGTCAGATCAAACCTGCCCGCGCTGCTCAGATCCTCCAAAAGGTTATACCCTTTTATTGACCTTCTCCTCGCTTTCATCCCACTTTCTTATTCTCCAGCTAAAAGAGCTTCAAAGCACGTTCAGAACAATTCAGAAACAAGTGTACATCTGTTTTATTTCCTGTCTGTTATAAAACGTGCTTTTTATTACACTGGAGTTCAGATAAAGTGAATGATCTATTGTGACTTGTGTGCTTCATTGTAGAGAATGGGTGTATCTACACTCTTGGGCTTCTATAAGGATTTTTGATTGATTTGTTGTGATTTTATATAAATCTATGATAATGCAAATAATAAAATGGTTAAAGTGTGATTCTCTGAGACAGATGCCTATTTTTAATCAATTCATCTGACTGAAAAAAAAAAATATTTTTTTTTCACTTTAAATTTGACTTTCGCTTTAATTTAATTTGAATCCCATCACAGACAGTTTGTTTCCTGTATGATCATTTGATATCTAAAAAATAAAATATTTTGGAACACAAATAAAGAAATGCCTATTGTTCGTGATCACTTATTTCTTGTAAAATTGTATATTTAAAATTAAATCAATAAAATTTGAAATTTTTTTTGCTTCATATATCACTCATCACATATTGTCCATTAATATCAAGATTTTGTTAGATTTCCTATTTTTTATTTCTCTCTATCTTGTAAATTATACCTACAGTTTATCAAACATTCATTTACCTTCATCACCTTACCATCTTAATCATCATAATATCAATTAAATACCACTCAAATGACAGGTTTGATCTCATAATGCATGACATTGTTGAACATAATAAAAAAAACAGGGCTGAAGAGACGATCCGCATTTCAATACACATTTAATTTATTTTTTTAATTACGCATTTCCTCATTGATTATGTCACCGGATCTGACCTATTACTATCTACTGTATTATAGGGGGTAAATCTAATAGGCTGAAATCATGGGTGTGTTTTAGGCGTAACAGGAAATAAATCAAGCAGTGTGTCACTTAATATTTCCTTTTAGAGGCAGGTGAGCTCTGACTAAAATGACCCATCACTTTTTTATCAGCAGAGAAAATCTCAAAATCATTTACCCACAGCTTTACCTACAGTGAACCCAATATTAGGGAAAGTGAGATTTTTGCTGAAATATACCCCACCATTGTCTAGAACAGGGGTCGGCAATTAAGTTTGGCTGCGACCCATATGTTTTCCAAGCCATTATGTAGCGGGCCACAAAAAAAATCTGTTTAGAAAAAGTTAAGTGTAATGAAGTAATGGTGTGCTACAGACTAGTAGCTCTCCAGCCCAGAGGGTTGTTAAACTCAATAGCAGAACAGTTGATCTCAAAGCTGGTAAATCCAAGAAAAAAGGGATAAATAAATAAATAAACACACCGCTCCTCACGCGTGATCGAACCCATGCCGCCAGGTTCGCGATCCAGTACGCTACTGCTGCCCCGGCTAGTGAATTGGGACACAGCCAGGACAAAAAACACCCTTATAAGAGATGGGGAGCCCAAGAACGGGCGGAAATACGAGAACGGGCAGAAACCAAAGTCACATCGAGCACGACAGAGAGACAGAGAGGGGAGGTATGTAAACAAAAGCTCACCAGAGAAGCTATTTATTATTCATTATCGTTCGCTATATTTCAAACAACCTCACGCCAGGCCAGATGTTTCACGCTTAAGGGCCACATCTGGCCCGCAGGGCGACTATTGCCGCCCCCTGATCTAGAACAAGAAGGATTTACAGACTGTTAAGACCACACCAGGGTGAAATTCATTCTAGGCAGCTCCAAAAAGGGTCCACGAGTACTCCTTTCAGTACTAAGCAGCCCATAGTTTAGCATTTGAATAGTTTTTTAATGCTGTAATGTGAGAGAGTAGCAGTAATGAGGGAAAACAAATGGTTCACTTTGTTACCGATTAGTCTTTGTTTAAAGGCTGCCATTCATACTTAACTCTATATCAGCTCTGAGACCTTATTGATTAGTGAGTCTTTATTTTCTGCAGCTTCAGAGACTGAGAGACTGAGCTTTCATCACCTGCTCATATGCTTCTGCTCATGACTGACAAAAGCTTGCAATCAATAATGTTTGGGTAACTGATGTTAACTTAATGTATTTATATATACAGTGGTATGAAAATGTTTGGGCACCCCTAACAATTTTCATGATTTTCCTTTATATATTTATATATAATCATTGGTTGTTTGGATCAGCAATTTAAGTTAAATATATCATATAACAGATGAACACAGTTATATTTGAGAAGTGAAATGAAGTTTATAGGATTTACAGAAAGTGTGCAATCGTTCTTTAAACAAAATTAAGCAGGTGCATAAATTTGGGCAACCAACATAAAAATGTAACATTTATATTTATTAGACTCTAAACGCTTCCTATAGCTTCTAATGAGAGTCTGCTTCTAGTTGAAGGTATTTTGGTTCATTCTTCTTTACTAAACATCTCCAGTTCAGTCAGGTTTGATGATTTCTGATCATTCTGAACAGCCCGCTTTAAATCACACCACAGCTTTTCTATAGTAATGTTCAGGTCTGGGGACTGAGATGATCATTCCAGAACGTTGTACTTGTTCCTCTGCTTGGAAGCTTTGGAAGATTTTGTTTAGTGTTTAGTGTTTAGGGTCGTTGTCCTGTTGAAGGATCCAGTCCCGGAGCTTTAACTTCAACTTTCTCGCTGATTCTTGAACATTGTTCTCAAGAATCTGCTGATATTGACTGGAATCCATGCGACCCTCAACTTTAACAAGACCTAAAGCATACATCAAGTGACTCTGTTTGTGGCGTGTGCTCAGAAAAGGCTTCTTCTGTATTAATTACTCTCCCATACAGCCTCTCCTTGTGCAAAGTGCGCTGAATGGTTGAACGATGCACAGTGACACCATCTGCAGCAAGATGATGTTTTAGGTCTTTATTTTTTTATGTAATTAATTATTATACATTTAATTGATTTGTAATTGCGCTATCAAAAAATAAATTAGAATAATGATATTTTTTTAATGTATTACTGATTAAATATTTAAAAAATGCTGTGTTTTTCCTTCCCTCATGTTTGTTTATTTATTTTTTTTATTTTTTTATTTTTCCCATTTTCTCCCCAATTTACACGGCCAATTATCCAACCCACTCATTAGGACTCCCCCTATCACTAGTGATGCCTCAACACACCAGGAGGGTGAGGACTAACACATGCTCCCTCCGATACATGTGAAGTCAGCCACCGCTTCTTTTCGAGCTGCTGCTGATGTAGCATCACAGCGCGCTCAGAGGAAAGCGCAGCGACTCGGTTCTGATACATCAGCTCACAGACGCCCTGTGCTGCAGACATCACCCTAGGAGTGATGTGGGGAGAGAGGGCCATCTACCCACCTTTGCACAAGCCCTGTGTTTATCTCGTGCCTCCGCCTCTGACTAGTGTGCTTACCTAATCATTTGTAGCTCCGCCCCCTTGTTACTCGGCCCCAGGTGTTTCCTGTTACCTGTCCTCGTCCGTGTTTATAAATAATCCCCTTGTACCTGTTTCCCCTGTCTGTTGTTTGTTCCTGTTTTTAATTAATTACTCACACTTCTCCTTACTGTTTTTAATTGTGTGTAAATATCAGTGATCACAATTAAGTAGAAATGATTTCAATCATACAAAACCCTTATACTGTTGTGTTTAGAAAATCTTCAGGTTAACTGGGGTTTATCCAGCCTTATCCAACAAAAGCTTGTTTAAAAATCTCCATATCTCTCAAGAACTTTATCCCTTAAATCTCAAGAACCTTATATATAAAGAGAAAATACTTCTTACAGATTTAAAAAGCTGTTTTAAAAAATTGATTTTTGTTGACAATATATGAAGAGTTCATTTGCAAAACCTACAGTACCCTTTTCTTTTTTATCCTAAGTTTGTCAAATGTGTTTTTGAGGAAAAAACTCTCCATTTCTTATCGGGACGATGTGATATCACCGCATTGTCCTTGATCTCAATAACCTGAGGGAAATCCAAAATAACATAAAATATAAATTAGAACCATAAAAGTTGAATAGCTGTTTAAATCAGCCGGAATTAATAGAAGAGTGTAATTTCTCCTTGAAGTGCTAAAAGGTATCATGCTACAGAGGACAACACATCTTCTCTCTTTTCTTTTCTTTGTTAGCTAAAAGTGATATATGGCTGAAGCATTTAATGCCTCTGTTAATGTGGTACACAGAGCTTTGCCTGTTAGCTTACTGAATAGCTCTCCAAATGATTGCTTTAAAGCAAATGAGCAGCTGGATTTAAAGTTCAGAATCCAGAATTTCATGATACTAATAATGCACTCCATATATCTCCATATATTAAAGTAATATTAATGATACTGGACAGATATAATCTATCTCTAATAGATATACAAGAAAACACTTCAGTTTCTGAATCAGTTTCTCTGATTTCGCTATTTATAGGTATATGTTTGAGTAAAAGGAACATTGTTGTTTTATTACATAAACTACGGACAACATTTCTCCCAAATTTCAAATCAAATTATTATCATTTAGAGCATATAAATGGCTGAAATAACAAAAATAATGCAAAGTTCATATTCATAAAGTTTTAAGAGTTAAGAAATCAATATTTGGTGGAATAACCCTGTTTTTAATCACAGTTTTCATGCATCTTGGCATGTTCTCCTCCACCAGTCTTACACACTGCTTTTGGATAACCTTAGGCCATGCCTGGTGCAAAAATTCAAGCAGTCCATCTTGGTTTGATGCATCCAGAGGTTTTCAGTTTGGTAAAATCAAAGAAACTCGTAATTTGTAAGTGGTCTCTAATTTTTTCAGAGATGTATAATGAGAAATACAGCAAAAAAGTAGTACCCTGATGTGATGATTAGGGGTGGGTGATATGGTTCGATATTTTAGGGTGTAATATCGTTCACAATAAAAAAAAAATGTTGGCGATATTATTGGGTACGGTATGATATGGCACACCCCTAGTGTCTATTGCATTTTACTGAAGTTCCTATTTGAATTAGAGTAACGTGGTACTCTGATTTAACCTGATTTTTCAGTAACGAGTAATCCAATCCAATAATTAGATTAAAATAATTTATCAAAGTCACAGTGCATTGCATTTTGGTCATGTTTTTTAAAATTTCCACTTTTTAATCCATTTCTCTTTTTCAAAGCCTCTTTTTGTTAGACGTACTACATCCTAGATTCCTACAAGCCCCGGAAAGTAGACAGCACTTCTGGACATGGTTAAAATAATTTTTGTTTTGTGCAATAAAAGTTTAATTGGTGTTTATTAACGAAACTCTGTATTTATTTTTATGGCTTCACAAAGTTTGTCAGATCACAAGTGTTTCAAAGTTTAAGGAACCCCATATAATGTTCAAGTACTAAATTAATTAAACATTGCTTTTATCCAACCTGAGCCTTTTCTTAATGTTTGTTTGCTGTTCCATTTAATTTTCTAAAGTGCTACAAAGTGCTGGAAATAAAGATTTTGTTATATAATGCAGGAGAACATCATGGTAAAGAAGAGGGTGGAAGCAATGGACTGTACTGTGCACCTATTGCATCAGGAACCACCGTTTTGGTTTGTGACCAGAGGCCACTGACAGTGGGAGTTGTACCAGTCATATCAGGTTTATATGGCAATAAGAAACTCCAGCGATGCAAAGGCCATATGAGTAAGCAGTAATCCATCGGAAAGGAGAGAACTTGTAGGTGTATTTCACAAAATGAATAAACAGAGAAAGAAGGTGGACATGTAAACCTTGGAACGAGTACTTATTGTATGTTGTGTGTAGTGTAGGTGGGAGAACATCTTGTTCATGGATCCTGAATTTGCATTTCTTTTTGCTTAAAGTTTTTATTCTGTCGTTTTTTCGTTCATTTTAAAATCTAGTCTAGTCGTGGTCTCTAGTATGAAATAATGTGATCTGAGCTGTTATTTGTGAAAAAAAGTGCTCCGGTAATCCTGTATAATACTGCTTTGGTCAGGTGGAAGAGTGGGTGGGGGGATTTCAGCTCTTGTCCATGAATATTCATACATGCAAACATATCGCCTCTGATTGGCTAACAGCCTTTCGAGGCAGTGAGACGAACAACAGTTAGAAATGTTTTAAATTTTTTACACTAATAACAGTCTTTGCAATGTCATATTGTGGCGTCTCTGGGTTGTGTGTGTGGCCGCCTGCAGGTATGTTTCTGTTCTCCTGTGTGCGAGGATGACAGGGGTGGGGCATCTCCCTTGGGAGGGGTTATGCAGAGAGGGTGGGCACCACTCTGGATCTGCCATCTGGGAGACACACAGCTGGGTGGTGGCCTTTGGGCTATTTTAGCTCTGTGGGAATGTTTTTTTAGCTCTCCTAGTCTTGTTAAAGACTGTAAGTGAGTGGCAAGCCTGTTCAATAAAGGAGCTGTTGAGCATTCAGCATGAGTCTCACGGGTCTTCCTTCCTCTTCCACGCCACAATATGTAACTTTACAACATGTGTAATGCCCTGCTAAGTACAGTTCAGTCACTGACCTAGTCTTAGTGTCTCTGTAAAACCCAAAATCCACCGGAGATCCTATGTAAACCTATGTAAACACAGAGGTGGATAGTCCAGGTTGTTCAGAAAGTAAAAATCTACCCCGGGGTTTTGTGAGAGAGGGGGTTAAGAAAGAGTTTAATGTGCAGCGTGCATATACAGCTAAGATATTCCTATACGAAAAAATAGATTTTAATCGAAGGGTCTATAGTGCGCTAGTTAATTGCGCTTTGCGCAGCTGTATTTAGGGGCGCATCCTCTGTCTTTGGTATCTTGGGGGCGCGAAAAATACGCCTTGCGCAGCTCCAACGGCGCAAAGGGTGAATGTGTGTTTTAATTCCCTTAATTATTCATGGGTGTGTTTTGGGCATTATGTGAAATAAGCCAATCAGTGTGTCTGTATCCATCACCTTTAAGAGACTTCTGTTCATTCCTATTTTAAAAGTGCATAGCAAACTGACTGCGAGTCAGGCTGTGAATGGGTGTTTTATATGGGTGTTGACCTCCACTACGTGTAATTGGAGGATGCTAAACGAGCGCTCTACCATTTGAGCTAATCCCCCATATATCTACGCAATGGACTTCAACAATATATATAAAGCTGCACATATAAAGCTGCAGGATGGCCACGTGTTGTACTGCATTATATACGCTTTGTTTACTTCCCCCTGGCTCGCGCTCGGCACAAGTTCATTTCCACCCTCTCTCAGGTCTCCAACTGTTTCTTTTGCGCCCCTTCTCGAGTTTCCACCTGTTTTCGGGTTTTGTTTTCCGTCCCTTTTTTCTTTTTTGTTTTCCACCTGTGTTGAGGAGTTCCTACGGAGCCCCTAAAGGGACATGGTGTATTTTTTTTTTTTACGTAGAAAGTGGTGAGCACCACTTACTAAGTCGTGAGCACCACTTACTAAGTCGTGAGCACCACTTACTAAGTCGTGAGCACCACTTAGTATATTCACTTGTCTGTACCTGACTTCACAGACTGCTACGTTGTGTTGTGCACATGCTCCTCCATCCAGTTATCAAAATCATATTTATTTAGCTGCCATTTGTGATATAATGAAGGCTGCTTTTACAACGATCTAGCTTGCTAACCTAATGCTAGCTAAGTTAGCTTAGCTTTAATGCTTTCAATGCTCTCTGTACAATATATGGTAGGCTTGGGTGAAAGTAGCCGCTGTGTTTGGTCTGTGTGTGTGTGTGTGTGTGTGTGTGTGCATGCCCAAAAGCTTTTTCTGTGCATATCTAATTAAAAAGAGCTGGCTGGCTAACGTAAGCTAAAACATTCCCCACTGAAATAAAGTAGTTAACATTAGCTAACCTAGCTAACATTAGTTAAAACATTCCCCACTGAAATATGAACATATGCCAGTTTAAACTATAGCTTGCTAGCTACCATTATCCGGTGCTCACGACTTAGTAAGTGGTGCTCACGACTTAGTAAGTGGTGCTCATGACTTAGTAAGTGGTCCATATTTATGCAGGCATATAGATCATTATAAAGGGTTCACAGACTTTCAAGCACCACTGCACATTTGATAAATCTCCCTGTGTTGAACACTGATTGTGTGTTACACAATTCCTTCAGATTCTTTTCTTTTCTATTTGTAAGTAAGGTTTAATCTACAGTTACATTAGATACAGCAGTTGTATACGCTTAGGTAAAGCATATACTGTTCACTTTCATTTTTACATTTTTTTCCCTGAAGTGCTACAAAAACAGATTTTGTTATGTGAGGCAGGAGAAACATCCTCCTAAAAGAAGAGGGTGGAAGTTATGGACTCTGTACCTATTGCATCAGACTTCACCATTTTGGTGCCTGAGCAGAGGCCACGAACAGTGGGAGTCACATCAGTATTTTATGGCATTAGGAAACTCCTGCGATGTAAAGGCCATGTGAGTAAGAAAAGAGAGAACTTGTAGGTGTGTATAAGAACATGAATAAAAGGAGAGAGGTGGACATGTTGCCTTTGCAGGTGGCTTTATACTGCAGTTTAATACAGTAAAACTAGTTGCTTGAAAAACTTTGCTACGCACTATGCGTAGCAAAGTCATCATCTACGTGGGCTGCTTCTACCTGTACTTAACATTGGTAGATTTGTAGAAGGGCATGCATCAGAATTTGGCAGATCTAACTCCTTTCAAATGTACTACGAAGCAAAAAAAAAAACATATTTTCATTGGATTTGTTTAGTTCAGGTTCCTACGTCTCTGTGGGCTGCATCTCCCGATACTTAACACTGGATGGTTAGTAGTAGGGTTTGTGTTGGATAGTGGCATGCTGTCAATTTGGCCAGCTGTCTTCCCAGGTGATGTGCCAAATTCTGTCTCCTTGACAGAATCCAACTCCCTTCAAGAGTTTGCACATCATACAGCAGAAAGTCTGTATTAGTACACCTTTGGATTCCTTTTTTTTTGTATTTATTTTAACAAGTTGAACACTCTACAGTTACAGTAGATATAGCGTAGATATAGCAGTTGCAATCACTTTCATTTTCTGCCTAAATTGTACCCAAAAACATTTTGTCGTGTCTGATGTATCAGGAGACTGATGTGTCCATGTGATCTTTAACAAAAGAGAGCTGTTCTTTTAAGAGAGCTGTTGTTGTTGTTCAGTGTTCTCCTGATGTAAGAAAGGCCTTCAGTTGCTTAGAAGTTACCCTGCAGGGCTGGACTGGTAATCTGGCACACCGGGAAGAATTAGAATTGAGCTGTTATATCAGAGAAATTCAGAAAATAGAGATGATTTCACTAAAAGGGTAAAAAAAAAAAAAATTGAACTACACAGAGCAGACAAAAATGGTGGAGTTAACAAAAGACTCTAATCTAGTGCTGGGCGGTTCGACCAAAATGCACGTCACTGTATTTTTCAAGATTCTGACGGTTTCGCAGAATATCACTGTATTTTTATTGTTATTTAAGTATATATGTTTGCATGACTATATACATGATATTAAAAATTGCGCAACAGTATAGTGAATAAACTGGTATACTGCCCAGCACTATACTAAACTTCTTATATTGAATATGCTGATGATGTGTTATGCTTCTCTGTTACCCCACATGCATAAATTACAAGTCGGTAGTGCTCTGCTAATTATGAGGAGACGTCTAAACCAAAAATGCCAGGGCCGATTTTTTGTCCCAGTCCAGCCCTGTTACCCTGAGGTCGTTTGTGACCTTGCCGACTGTTACACACCTCGATCCTGGAGTGATCTTTGTTGGCCAGTCACTCCTGAGAAGAGTAAAAATGGTTTTAAATGTGTACACAAACATTGGTGGAGTCCCACCTAACCTTTTTCAGACTCATGAGCATTAACAATTCTTTTTTTTTCGGAGTTTCTAAGGCTTCTAAAAACATCCCTTGCGCTGATAAGCGCAGCCTTTAAATAAAACAGGCTCCGCCCACTCACACTTGATTGATCCCATTGATTGAAAACGCCTGACTATAGGTTAACATACTTTTAGACTTACATTCATTTGATGAACTTTTTTTTTTTTAAATCTACATTTAGTGGTTTAGGAAATCTGATGATGTTTTAGGTCATATTTATGCAGAAATATAGAATATTATAAAGGGATTCACAAGCTTGCTTTCAAGCACCACTGTACATGTGATAAATCTCCCCATTTTTAACACTGATTGTGCATGCCTAACTTGCAGCATATTATCTACCTTTTCTTGACGGTTGAAAATTCTACAGTTACAGTAGATCAGAGTTGGAAAAAAGTACTGAAAAATTGTAATTAAGTAGAAGTATCTTTTACTTTGCTAAAATTCTACTTAAGTAAATGTAAAAGTACCCACCTAAAAATCTACTCGAGTAAAAGTACAAAAGTACTCACTTTAAAATGTACTTTGAGTAAAAGTTATTTGATGTAAAAAGGCAGTAATTGTTCAGACCACCCCATAAAACATTTTCAATTTTTCTAGGCACAAATTAGTGTCAGTATCTCACATGGACATAACTGGTAGACTTCCTTTAACAAAGCTAGCAGACCTGACACATATGAGCACTGGGCAGAAACATCCTGAATGAATATTTACAAACTGAATAAAACATTTTTTTTTAGCTCTCAAGAAGATACTTGCAGGAGAAACACAGCATAAATGTATCTTGATGCAGACACAGTATGTGCTCACAATCTGTGTTATTGCTTTCCAAATGATGTTTTTTTTTTTTTTTTTGAGTTAAAATGAAATTAGACACCTGTAGAATGTTTTCTATTTGCAAGCACAGCATGACTGATGCAAGGCAGACCAATGCAGAGTTTTGACTGAAGGGTAATATTACATATTTTAGACCACAGTAATGGACTTTTCTTTGCTGAAGTACTGTATATCTTATAGAAAATGTTAAAAATGAAAAAAAAAAACTAAATTAACTAGTAAGGACATGAAATGTGTAATAATGTTATGTCTGATAATATTTTAAAGTAATTCCTTCTCTCACTAATTGACTGCCAAATAATACCAGTGCTGGACCTTCAGGATCTTCTTGGTCTTCTGACAAACCCGAATGATATCTGGTAATTAAAGAAAAAATGCTGAGCAAATTATCCCATCTATTCAGATGCTACTCAGCTGTATATCCACCCATCACTGATGATGCCACAACACAAGAAGGGTGAAGACTAGCACCTCTTTTTGAACTGCTGCTTGCGGGAAAGTGCAGCAACTCGGTTCCTATACATCGGCTCACAGACGCCTTGTGCTGATCGGCATCACATTTTTGGAGTGATTAGGGAAAGAGTGCCATCTACCCCGCCACAGAGAGAGCAAAACCAGTTGTTTTCTCTCAGGGCTCTGGCAGCTGATTGCAAGCTGCAGGATCGGGATTCAAACCAGAAATCTCGTGATCATAGAGGCATGTTATTTGCTGAAATAACAAAAAAGATGCAGTTCAGTTCAGAAATCAAAATTTGGTGGAATAACACTGGTTTTTAATCAGAGTTTTCATTCATCTTGGCATCATGTTCTCCTCCACCAGTCTTACACACTGCTTTTGGATAACTTTATGCTTTTACTCCTGGTGCAAATAAAAATCAAGCAGTTCAGCTTGGTGGTTTGATGGCTTGTGATTGTCCATCTTTCTCTTGATTATATTCCAGAGGTTTTCAATTTGGTAAAATCAAAGAAAATATTATTTTTTTAAGTGGTCTCTTATTTTTATTTTTTTACAGAGCTGTATAATATTTTTTTAAGTATTTCTATAAATGTATGCTTCATGAGCTTTGCAGAGATGGTGGACCATTTAAAAATCATGATGTTTAATGAGGTTTAATTCAAATTTACGTGTGGACCTTTCTGTACTTTTTTGTATTTACTACAATACATTTAAACAATAGATTACAATAAGTGAATCCAGTACATTCTCCTTTTTAATAAATGCTATATATTGCAGTTGGACATACAGTAATATATACCTTTGACATAATAAACTGTGTTTTTTGGGTGTTTTGTGTTTAGGTCCAGTCGTTGGACTGGTGTTGACCTTTTTAAAAACATATATAACCACTGTTTTAACCTCTTGGCTCTTGAGGTCATAACACTTGTCATCCTGAGGCAGGACCACTGCAGCTCCCCGCTGGTAGGTCTTCCTACGTGTGCCATCAGGGCCTCGCGGACGATCCAGGAGCGAGTAGGAGGGCTCATCTTCAATCTTGCTAAGTTCAGTTGTGTCACTCTGCTGCTGTGTTTTCTTCATTGGCTTCCTGTGGCTTCTCGCCTTAGATTTAAAACCCTGGCGCTGGCCTACAAAGCTGGAAACGGACCCCCCGCCTGCTACCAGTTGTTGTCAGAGTTCTGTCCGTTCCTAGGGCTTTTCGAGCTTTAATTATGGCTCGGCTCGACCCGCCATCTTTCAACATTCGCCTCTGTCGTGTCAGTAAGGTGGTGGAACAAACTACTGCTGGCTGCTGGTAGAGCCCCTCGCTGTGCTCAAATGTCAACTGAAGACCTTCAAATAGTACTTCAATTAATTTGGCACTTAATGAAAGTGTGGCACTTTCATGCAAAGCCTTATTTCTGTCTTGTAAATTGTGCAGTTTAGGTATCAACACTGGCTCGTGTTCTTTTAGTATCTTAGATTATCTCTTTAAAATTCTGGATATATATGGACAACAATGGCTTTAAGCCTCTGTAAACTGCTTCTTATCTTGAGCCAACGACCAGATGATGAAAAATTGGCTTGGTTTGAGTGAGTTCCAGTTAGTTTGAGAGTAATAAAGTTGAAAAAATAAAAAGATTGTCCTCACAAAAATATGTTGGCCTTTGTTTCAAGCATCGCAAAAGGTGCACAGTAAATTTAGTGAATGTTAAATCAATGCTTTTAGTGTCAACAAGACTGGTTGTCAATTTTCTTTTGTTTTTGCATTTTTGTCATACCTACATTTTTCAGATTACCAAATAAACTTCAATATCAAAAACATATAACCTGAGTAAATATATAAAAAACACTTTTTAAATGATGATTTAATGTATTAATGGAGAAAATCTATCCAAACCAAGCTCTTTGTAAAAAAAAAAAAAAAAAATATATATATATATATATATATATATATATATATATATATATATATATATATACACACATTTGCCTCTATAGATGCACTGTGATTAATTTCACTACTAACCACAACTAGTCCTGATTACTGCCAGACCTGTAGAATCAGGAAATCAATGAAATAGAATGAAGCAGCTAAAATAAGATCTAACAAAGCAACAGATTATGCAAATTATTCCAAAAGGGCTCACACAAGAACCCAAACAACAGTTAAAGAAATGCAGGTCTCACAAGATTGGTGTTACTGATTTAACAAATAATTTAAAAAAATGGCTTCATGCTATTAGTGACAAATTTTGGACCTTCCTCCTTGGGAACTCTTTACTGAGACAAACTCTTTACTGAGGTGCTGTTCATTGTCCTAAAGGCACATGGGGCCATACATTACTACATAATAAATTAAACATTAAAAGCTGTATAAATTACAAAGAATTTTGAATGTAAAGAAATTAAAACATGATGAGTTTAAAACTTTCTGCATTTGCTTTTTTTTAAGTAAATTTAATTTCAGATAAATTGAAGTAACTTCAACTCGGTTTCGAGACTTAAATGTTACACAGGGTAAATAAGTGAACTGAACTTTAGTCAATTCTTGTTTTTTTAGTAATACAATACAATATTACCTAATTACAATTACTTAATTTATACAATATTACTTAAATAATTTGATACATAATGTATTATAATTCCTGAAATTAAAATATTTTTAGTTAAAACACACATATTACACTGTCTCAACACATGGACGGCATGTAATACATTCTTTTTAGTATACTAAATGTGTAGTATAACGTGTTGAGACAGTGTAATATGTGTGTTTTAACAAAACAAAACAAAAAAAATCTGGAATTCTTATATATTATGTATTATATAAATTATTTAAGTGATTTTGTATAAATTAAGTAATTGTAATTAGGTAATATTTTATGCAGAAATTAAGTAGAGTTTACCAAAAGAAAGGATTGATTCAGCAAAAATAAATGAAGTAAAGTTTACTAAAAGAGAGGACTGACTCAGTTCACTTATTTACTCTATGTGATATTTAAGTCTTGAAACCGAGTTGAAGTTACTTAAATTTATCTGAAATTAAATTTACTTAAAAAAAGCAAATGCAGAAAGTTGCAAAACTTTTTTTTTAGTAAATTTTACTCATCATTATTTCCAGTGTGCTGGATGTTTTTTCTACTTTCTTTTGCATTTGGGACAAAAATGCACCACATTTCATGGCTTTTTTTAGTGCATTCATATGGATTAAATACCTCTGCCTAGTGCTTAATGCATCGTTGTCTTTAGTAGAATTATGCCTGCAATGGATAGACAACACTATTATCCACCTTCTTTTCCCCCAATTGAGAAACTGTATTTATATCATCAGCACGTCTCTCTTTAGGGCTTCATACAAGGGCATTTAGACCCCAGTTGCTTTCTGTGTAAAATCTGTTCAGCGTTGTCTAGTTAAGGATGCAGGTAGAAATCAGCCTGTGATTTGACCGGAGGGATGCTGTTGTCATTTTCCATGGTGTTAATGTAGTTTTAATCACCAGAAAGCCAGATTGTTCCAGATGTTCCTAAATTCCAGAGCTATGGGTCTCTCTGGAGCTCTCCCATCAGCAATGAGGGAACTGCAGCTGCTTTCCTCCAGCAGCTTTTCTCCACTCAGAGCAGCTGCAGGTGAAAATGGAAGGCCTGCGCTGTGTATGGGCTCCTGCCAAGAGTCTACATTCAGGGGTGTTATGTCTCCTGGTTAATTTTATTAGTCTGTCAGATGCTTTTAAATTAAATATGTTTGCCGTTTTAAAATATGTTCATTTGGAAAACATCCAAAATCCTGCTTTTTACGATATACTGTATGTGATAGAGATACATAGATACATTTCCTGTTTATGTAATAATTATACATTGGTTGGACAATGAAACTAAAACACCTGGTTTTGGATACAATCCGGGTTAGCACCCGAATTACTGTAGTGTAGTGTACTGTTCTTAATAAATGTTGGTCTCAAATAATAGGTCTATGCTTCTTCAGTGTTGCAATGTTTATTAACCTCATTCTGAATGGATTTCACTTATTTAAACATTTAAAAATGTTTTTTTTTAGCTCAGTTTTAATGCACTACTTACTAAAAAAATGTCTGATTTAATTCGAGCTCGGGCTGAAAAGGACAGTTTATGGGGTGGGGTGGGATTCGATTTTTTTGGGCTCGATCTAAGATCTAATCTGGGGCTGCTTTGCTTCTTAATGATGAATAATGAAATCTGCTGTTGAAAAAAAAAATCTAAAGGGGAATGTCTGCATTTCAGTAGTTACCTAAAGTTTAAGCACAGTTGGGTTATGCAGCAGGACAATGGTTTGAAGTACACAACCAAGAAAATCTATTAATAGCTCAAAAGAAACTATTTTTTTTGTTAAGTTTTAGATTCGACAAAAACATAGAGAATAAACATATTATAAACACTTTTGTTTTCACAGCACTGATATCCACACCACCCAAATGAGCTTACAAGCTCAATTTACCGCATCATGAGCTGGATAACTAATTAAGTTACAAAGTGAGACACTGATACAGATTTTTGCCAACTCAACTCAACCATTTCTAATGACATGGGAAATGGTCAGAATCATTTATATATGGATGATTTCAACAGCAGTGTTTTTAATGTTTTTTTTTTTATTATTATTATTGGAAAGATTTGGGGAAATGTAACAAAATACAGACCCAGCTGTTTACAATTACACCCACAATAGTGCTAAATGCATCCTCTAAGGCATATAATGCCTTATGCCGTATCTTCCAGTCTGTACAGCAGTGGCTTCCTCCGTGGTGTCCTCCCATCAACTCCATGAATTCTTGTTTAGAGTTTTCCTTATTGTAGATTTGTCAACAAAAATGTTAGTTTGTGCCAGAGCTTTCTGTAAGTCTATAGCTGACACTCTAGGATTCTTCCTCACCTCATTGATCATTCTCCGCTGTGCTTTTGCAGTCATCTTTACAGGACAACCACGCCTAGAGAGAGCAGCAACAGTGCTGAACTCTCTCCATTTGTAGACCGTCACTCTTACCATGGACACATGAACATCAAGGCTTTTAGAGATACTTTTGTAACTCTTTTCAACTTCATTCAAGTCAACAATTCTTGAAAGTAGGTTTTCTGAGAGCTCTTTAGTGTGAGGCATGATTCACACTTTTGAGAAAATATAACAAAATAAAGATGTGGGCCCTCACACATCAGCCCAAATCGTACCAGGCCAAACCAAGAAACTGGTGAAAGTTTGACCCATATGTGATTTCTCACGAAATGTGCAGCTAATCACAAATTTCAAAAGTTTTATGTCCTGTCCAACATGTCTAATATGCATTTAAAGCATAGGTGGCACTATAGAGCTGATGAAACTTATATATTTATACATTTAATTCCAGATCAAAGGACAGCCTTAGATGGCCTTTGCAGGCCTGTCAAGTCAGAAATTTATCAACAATTTATCACATTTTGTAAAAAAATGTGTAAAAATTCCAACTTCCGACTTCCTGTTGGGCAGAGCCCATACAAGCCACGAGGCATTGTAATATTTGAGATGTTTTGAAAAGACCACAGATAATTTATTAGCCTAAACTAAATAGAGGGCCAACATTCATTACAGAGGCATGATTTCAACAACAATTGCTCTTTTTTATTGTTCCGAGGAAATATCAGAGGATTATCAATTTGATGCTAAAATATTGCTGCTAGTTATTGTGGATATATAATAAAATAAAGGCCCAGTTGTTTACAATTACACCCACAACAGTGCTAAATGTCTGTACTACAAGATCCACTAAGACATATAATGCTTTGTCATACTTTCAGTCTGTAGAACTGTGGTGGCAATGCTGGACTGTGATGGTGCTGGACTTGTTTGTGTGATTTGGATCATTGTCCTGCTGCATAACCCAACTGCACATGAGCTTTACACCATACGCTGGCTAACTAATTGAGTTTCAAAGTGAGACTAAAACTTAGTTACAGTACATTGAGCTGATACTCTAACTCAACCATTTCAAATGGCACTGAAAACGGTCGGCATTCATTACAGAGGAATGGCTTCAATGACAGTGCTCTTTTTTATTGTTCTGAGGAAATATCAGAGGATCATCCATCTGAGGCTAAGATACTGCTGCTAGTTATTAGGGAAATACAATAAAATAAAAGCTCAGCTGTTTACAATTAAACCCACAACAGTGCTAAATGCTTGTGCTGAAAGATCCTAGACATATAATGTATTATATGCCGTACCTTCCAGTCTGTAATTCTGAGGAATCTCAGGAACTGAGTCGCTAGCATAAATGCATGTTGCGTTTCAGTCAGAGCGTGATGGCGCAGAGAATACCCCAGAATGCCCTTTGATTTCTTGCCTGTGATCAGAGAGAAAAAGCACTTAGACTTTTCTGAATTGTACAGCTGGAAGGTTGAGTGAATGACTGGACGCCATTTCCCAGCTTCTCGAGTCTTTGTGGTTCGTCAGAGCTACTCTCATTACCTCGGCCTCCGGCTCAAATTGTAGCCTTTCGCGCTACGTGGTGTCGGTTAGTTCCAGCAACCAAGAAGCTGCTGAAGGACGTTTTGATCATGAGAAACTGTACAAATGGCAGAAAGGTCAGCAAGGAAATCTCTTCCAACACGGGTCAAAATAATCTGGGAGAAAACGGTTATATCCGAGCATGCTTTCCAGCCTGCACTCTGGAAAATAATAGCTGCGAGGCTTGGACATCCACTTTTAGGGTAAGAATAAAAGTTACTGGGTGCCAAATCTTGGTGGAAGTACTTTAATTTTAAGGACATTCACACTTGCATTCAGAGGTGAAATAAAGTAAAGTATTCTTCTTTTTTTAACGCATCTTATACTTTTACAGTTTTTTCTTTACTTTTGGAAGAGTTTGGCTAAAATATTTTTGGAGATCCTTTCAGTGCATATGAATCCTATGAAGTTAGCAAGGACATTGTTGTTGCATTATCTTTTCATTCGCCAGCTCTGTTCCTTTCTTCTTCTTCTTCTTCTTCTTCTTCTCTTTCTTTGGTATAATGATGCATGAATGAGCAATGATTAAGTCTATTCATTCTGGAATCACCATGTGTGCAGTAGCTCATGTATCAGCACCATTAGCAGTGTCACATTTCTTAGATAACCAAAGTGTCAAAGTGAGCGACATGATCAGAAAAAAGAAAACCTACCAGACCAGTCTGCTCTTTTACTCCAATGCATTTTATTTATTTATTATTTAAGTATTTATTTATTTCCAAAAACATTTTCTCTCCAATTTACAAGGCCAATTACCCAACCCACTCATAAGGACTCCCCCTATCACTAGTGATGCCCCAACACACCAGGAGGTTGAAGACTAGCACATGCCTCCTCCGATACATGTGAAGTCAGACTCTGCCTCTCTGGAGGAAAGCGCAGCGACTCGGTTCTTCGGATACATCAGCTCACAGAAGCCTTGTGCTGATCGACATCACCCCTTGGAGTGATGTGAGGATAGAGAGAGCGCCATCTACCCACTCAGAAAGAGAGCAAAGCCAATTGTGCTCTCTCAGGGCTCCGGCAGCTGATGGCAAGCTGAATAACTGGGATTCAAATGGGATATCTCCCAATCCTAGTGGCAGCGATGATTACTCCGAGCTCTCCAATGCATTTTAAAGTAAGATATGTCACATATTTTACTTCTCATTCTCTCTCCTTCTACAGCATAGGTCTGTCCTTGTTAATATGAAGTGGATGGTACTCCAGAAGAAGACTGAAGTAGCCAATGGAACTTTTAAAACATTTAAAACTTTTACATTAAGCTAACAAAGCAGTCATTCGCAACTGTATGCACCATAGCTGTAACATCCCTGAGTAAAATTCCACGTATATGTCTGACTGGTAATAATAGAACAAAGAACATAACTTAAATATATTCCCCGAAGCATCATTTGTATTCATAATAGCGGCATTACAGATTCTTTCATGCTGGCATCAATGACCTTGGTGGGCAGCAGGTGTGTGTGAGAGGGAAATGAGATGCCGGTGGTGGTCCGCACATGACATAAAATTCCCAATTAAACCACAGGATGTCTGGAGCACATGCTGGAATAAAATGGTTTGCCAGAAATAAGCTTTTTCCCCTGTGAATTAAATGATAAAATGATAGAAGGTCTGAGAATGAAAAGTGAACTAAAGTCATTTGTATTCTTGTTTTTGATCATAATAGTTAATTAATGGACCCCTTCCGATAAATAAACATACATTGTCTCAACCATTCTCCCTTTTTTCTTTACTGTTATAAGTCATTCATTAATTATTTTGTTTTTAAACTAAAAGCAGAAGCATTTTTGAGGGGAGAAGGATAAAATATTATGTTTAATGGTACCAGTGTGCTGGAACTACCATCCCTGCTAAGCCTGATATATTCTTTCTAAAAACTGGGGTATCAGGTCACTTTTCGTAGGAGTTCTTCTGGCCACGTCATGCGTCTTTACGTACTTACACCACACATACAGCCTCTAAAAGAGTATCCGGCTCAGTTTTACTGAATGTGAGTGGCAGGTGAAGCAATGGAGACTTCAGAAGAGGAAACTCAGAGGTGAGCATTATCAGCCTGTAGCCTGCTGCTAACTCCAGCTAGCACTGCTGGAGCATCATTAGCATTACCATTGTAGCGGTTAGCCGCTAATGCTAATGCTCCTGCTTTAGTAGAAATCTGGAAATCTAAGCTTACTGTAAATAAACAGAAGTGCTTTACTTACCACTGACTGAAATCAACCGTTCATTGCTATCTTGGCAATGCAGGTGTATTGCATGCACTCAGCACAATTACAACCCATCACAAAATAAGATTTTCTTTATTTTGTGTTTTGATTTGAATTTTTTTGCATTTTGCAAGTTGTATTATACCAACAGATTTGTGTTACAAAATACAAAAATTGACAAATCTGAAAATTAAGTGGAAATTCATTTTCATTCAGTTCTGTTTACAAAAGGCTGAAATGAAAAAAAAAAACTTGTTAACTAAAAAATTGGATGAAACTGGCAAGAATAAAGCTGTTGAGATTTTTTTTTATGAGAGTGATTTTGTGCAAGAAACTTTTGGATAGTCCATAGACCTTTTCTAACTTGTTTAAAAAACCCAGAATATGCCTTATATGCCTATATTGAAAGTGTTTAAAATATTATATATTAGTTTTTATGCATTCTTTAATATCTAGGTAACTTTCCTTGATGTAGTCTCAGTATGGATCTGGAGCTGAAGAAGAAGCTCTTATTGATCATTTTGCTGAATTAGGACTATTCTGTTCTCAAAATGTGAATAAATCCAGAAAACAGTGTGGACTTTTTCTGTTTTTCATATCTGTAACTTTTTACGGCTTCTCAGTCAGAGCGCTCTTTTCCTCAGAAGCGTTCAGGAGAGATTAACATCTCACCACAGTCTCTCCACTATCAGCCCACATCGTGGAAATCTAATACAACTGTACGCCCGGGAAGATCCGATTCTGTTCATATGTTGCCAGAAAAGAAACGACTCCTTGAATTTATTACCATGCCGGAATGCCATTTAATGCAAAGGTCATTTTGAGTGTAGAGAGAGTTGGTATTTGTGTGCGAGGTGATAGCAATATTTATTTTAAAGGTTAGCGGACTGTATAAGCTACCAGTGAAAAATACACAGGCAAATAAAAATATAGATTTGTAGGGAGTACAAAGTGTTTTCGGTTTTGAAAGGGCCAAGTTAATGGCTCGATAGGACACAAGGCAACTGATAAAAGTTCCGAAAGTAGTTTTACTGTGCATGAAAGATCATGTAGTTGTCTATTCATGCAATGGACATCCCATAGCAATTACTGCAATTTTTTTTTTTATTATTTAAAGATTTTTGCTGCAACACAAATTAAATAATTTTAAAAAAGCTCTTAACAAGAGCTCTTAAAATCTTTTAAAATCCATACCACCACCCTCCCCAATTAGGGCTGCATTTAATTATTATTTTTGTAGACTATTAGTCTGATTAATATTTGTACGATTAGTTGATTAGTCAGCAATTATTTCTCAACCCAGGTACCGGGCTGTTCTCACATTTACTGTTATGTAGTATTGTTGTGTAGCTTTTATGCCTATACTCTTAGTAGGTGTCCTACCAGGGGTATCACCTGGCCTGAGCTTCCGTGGCTTTTGCCCCGAATAAATGGATGGAAAATGAATGGAAAATCTTTTAACGCTTATCACTGAGCCAGTTCAAGGATAAAGTACCGCCTTTCAGGAGAAACAGCCAATCAGCATGCTGGTTTTGCGAAGCGCGGAGGGCTAGTACCCAAACCCCTTGCTGGGGAGGATTTTTGAGGGATATACAGGGATTTTTCTAAAAGAAAGGTAACGGAGCTAACCATGTAAACTTTGATGACTCTGTTTCTGATTGCTGGTTAAAAATACTTGTCTCTGAATCAAAACACACAGATCAAACCCACTGTGTGCTTAATGAAATACAGCCTGTGACAGTCAGTTAGCTTAACTTTCGAATTAGCTAGCTTAGCTAGCAAAGAGTGCAGCGAAACGAGACGAGTCACTGGATAAATGCTGGGCTGAGCCCCGGATCTTTACATACCTAGGCAGCACCCCTGTGTCCTACTGATATTGGTTAACTGGTAATTTCTACCTATAGTTTTTTTTTTTTTTTTTATAAATTAAAGTCAGATTAGTTATTTAGTTTAAATTATTATCTCACCAATGTCTCATCTAAAGTACCAGAAAGACATAATACACACCCGAAAGACAAGGCATAGGCCTGTTGTCTCATTCCCTATAACTGTGATTCGTGACACTCCAGCTCTTTTGTTTGTGGCACAAGCTTTGTTTTTTTTGTTTTTTTGTGTCATCTCAGCACAGAACCCTGTAGGCTAAACTCTGATCTGTGAATTCTGGCACTGCAAGGATTTTACCCAGCACCCCCTCCACAAATAGACTAGTTGTTATCAGCATCGCTTTCCCAGAGACCATGTGACACCCTCTGGAGAGCCTCTTTTTTTTTTTCTCAGTTACTTTAGTGAGGGGGTGGGCACCTTATATAAAAACTCTCGGCTATTCATATCAGAGATATAAATATAAAATAGCAAATAATATTTTTCTATTTGATATTTTCACCCCTCAGTCTCTGTCTGTCTGTCTCTGTCTGGCTCGTCTGTCTCTGTCTGGCTCGTCTGCCTGTCTCTCTCACACGTTCACCCATGAACACGCCCTCAGAAACCCACACACAGTGTCTGCTCGCACATATTGAAACGCGAAGGCAGCGCTCGTGTTTACTTGGCGTGCTCTTAGCCAATACAACTAATTCCCAGAACGGCGGCCATCTGTTCAGTGGGAGTGGGAATGAAGTTTAGATTGCCTTGATGAGCCGTTGCCTCTCAGTAACATGAGCTTTACACTCCCGTGTGGTCATTACACCTCAAGTCCATCATCCTCCTTTATCAGGATTACGCAGTTCTGCCCCGGAGCTTCTCTAAATGTAGCACTGTCTGCCAATGACTCGATTTAAACTCACAAACTCACAAAAGGGTCAGCCTTAAGATGCACCACAAAGGTAGATGAAGGTTGAACTTCATATTATCGCTGTCCATTAAAAAAAAAAAAAAAAAAAAACAGTATCTCCATTTTTGTCAATTTTTGGTGCTATAGTGCACTAAAGTGTTCTTGTAGTCACATTATTAATCAGTATATTAAAAGAAAATATATGCTAAAAAAATGCTTTTTTTGTACTTATTATACTTGAATTCTATAAAATAGTACAAAAGTTTTACTTAAATTGTGAAAAAGGTCTATTTAAAAGTAGTACTTTATGTGAACTACTGTAACACTTTGATAAAAATGTACAAACGTGTATTTGTAAGGAAGTATTGTAGAAGTATACTGAATTACATTAAACTAAAAGTGTACTTAGTAGTCTATTTAAAAAAATACACTATATTGAACTTTTTAAGAAGTATGATCAAAGTTTACTTTCAAATATATGATGAAAACATAATATTAATGTACTTTTAATATATTTTAAGTAAGTACATAAATCTGAAAACTTAGACATTTCTCAAAATGTTTTAATTACAATTAAGTTGTAAATTACCTGCTGGCCCAAAGGTCATTTTTGTTCTGCTGAGATGTGCAAATGTGCTGCGCTGTTAAGATACCGACGTGCCAAAGTCAGAGCACACCTGGCTCTTAAAGCAAATAACAAGTGAAACACTGATTTGTATTAATTAATGCTACGCCCGAAACACCCCCATGATAAATGAAAAGATTTAATACATGCCTTTAATGCAAGCCCATGATGTTCACATAAACCATTTCAGTTACTTTAAAGCAACATATAAGTAAAGGTATTTGAACATATTGTATATACAGTATAATGACCAAACGTTTTGGTTTTAGATTTGGTTAACCAACTGAAACTGAAATAGATTACCTTGAATTTGAACACATAGTGTAAGGTTGCATGAGGGAAAGACTACACAGTGAAGGTGGGTGACACAAGATTGAGAATATTTTTTTAAGGTTACACTGGCCAAATATAAGGCAAGCAAGTTCTCAAATTCAGTGGAAGTATGTATGGGTGTGGCCATGCCAGATAATAGTGTGCAGAAATTTTAAGGGCAACAAACTTACAAGAAATAAAAAAGTATTATTCTTTCAATATATTTCAAACATATTTAAAACTCATTAAACGACCCAGAGATATGCCTAAAAAAATAAATCATTTTTTATGTGATTTTAGCTATGATTAATTACATTATATTGAATATTGTCTGAAATCTCACACTCAAGTAAAAGGATAGGTACCCCTGCAAAAAAATGACTTTGGTAAAAGTCCAAGTCACTGACTCAAATGTTACTTGAGTTAAAATCTTAAAGTATCTGAATTGTACTTAAGTATGAGAAGTACTGTAAAAATAGATGTACTCAAGTAATTTTTACTTTTAATTTTTTCAAGTATTTTTACTTCGTTACTATACAACACTGGTTGTGACTGAATTATAAACAAATATTTTAAAGTAGATTTTTTTTGCATGTGTGTTTGTGTGTGGGTGGCTCTGGGGGCCCCGATCACCTTAAACCCCCCCCCCCCCCCCCCCCCTTTGTGCATATTTCCTTTATGTTACACCAACAGTTACTTGAACAACAGTTACATTTTCTCACTGTAAGTGGTTGCTAAGGTGTCCAAGGTGGTTTATGAGGTATTGCTTTGATGAGCTGTTGCTGCTCAGTTAACATGAGCTTATAACACCAGCATATTTAAAAGCTGCACTGCATTCCAACATCTCAATCTAAACTCCAAAACTCTCTAAAGGGTCGGTTTCAGCAAGCATTTCAAAACTAGGTGAAGCATGAAGTT